>NC_051430.1:26930034-26936100 GCF_001649575.2 Kryptolebias marmoratus | reverse complement strand
GGAACGCCTTGGGATTCCCCCGGAGGAGCTGGCCCAAGTGGCTGGGGAGAGGGAAGTCTGGGTCTCCCTGCTTAGGCTGCTGCCCCCGCGACCCGACCCCGGATAAGCGGAAGAGAATGGATGGATGGATGGATGGATGGGTAGTACTCAAAGCATGTGTTTTTTATAATGCTCAGCCATCACCACATCAAATTTTAGCTCAATATCTATAAAACTGACTGTGATACGGCCATTCTTATGTTTGATAGATTTTGCTTAGCTGTGGCAGCCATTTTGCATGGGATTGACTCTGGACATTTAGCAGTTATAGATGACTATCCAATTATTACGTTTTGAGGGTTGTATTAAAACTTGTGTAGTGGTTTATAGGATATATTGTTAATCCTGCAGACAAACACACACACACACACACAAACATGGGCAGCAACATTTTTGCTCCACTTTTTCCTTCAACTTCAGCAGCGGGCAACAATGCTAGGTCTTTAATTTCCTACAGTAATAAAACCAACTCAAACAAGTCAGTTACTCACTGAGAGATTTTTGGGTTTTGTTTGAAGGCAGCTTTTCTGTCTGTGGCTCAGCGGCAGAGTTGGCTGTTTTCAAGTGTTTCTGCTGTTTTTTCGGCCGGCCTTCAGATTTTTCTGTCACTGTTGATCTCTCAGAGCCCTTGTCGTCTCGCCTGTGTTCTCCACCCCTGTTATTTCCAGCTGTCTTGCCTTTGCTCTCCTTCTGATTAATTTGACCCCTGCGTCTTTTCTTCCTGGAGGTCTCTTTCATTCCTACAACAAGGTCCTCGCTGTCAGTGGATCCTCCTTCTTTGATGTGTTTTCTTGTCCTCCGTACTGATTTTTTCTCAGGTTTGGCCGGGATAAAAAGAGGGGACGATGACTTGATGTTGTCTGCTTGGGAGACATTAGAGACAAAATGAGAGAAAATAATACTTTGTAGGACATTTTGTCTTCAAACTAGCCAATTGAAACCAAGGACTGGGCTCAATGTCAAAAAATATTGATGAATAAGCTTTGGGAAGTAATGGAAAATTGAGACACTCGTTTCCAGGCTTTGTACCATTGCCAGTGTTCTGCTCAAGAGGGAGAATTAAGTTTTCCTTTGTGTCGTTGTTCAGCTGCTGGCAGGAGCTGTATTTGTTTCGGAGACTAGTACATCTGAAAAAAAAAAGATGAAAAATGTGCTTTCATCATGAGTCGTATTTCTTCCCCAGCACCAACATCATTCCCTTGTGTTGTGCAGTCTGCCTCGTTTTTCCTCAGGCCTCAACTTGGATTCGCTCAATTTGTTTTGACTGGTAATTTAAAAAAAACTTTTCTGCCAAAATCCGGCGCTCCCTTCACTAAAAGAGTGAAATCTGACCTGTAACAGGGCATCCCACCAGCCAGCCAAGTCAGCCTGAAGCAGCTCTTCCTGCCCTGCTGAAAGCCGGGAGCGTAGCGGTACTCGCAGCAGGAACTGATCCTCGTCACCATCAGGCCGTTGATGTAAAACGTGGCACTGAAGGGAAAACCTCTGTGTCTCTGAGAAACAAACTGGAACTGCTCTGAGGAAACAAGACAGAAATGAATGCTTAATCTTTTAATATTTGATGTTTCTATAGCAGCTCTGTTCAATTAGCAGCCAGACAGCCCATTGAAAAAAAAAATTGGTCCCCACAAAGTTCCCAGAACCCCAAACTGATTTGTCTAAATAAAATGCTATAAATGTGTATCGGAGCAATTCCCATACCTTGAGCAGCATATTGTGAAAGTCTGGGTATGTCACACACAATCTTTGTTAAACCATGACCCAGTTTAGACTGCAGCAAGGGCAGAAAACAGCAGCAAAAGTTGCAATAGCTAACAAGCATCAATCTCTTTCAAACCAAAAAATGAAAAGTTCAACCACAATCCAAAAAAGGTTGGGGCAATGATTTGAAAATCTCACAAAATCATATATTATTAAGTGGCACAAATAAGAAACAGCTTGAGGAGCATTTTGCAACGAATTAGGTTCATTGGCAACAGTTCAGTAAGAGGATTCGGTATCAACAAAGCACCTTAGAGAGACTAAATCTCTAAGTAAAGATGAGCAGAGGTTTAACTAAAGCCATGTCTAAAAATAGTGAAACAATTACCCATGGTTTATAGTTCATAATATCATCAAAAGATTTAAAGAATCTGAATAAATCTCTGTGCTCAAAGAACAAGACCTAAATTCGATATTGGATAGCTGTGATTTCTGAAGCCTAAAACAGAACTCAAAAAGGTTCTGATTCTGTTCTGGATATCACTACATGGGTTCAGGAACACTTCCACAGGTCACTGTCTGTAAACACAGTTCACTGTGTCGTCCACAAACGCTGCTTAAAGCTCTATCAGGCAAAGACGAAGCCAGATATGAACACCATCCAGAAACGCTGCTGTCCTCTCTGGACCAAAGAGGAGAACTGTTCTAAGGTCAGATGAATTAAAATTGGAAATTATGTTTGGAAACCACAGACACTGTTCTCTTAACTGAAGCTCGTTATCAGCACACAGTTCAAACGCCTGCCTCTCTGAAGGTATGGGGGTGCATCAGTGCTTATGACATGGTCAGCTTACACATCTGGAAATGCAGAAAAGTGCATACAGGTTTCAGAACAAATTACGCTCCCATCCAGATGCGGTCTTTTTCAGAAAAAGGCCCAGAATATTTCAGTGAGACAAAGTTAAACCACATCATGAAAACTCTTGTCTTGAGTCAGACATTTTAACTAGTGTAATAGTAAATCCCTTGTTTCAGAATGGTTTTGTAAAGCGCCCTGACATGACTTTTGTTGTGACCTGGTGCTCATAAATAAACTAAACTGAAATCAGAATTTATCATAAATAGTAACACATTTGCTTTGGAATAATTTACAGCTGCCAAAAGAGCTTTTTTATTATCAAAAAAATATTATTTTGGTATAATAGCACCTACCTCCTGGATTAACCAGGCCCTTAAAGACACATATGTTCTCCCCTCCATTCATTTGCTGAAGCACCTTCAGTTCATCCTGAGTGGACTTTAAACCCGACCCCCAAAGGCCCTGACCCAGATAGGTCATCGTCACAGTTATGTTTGATTTCTTAGCCTCTTTTTGCACTTTCAGGTTATTCTGGTATGAAAACAAAACAAAAGGGGCGAAAAAAAATGAAGATTTACTTTTTTAAATAGTGTGATTAAAAATATATATCTAGAAATAATTTGACAAAGGAGTCACTTCACCTGTTTTTCGGTGTGACCTCTTGTTCTCTGAGAAGTGACTGATGAGAAGGAGCCTCTTCGTTTGTTGTATAAATAAGGACACGACTGACTAAGACTCCTGGGGACTGAGTTCAGACCGGAGGACTTTTTTGGGATGGCTGGAAGGTAAATGTCTCCTTTTCCTGGTCTATTGGGACCAGCTGCTGGTTCCTGCAGCTGAGTTCAGCACAAGAATTATAAAAAATAAGTTAAAAGAAAGCTTTTTAAATGATTAAATAATAGTTTTATTTCTAAATTATTTGTGCTTAAAGTGTATAAAAATGGTTTAACTTTCAGTATATGTATTTTGGTCAAAAGTGACACCTTATAGATTTCCACCGTGTCGGGGTTCTCGAGGAGGAGCAGTTTGCTCTTTGCTCTAATCAGACTGGCGACGGTCTGGATCATTTTAGCGTCTCTCGGCTGAGCTGGGATCTGAAACAACACCAATGAAAAGATGATTTTAATCATCTTTGCCATTATGATAATTCACAAATGGGTCAGAAACATAATAATGTGCCCTCACAGGAGTGTCTCCCCTGTAAACCAGATCCTGGAGGAGAGTCCTGCTGTTCCTCCTGATTCTTCTCATTGGCTCCATCAGGACTGAGTCTCACGCACACACAGAAACAGCAGCATGTGAAATTTGGTATACAGTCATAAATAAAACTTTCAGCCTGCTTTAGAGTTCCATTTTCTGTTTTATTTCTTACTCCCTGAAAAGTTGTGTAAATGGCAAAGCCCACTCTGATATCAATCTGTAAAAAAGGAGTTTATATTTTATGAATCTTCTCGCCTTGATTTGGGAACGGTTGTGATAAAAATGCTGATCTTTTTTTAAAGTTAAGATGTTTCTAAAATGATGCTTTAATATCTGAAATAAGTGAGATATTTCTTTGGTATAAAATAAAATGAGAGATGAGAGCTTCAAAGGTTTTGAACCAGATTATTTTATTAAAACCTTTCATCATCCTCCTGATCTGGGCTGTAAAGTGCAACACCTTCAAAACAGGTTGTTCTTTGAGAGGGAGAAAAACTTCAGCAGGAGGGGAAGGAAAAGAGTTTTTTCTATCACAGCGAGTGGGGATGTGGAATATAACTCAGTCAGGCAGGGAGATATGAAGTCATGAGATTATAATTTGCAGGTGAAAATGGATTTTTTTTCTCACTTGAGCTGCAGGGCCGCTGTGATCCTGCTGCTCGGTGAGTCCCAAACCCTGCTTTAACGGGGAGCTCTTTTCCTAGTTTGGAAGCTATAATATGTGAAAAAGAAAATGCAGGGAGCCCTATTGAGATGACTTTGTGTTTCCACCATTGATTAACAAGCCTCCATTGTTTATTGTGCAGCGCCTGAAACCCAATCGCTGCATGTTTCTGCAGAACCGAGTGCTTCAGGATGAGGAGGCAGCTGACTCAGCAGATTATAGAAACCTGGTGTGCAGAAATGCTCCTCTGCCTCAGATGGTAAACGGAAAGAAGAAGTTCACGTTTTTATCAGTTAAATGAATTATGTTTAGGTTAATTGTAACTTTGCTTTTACTGCAGCCCCTACAACGTTTGATGACTGAAAATTAAACCTCTGCAGTAACATCATGTAGAAAAGAGGCTGTAATCAGGTCTGTAGCTTTAGTAATCAGAATACTTATTCATCTCAAAACACTTTAGTAAATTTATGTTTAAAATCTGATTAGAGGCTTAAAAACAGAGGTTAGAGAGGGGTTTTAATGGCCCTTTATATGTGGAACAACCTACCTTTTTTACAAGATTAAATTGCTCAAATTCAATGTAATTTCACCAATAAAATAAATAAATGATAAATGGCTTTTAGTGTTGGTTAAGGTGGATACTTTGACTTTTACTGTGCATGTTCAGTTTGTTTATTTTTTCTTTAAATTTGTCCTTTTTGATTATGTTTCTCTGTGTGTTGCGTTTATATTGGGCAGTTTAAAATGTGTCACAGAAAGAATTCCTGACTTGACTTGTTTTTGTACCTTTCCTGTTTTTATGACACCTTCCCAACCAGTCAACACAAAATACTGTTATTTCGCTGTCTGGTTCTGTTGGAAATGTATTTTTCTTATTGTTTTTTATTCTGTTTCCTGTTATCATGCGCCTGATGACAACTTGAACTCAAAGGGAAGCTTTAATGCAATCCAGTGGATTCCTCAGCTAGGCACTTTTTAAGCATTTCATAAATATTTGATTAGAATTAGATTGAATTCATTGAACCTACTTAAGTTCTCTGTGTTGTAATTACTTTTGTTGTGTTCTAGCACAAAAAATGAACTGAGTTATGGCGAATTATCTTCCCTGCTCATGTCATGATTCCACACAATAGTCACCAGTTTCCCTTCATCAAGTGGAAATATTCTTTAGTAAAAAGCACCTAAAACAGTCCTGAGCATGTTCGTTTTCAAACATAAAAGAGTAAAACGCAAAAGATTAAAATAATGCAGTTAAAAAGAAAGTTTTCACTTGTGAAATGTGGTGAAACAAAAGTAGAAAACAGCAAAAAGGGGGAAAAGTCTGATTATATTTGCTATATAAACTAAAACATCCAACAATCAGAAATAAATCGTTTTGTATTCCTGAAAAAAGACATATTTTTGCCTTTGTAAGTATTTCCTATTATAAATGTTTATCTCTATTTTTTTTTTTTTTCCATCCACCCCCCCCACACAGACACCTTACCTGCTGTCTTGTCCAGGTTTGAAGCTGAATGAGTTCTTGCTGCCGGTGATCTGATCCGTCCACAGCTTCTGATCTCCTGTTCTCTGTTCTCCTCACACGGCCAGCCGGTGACACCTG
>NC_051430.1:26764689-26929975 GCF_001649575.2 Kryptolebias marmoratus | reverse complement strand
GCACCCCCACCCCTCCTGCCCCGCTGCAAGACTCTGGTTCCTCATACATTTTTTATCATCCCTGATCTTTGCTCTTTACTCTGACAGCGTGTAATGTTGCCCATTTTCCTTTTCTTTTATATCTGATCGGCTCTGTTGGCCAGCTGAATGACTCTCAGAGGGGTCTTTGTTTCGCTGTGTCGGTCTTCACCCTGAACGACCCCTTCAGAGCTCTCTGCTCAGCACCAGGACTGCTCTCCTGAACTCTGTTGCCTTGCTCTCCTTTTGTAATATTTGTTGTGTTTTATCTTTTGGGACATTTATGTGCTCACAAGGAAAACAACAGTCACAGCCTTGGTTTTCCACAGACATTTTACAGGTAAAAGTCTGGCAGGCTCCCTTTGACCCTGTCCTCATTAAGCCTCTACAATTCAGTCAGCATTACGTGTGAAAACAATAACAAGCAAAATCCAAAATGACGTGGCGCTAAACTCAGTTATCATACATTATTTCTTACAGGTTATCCTAAACCTCCGTGAGGTTTCAGTTTCAGGACTTAGTTATCATGCAGGCTTACAGTTCCTACAGTGGAAAATAATCTCCTCTTGTTTCAGATAAGGGGTTTTGTGTTAAGCTGCAGTAGAGGGACACCAGCTTAAGGAAGGAATTTATGATAACATGAAATTAATTCATTAATTCATCCACCATCAGGTAAAGGACAACAGGAGAGGATCTTAAATTCTCCAAAGAGATACAAACCAAATAGATAATCACAACAGGCAAAAGCTGTGAAACCTGAAGGCCTGGCAGTCCTGTAGGATCGCATGTTCGGCGCCACTTTTCATACCATAATTTAAGACTGTCGTCATTTTCATGTTGAGAAATGACAGAGTAGGAGCCATTTTGGTTAAACCTTCAAAATAACATTTAACTCAATCTTTTGCAATTTTGTAAGATCTTAATTCAGAGTATGTGTTGTGATTAACTCTCTGCTGAGTTATAGGCATTTTGTGTTGGCAAATGGTGATTAGTTACAGCTTCCATCTTAAATTTAGACTGACTCCAAGAGCTAATCAGTTTTAAGTGTTCACCCAATGATTATTTTCTGAAAGTGTGAGGATCTGGAGCTAGCTCCGCCTTGGGGCGGCTCCCCTAACCCTTGTTCCACAGGTGATCCTGATTCCAGTAATGAGACCAGTCTGCATTTAAGCCTCCAGCTGAGACTAGACCTTCGCTGGAGCATCAAGCCTCTTGGGTTAGATTCTCAGCCACAGGAGCTAATCGTTTCTTGTTCCTACCTTGCTAACTAAGTTTTCTATGCTCAGGTTTTTGACCACACATCTACGTACCTACGGCTCGGGAACTACCTGGACCACTGGACACTTACCTGGCCCACGAGACTCTTACCTGGACCGCTGGACACTTACCTGAACTGGATTCCGACTCATCCACTACTGGATCACCTTGGACCTCTTCCTTGCCTTCCTCCACGCGGTTGGACACCTCCTGGATCTGTGAGACACTGTTCACTCGCTCCCTCAGACTCCTCTGACCAGATTGGTACTCGAGACTCACCCTGCTCCTTTGTGTTTCAGACCGTTCCAGAACCTGACTCACTGTACATAGAATCACACCTGTAAATAAATTCACTTACCTTATCTTTGCCTCCGTGTATGGTTTTGGTCTCGCTCTTGGACAAACAATTCCTGAGTTCATGTCAGAAAGTTTCATTAAGATCCATCCAGTGATTCATGAGATACTTTACTAACAGACAGACAAAGTTGGCTCTAAATAGTAAATGGCAAAATTTTAAATAAAGATCTTGTGCAATCTGTTAGAGCTCAAAATATGTGCTGGGGATCACTCCCAGCTACTACCACACCACTGTTTAGTTCAATATCTGTAAAACTGAGTTATAGCCTCTTTTTTTTATTGTCAGTTTTTTATCAGGTAACACAGACTGTACAAGCATTATATTGTTATTGTTATATAACAGCCATTTTCCCTCTCCTGCTCATAAAAACCTGCTTCGTCTCTGTTTTCACATCTCCTCCGTGAGCTGTCTGAGTGCTTGCACCGTGCACAAGCCTGAGCTCTCTGTGAGGAAAGGCTGTCACGCACGCACACACTCACACAGACGCTCCTCGCAGTTCCTTATGTGCTGTGGCACATTCAAAGAGCCTCTGGAGGCCGACGGGCTCAGTCTACTTGCTGGATCCATTACATTCATAAACTTAGAGGAGGTTGGAGTGTATTTGTCTTGGCAGGCCAGGATTTGCTTCCTGCCATGTTCCCTGATGCAGTGTGTCAGTTGTTGCCGCACACCTCCATCCACCAGATTTCACAGAATGACGCGGCGCTTTGAAGGAGGCGTCCCTGCTTCTCTGCTCAGCATCGTCTGAGGGTCGAGATTTGCAAAAGTCGTCAGAGACCACTGAGGAGGCAAACACAAAGAGATGTTCAGGTTCATCTGTTAAACTCATTTATCACGAGATAGCCTTTGTAATGTCCTGCTGTCAGGTGACAGGATTTATTCTGTGAATGCTGACTCATATTGTTTTCCTGTTTAAATTTTCTTCTGTAGGGTTTTTGTGTGCTATGACTTTCAGGTTTTGTCACTTTTGTACTTTTTAAAATACCTAACTATATTTACAAACATGTTCACCAAAGAAATACATTGAGGTTTCTTCTATTCCTTCAAACCATTGTTCACTAATATCTGCTCAGACTTAATCTTTTTTTTGTTTGTTTGTTTTCTATTTTGTTTTGAACCTTTACCTACTGTTGTATTGATTTTAGATTTTGGCTATAGTTTTAAATTAAACTTTCAGATATGGATTAGCTAAAATTAGATTTTAGCTACAGTTTTGCTAATTTTAGCTTTTAGCTACTGTATTACTGGTTTGATATTTTAGCAACTGATTTGCTAGTTTTAGCTACTGTTTTGCACATTTTAGCTCTTAGCTACTGTTGTGCTTGTTTCAGCTTGTCTATTCTGAATTTTTTTTTCAGCTTTTGTTCGGCTCATTTTAATTTCTGTCTGACTTTGTCAAGTCAAGTTAAATTTATTTATCTAGCACTTTTCAGCAGCAATGTGGTTCAAAGTGCTTAACATCATAAAAACACAAAAATACAGAGTCATCACTCACAATAATAGCAAAACAAACAGCTAGGAAACTAGGATATAAAAAGCTAAACTAAACTTATCTAAAACAAGTCATATTAAGTCATACTAAAGATAAACTGAGGAAAACAATTTTGACCTTTTTTTATTGTCATTATTTTGCAGCTCTGTCTGATTGCTCCAGCTCTACCCATAGTTAGATTTATGACATAAGCTTTAAAAAGTAAGATGGAATAAAACTTTTGGTTTTATTCTCTGGACCAGCAGGACAAATATGAGCTGAGAGTGAAAAGGCACTGTTTCCTTTGGCTCATTACCACTGAGGTGCCCTTCAGCATTAAACCTCAGCGGAGGGAATAAATCTGCAGCCAGCAGCTTCAGAGCGCAAATTCTAAGTATGAATACAAGAACAGAATACGACTGAAAAGGAACCATTTTTTGTTCCAAAACTATAAAACTTTGATAAGCATTTAAATGCATTTACTGTATATAAATAAAGGCCTAACATTTCTGAAAGGAATGCATATCACCCACCAGCTTTTAGGCCCAAGTTTCAGACTAGAATCATTTTATGTTGAGATATAATGCAATCGTAGCTATTTTGGTGATATCACACGATGTCAAACTCAGAGTATGTGTTGTGGTTGAGTCTCGGCTACTACCACACCAAATTTTACCTCAATAACTCTAAAACTGACTCTGTCATAGGTATTTTAAAGTTTGCTGTGGTAGATTAGATGTGAAATTGAATTTACTCCAGAAGTTAATCAGGTGTGAATGTTCAGCCAATGGTTACGTTCTGATTCTGCTAACAGACACAGACCAAAATGTACGACACAGTGAAATACTGTTCATGAACAAACTTATGGTTGTTAATCTTCTTCTCTCAGACTCAAGTCAGAACCTAAATGTTATCCTCGGTCATGCAGTTTGTTCTCGTGTGAAAACAAAACAAATGAAACATAAAATGGTGGGTTTTTCTCACTCCCAAGGAGCAAACATGTGACATAAATTCTTCATCATGCTGTCATGTCAGTGTTTCGCCACATGAGGGCAGAAGAGGACCGTCAGACCGAGTCACCAGTTTCAGGCAGTTTTCAAACTTTCCTGGAGGACTTCTCCTCTGTGGCCAATTACCTTCCATTCTGCGAACTGCTGTGTCATCTCTTTGAAGAAAAACAACAACAAAAAAAACTGTGGCTCATTGCGGCTCCTGATGGTTATTAATACCAGCTATAGATGAGTCTTCATTATCACACTCTGCTGAAAGGAGAAGGCAGGAGATGTTGGTTGGTGTGTCTGTTAGCGACATATCTCATGAGTCACAAAGCAGTTCTTTATGAAACTTTCAGGAAATGTTAATTGGGTGTACATCTACAACTGATTGACTTTTGGAACCAATCTAATGCAAAATGGCTGCCACAGCCAACTGCCTTTAGAAAAGACAAAATTAGCTATAGTTCTGTCAGTTTTACAGATATTGTGCTAAAATTTAGTGTGCTTGAAGCATAGATTCATTCACAACACATACTCCAAAGCAACTCAAAGCAAAAGATATGTGCTTAAAACTTCAGCCTTAACTGCTGCAGTCAACCCAGTCTGTCTGTAAGCAAAATATCCTCTGAGCTACTGGATGGATTTTAATGAAGCCAATCCATTTCAAGATGGCCACCACAGCCAATCAACATTAGCCAGCACAAAAAAGACTGTAGCTTATGGAATGTAGCAAACATTGAGCTAAAATTCAATGAGGTAGTAGCTGAAAGTCATCCCCAAGACATCCCATGATATTTCATAAGACAGAGCATATCACTATTTTTAAGGTTTGACTAAAACGACTGTCATTTCTCAACATAAGGTGATCTTAGCCTAAAACTCTGGCATGAAAGGTGGTGAGCGGTACGTATTCCTTTAAAGAAGGCGAGGCTTTTAATTAAATACTGAAGCTCCAACACACACCGCTGCTGCCGCCATCGCCAGACGGTCTGACATGAACCAGAGTGGAGCCTGGCTTCAGTCCTGCATCCAATTTCATGTTACGGTTCAGTTAATTTAATCCCATTAGGCAGCAGTGATGTTAATCAAACTGGGAATCATAGCCTTATTTTCTGATAGACATTTAGCAAAGGGGAAAGGCTGTGATTACTCAATACCGTGTACAAATTCAAATTAAACCTGGGACGACAGCATGAACACAAGCTTGTCAAAACATCCACCCTTTTCAGCACAGCAGCTTCTTGTTACTGGGATTATTTCCAAACAGGTGCCCTTTATCCTGTTAACTCAAGGGACTGGTCATCGTGGTGTGATAGATGAATGTCGAACCACACGTTAACAACAGTCGGTGTCTCTTTTACATTTAACACATTGTGCTGTTAGTGAATAATCACAGTTAGCCTTTACACTGGGGCCAAATGTGCATTTTTGATTAATTTAATCTAGTTAGTTACACATATGTTCTGTATCAACAATTTTTGGGTTGAGTAATCAATTAAAATAGTAACTTTTTATTAAAACAAAAATATGTATCAATCAGTCATGTAATCAGGAAGTTAATGCTGCTCCTATCAGTTCTGAAATGTATTTGCATTATACAGTTTTGAATAATCCCAGCGCTTATAATTGAGTCTGAATACAGAAACATCAGTTTGAAATGAGAAAAACTGCTGAATGACTTTGCCAAAGGAGCTGAAACTAAGTTGTTCAAGCTAAAAACCACATTTAAAACTCTTTAAACTCCCGTCACATTCATAATCTCATGACAAACCCAAACGTTTTCGGTTCATTTAAAAAATAAAAACTAAACCTGACAATAAACTTACAGCAGTTTGCGATTTCAACTAAATCTCGTCAAGTTTCTCAAAGGGACCGCACAGCGTGTGATCCCACCATGTTTGCATCTTAAGTTAACACACAGAGTCGGTGTCGGCGTGCGTGGCCCGAACAAGACCTGGTCCATCTGCGAGGAGCAGCAGGGGCGCCGGAGCTGCTCCCAGATGGAGGCCGGCCCGGCCATGTGGCAAGGTGCCACCTCCTCGACAGGGACAGGGAGCAGGCTGCACATACGAAAAGGAAACTACAAAGGCTTTCTGTCATGTCTAACACTCAAAGTTTTCTTCTCCTGGACTCTGGTTTGCATGTAAATTTCTGTTTTATCCCAGTTTAGTGAAATAAATAAGTCACATAAATAATATTTCTGCAGTGAATACTTGTACCTTCTTAATGGACATATTGGTACTTCTGCAGTTGTAGTATTTATGAGAAGTCAGTGTCTTACCTGCAACTACTGCTCAATACATTTGAATAGTCAACACAATCTGCTGGCTTCCTTAGATAGATAACTTTTACTAATTGGCTCTTTATGATGTTTTTGTACAGTGCCCTGAGATGACTTTTGTTGTATCTTGGTGCTGTATCAATAAACTGAACTGAACTGAATATAAATTACAATAATCTATGTGCAGTTTTGTTCCTAATAACATTATTCTTTTTTTAAATTTCTTTAGTAATAGATAAAGCATTACAAACGTTCATTCAAATCGAGACATATTCACATGTGCACAGGACATGTGAATATACTGTCAGGATTCTGAACTTCTTCTAAAGTGAGCAGCTCGGCGTCAGACAGACACGGGAGACCAACGTAGCAGGAAGTGAGTTTATTTTACAGTGAATCGGGTATGGTGATAATAACAGGAACCAGGACCTGGAAGCAGAGGACGTGGTGAGTTTCGGGTTTGCTTCGGTGACAGAACAGGTAAGTGTTATAGGACTGATTTCCAGGTGAGAGTTCTCCACAGCATGGAGGTGAGTATAGGAGGTGAGTATTTCCCAGTAGCAGGTTAGCAGATTCTCCGGGAGGCAACAGGTAAGTATCCCTTTTTAGGCAGGCAGACAGGCACAGGCAAACAGGTTGGTAGCTTATCCTCGAGGTAGGTTTCCAAAACAGACCAGACTGGATCCACACAGGTCAGGTTGTCCACAGAGGCAAAACAATGCTCCAGCGCTGGTCTGGTTCCCACCACGGCCTTAAGTACCATCTGTCTCCTGATGAGCCTGATCTGCCACAGGTGTAGAGGGAGTGGGGAAGAGCTGCCAATCAATTGCCGAGACGACCCACCAGGAAATACAAAAACCTCCAGAATCATCACATATACAGCCTCAAGTGTCTTTCTTTCAGCTGTTTAGCTTGAAGCAGAACATGAGTCATCAGTGAGTGCCCTGAAGGAGCATCAGAGACATGATATGAATGTCTCTAAGTACCTATTTAGATCTTTATCTTTATTTATCAAACAGCTGGATTGTATCCAAAACAATAAAAACCTCTAAATGGAAGGCAAACTTGCTGCAAAAATAGATGCTGTGAACTAAAAATAAAAATATCTAAGAAAGGAAATTCCTTTGTATGGTTTCATTGTCAAAGTGCTTTTATTACAGGATGAGTTAGTAAATTTTGGCTTATGTGAGAGGTCCCAGGTTCAGATCCTGGACCAGCCGGTTTGTTAAGACCTGACTCAAAGACCATAACTAAAGAAAATAGGTAGGATGCAGGGAATAATTGAAAAGCTTTTATTTTTCAACCAAACTGAACACACACACAAACCTGTCTGCGGGAAGAGAAGGCTGCGACTGCCCCCAGGATAGAGTGGATCCTCTGAGGTCTTCCCTGAATACGGTGTCCAGCTGCCTCCAGTTCTCAGTGAGCACCAAACACCTGAGAAACCTGCAACCCAGACACAACCCAGGGAACAGACTTGGGGTCAGCACAAAGCCAAACCCATTCATTTCCACTGTAAAGTCTTAAAAACAGTTAAAATTTACTGTGATTCTGTTTAGCCTTTTTTTGAAATTGCTAATTGATCAGGAAGAATTATGTCCTGATTGATATTTATGTGATATATTTGTATCTGTATAAGTAGAATTTAAGAGAAAGTGGTTGATTTAATGTTATTGGTCTGGAGATTGTTGGCTTTAACATTATTGTGCTGCTCCAAAACGACTAAAAATAAGATTTTTCATGTTTTAAAACAGCATTTATTCTGAAAACAAGTTACTCTCAAAGCTTTTGAGAACATTCCTCAGTCATATGTTCCCAAGGCTCCACAGAGCTGATTCCTGTTGTGCTGCTGCTCTTTTTGCATTTGAATGCATAACTAGCCTAAAACAATATATGAATTTTTTTATTTTTGTTATTTTCTTTCCTGCTGGACTATTGGCAAACTCAAACTGACAGAAATCTTGCATTAAAGGTGAGGCAGCTAATTCCAAAGTCTTCCCACGCTTTTGCTGTGCAGATTCTGACAGAATTTAAAGATAAACTGCATAATATGAGTAATGAATCAGCAGGTACTTTCTCTTAAAGCGACACCCCAGTCAGTGGAAGTCTGCACAGAGCCCCGTGTAGGTTTCTAGAGACGTGTGGGTTGAATATATGAGGCCCTTCTGAGGCATGTCTGAGAATTCAATAAAGATCTGAATCTGATTACGAAGCCCCCGACTTTCAGAAGCCACCATGTTTCTGGTTTTCTGTGGAGCCGTAAACAGGCTTTCTGCTCGCTCTGTTCCTGTTGAATTACCAATCATGTGATTACACTTTATTTTAACAGGACAAATCCAAAATTTATATGTGAGAAAATAAATCTGAATATTTATGGTTTTACAATAAGAGGTTATGATTAGGTAGGAAAAAAGTGTGAGGGAAATTGCATTAAAGAGACCTTTCAGCATTATGTAATAATGCTGTTTACTTGTTGTGGAAGTATAGGCATAAATTAACAGCTACATGACATTTTTAATCAAATATTTAAGTACAATGCAATCAAAAGAGGAAACTATTTTGTTTTTATTGGCTAACACCAAGTCTGTGTTTGTGTGTTTGCCTGTTAGCAAAATATCTCATAAACTACTGGACAAATTTTAATGAAACTGTCAGAAAGAAAACATTGGACGAACATCGACAGCTGATTGGCTTTTGGAGTCAACCCCATTTAAGATGGCTGCCACAGCTAATCAACCTTAGCAAATACAAAAATGGCCAAAAGTCAGTCAGTTTTACAGATGTTGAGCTAAAACTTGGTGTGGTAGTAGCCGAGTCATCTCCATCCCATCCTCTGAGCACTAACAAGATCTTTGATTAAAACTTTAGCATGCAAGGAGGCTGGTGATGAGAGTCCCTTTAAGGAATGCTAGTTTAATTAAAAGTTAGTTTGAGTCCAGACCATCTGTTGAGGAAAAGTCTGACATAAAAACATGGGGAAAAAAGCCAGACTGACAATGTCCAGATATAAAAATAATCATTCTGTTCATATACATTGCAGCGTACGCATGGTTGCTGGAGTTAAACACATTAACGTTTTATTTGATGGAGTTTTCTTAATAATACTGAGGTCAGTATAATTTTCAGCTGCTTTTACTGTTAAATTCAGTTGTTTTTTACAACAATCGCCACGTGACGTCTCCATAATCTCTGATCTAACTTGACATACGGAGTCATGTTCGCCCACAATTGACTTAGCTTGTATTTTTTTTAACTGCAGCAGGAAAAAGCCTACTTGTTTTGCTTTGTAAGAACTTAAAATAGACGTTTTTTTTCCTCATGTGTATGCCTTCTATTTTAGCAGTCAGTGTGGGCTGATTATACAATGATATCTGTTGAATCACTGACAGCGGTGCTAATCTTAACTGTCTAGACTGTCAGGTTTTTTGTGTTGGTGCTTCAGAAGAGGTTTTCTTATTACCCACACAAACCATTTAATATTTTTTGCGGTTTATCTTAGTCAGCAATCACATTAAGGGGATTTAGGAATGAAAATAAATTTATACTGCTGTAAATCTTGGAAATATAGAAGAAGAGGCTGCAAATGAAATGCATCACCATTACCGTGTTTTGGTTAGCCCATTGCCACGGCGTTCTAGAGAGACCTCGTTTGGAGTCAGTATGTCCACCAGTGTTGTGAAAACATGCTTATTTGTGAAGATGGTGTCTATTTGTGTATTTGCAATGTTGCGCTATTTGTATCTGATGACTGCCGGAGAGGAAACAAGAACACTGAAACATCAGAGGGGATATTCAGGGAGGGAGGGAGGGAGATCCATGTTATGTTACTGTCTGAACCATGTGACACCATGATTGTCCAGATAAACCTAACAGCTTATAAAACACAACAATGAGGCAAACATGCAGACATAAGCACTGTCATCCTAAATATTGCCATTTGTCCTTGTTTGGTTTAATTCTGTTGTAAAACTGCACTTAGTGTCAAAGGTACATAGTTAAAGAAATAGATGCTCTAAAAGTTTATACATATTGATGTTCTTTAATAACATTGCTCTCTGTTTTGCTGAAAAAAGAAATGTGTTCATTTATTGCTGCATCACAACAACCATCCAGCGCTCGCATCCCATTACTGACAAGTCCCACTTGTTGCTGAGTGTACATGAGAAGGGATGACGTGTTTATTGACACGGTGCTCTTCAGCGTGCCTTATTGTTATTATAAATGACAGGCTGGAAATCTCCAGAGACAGCTGCACACAGAGTTGTGTGTGTGCAGCTGTTGTGTTGTCATCTGTCCTTCCTCTAAGCCTTCTTCGCATCACGAGTTTGTTTTATATGCATTTGTTTTCCCCCACATTACTTAAAAACTAATGGGGAGATTTCCAAGCTTATGATTAAATAGGAAGTCTTGTGTTAGTACAGATGCATTGTGCTCTCCAAGGTTTGAATTAAAAAGACACAACCAAGTTTCTTCATGAAAAACATTCAATTGAACTGCTCATTGGATTTAAACAGTCAAAAAAAAACAGATGTTGATCAATAAACTGATGCAAGCTAACTAAACTGCTTTAAAACATTTTTTAGAATTTATTTTGAAATATTAAACACCAGAAAAATAAAAAGTTCTGACTACAACAGACTGAACTGAAAAACTGTCAGAATAAATTATGACATTACTAACAAAACAAACTACATAAGAGTGTTTTTAGAGTGCAGTCTTAAACTAAAATATGAGTGAGACTGAATATATTTTATATTTTAAGAACAGGGTTATTGATTTAATTTAGCACTATTAACTGACATTATGTTTCTCTTGTCTCAAAACACAACACAGGTGCCTCACTTACTGTTTTATTTATCCCCAAAATAAGGCTCGACATAAGTTTAGGCAACATTGAGACCAAAATTGTTTTTAAGGGAAATGCACTAACAATTTAAATGTCCCCAATGCAAAGTTATGAAAACGGGACAAAAAAATTCCTGGAGTAAAAAACAAAATCTGTACAATATTTTTCTCATATTGGTGTTTATAATGTGTCCTTAAATTTAAAAAGTGTAAGCAAAACTTGTGACAAGATGTAACTATCCCATACATTTGTTTACCTACAAAAAAAGCCAAAGTGACTGAAAACAGTTCCAGCTTTAAACTGTATTTATTTATCTACACAGACTCCAGACAGCCCAGTGTAGGTCAATCAAGCTTCCAAGTGCTTTGTTTACATTGAGTGTGGACCCGCATTTTAGAATTGTATTCAGTTTATCTGGATAACTACTGGAATAAACTCTTAAACTATATCATTTAATATAGTTCAGGATAACATTTCTATGCTTGATTTCCTACTTCAGCTGATGCATGGAATGAGACTTTAAAGAAAATGGCATGAATGTAATTTAACTCCTGCAGGCAGTTACTTACAGAACATGGAGATGTTTAATTTAGAACTACAGCTGAGCAAATATTAAGATAACCGTCAATAAAAGCCTAATTTGGTTGCATAAGAAGAGTTTTGTGTTTCAAACTTCGGGGATGCTGGAAGAATCACTGGTTGAGTTGTTGGTGCTGCTAAGGGAAGGAGGTTTTATTCTTTGGAGCAAAGAACAGAATCGTCCTTTCGAGGAACAGGCTGTGACAGTGAGTATTGACGAGAGACAGCAGGGAACAGAGTGCTGTGGGCTGATAAGGTGCAAAAGGCCTGATTGACACAAAGGTGCTGCCCACAGAAAGAAGTACAAATTTGACTGCAGACCCTGAGCTAAGCTCCGAGGAGATAACGCCTCAGAGTACACAATAAATAAGGGCAAGGCTGCTAAGTCTGATTTTAAAAGCTTGTGCTGGAAAGATTTATGTGATGTAAATTTGTAGAATTGATTTGTTTAAATGACTTGCATCATAATTCATTAGCAGACAAATAACATTTAATGCAGTAAATGTCTTCTTCAATTCCATAGCTGTTGACGTGATGTGCAGAAGATTATCTTTAGGAAAAAGTTCTAACTTTTAAAAATAAAAAACTGTCATTTGTTCATGTCTGCTGAACACATGGCGGGCTGTGGCAGAACCAGAACCCTGCCATATGCTGATAAAAGACGTTAGAGACAGGTCAGCACCTTCTTCCCTCCCACATGTCTCAGCAAACTTCCCCCCAACATGTTCACAACGACATCATGTTCGTTCGTTAGCTGCTGCATCACAAGCAGAAATGATAAACTAATATCGAGTATAGTTTTATAGTAAATTGAAGCCTAAATAAAACTGCATTTTCTGAAAAAAAGGCAGTGTGAAAGCTGAATGTGGAAGGACATTTACTAAAATTTGCTAATAAAAAATGAATTATTACCTGAAACAACATAAAATGAGCAAAAAAAAAGCTAAAATACCAAAACAAATACTAAAGTCAAAATGAGCAAAACAAATGCTCATATTAGCACAACCGTAGCTAAAATATCTAAACAAATGCTTAAAAAAATCTGCTAAACTGTGGCTAAAATTAGCAAAACCTTAGCAAAAACGAGCAGAATCTGAATGATAGCTAAAGGCTAAATGTTGCATAAAAAGGTACGCTGCAACAGATTTTAAAGAGAATGATTTTTTGAAGGAAATTAATTGATATCAATGTTTTTATATTAGGGGATATTTTTGAAATAAAGAACTCTCTGTCTGTTAATAAAATATCTCATGAACCATTAGAGGGATTTTATTGAAACTCTCAGGAAATAATCACTGGGTGTACATTTGAAATGCATTAATATTTGGAGTTAACCCAATTCAAAATGGCCACCACACCTTAAAAAACACAGAAAAATGGCTCTAACTCAGTCAGTTTTACAGATATTGAGCTAGTTTTGGTGTGGTAGTATTTGAGAGTCATTAACTCAAACACTGAGCGTGACATTGTGCATAACATCAGTTTTAAGGCTGACTGAACTTTATTCCTTCTCATCATAAAATTTCTAAAACTCTGGCATGAAAGGCAGTGGGTGACATGCATTTTTTAAGGGAATGCTTGACCTTTATTTCACTCGAGTTAAAGTCCCCACACATAAAAGCCACACTTCTTACCAACACAAGGTAAAATAAATGCCAGCTTGATTACTGAAGCTTGTATGTTGTTTTCATTCTGTTCCTCAGTAACTGATGACTGTATGTGACAGTGATCCAACACGCTCAACTCCAAATCCCCAATCCTGACACAGTTATTCAGGGAGTTAAAGCCTAAAATGTGGTTTGTTCAGCGCTCATTAAAGGTGCATATCTGCTCACCTGACAAGCTCAATTAAGGCTGGATAGTGCAGTCTTTGTGCTGCTGTACCCAGGGGCCACTGTTGACATCTTTTACTGTAATTGCTTCAATCTGTTACGGACAGCCCATGTGCTAAAGAGGATTCTCAGTTAATAATTAATGCTGGGTTTCCTGCCATAATGTTTGAGAAGGAGAGAAAGCTGTAATGGGTCGAGAGTTAAAAAAATAAACTTGTGGGCAACACAATAAAGGACAATCCTCTCGAGAGGATGGGGGAAACATAAAAATGCTCTCATGTAGAACGCAAGGGAGCACAGAAAGTTTGGCTTCTGTGCAACACAACATTAAAGCAGCTCAGGAGACTCATAGTAGCTCAACACCTCACAGAAACAGCTGTGAAATGTTTTTTTCTTATTAGAAAAATGGTCTCATGTGCTCATTTACTCTCAAAATCTTGGACTTTTTTGTTGATGTTTTGCTCAAGTGGGTCTTATCCAGTATCACCACGGAAACCAGACAGAGCAGCTCAATACTATTGGATCCATACATCTTTGTGTACACCTTTAACTGCAATAGAAAAATAAATACAAAATAATTCATGCTGAAAAATACTTTTAGATTAAAGGCCTGGCATTCCTTGAAGGAATGCACATCACCCGCTGTCTTTCATGCCAGACTTTTGAAGTAAAAATGATCTTATGTTGAGAATTGATGACA
Organism: Kryptolebias marmoratus; assembly: GCF_001649575.2. Classification (NCBI taxonomy): domain Eukaryota; kingdom Metazoa; phylum Chordata; class Actinopteri; order Cyprinodontiformes; family Rivulidae; genus Kryptolebias; species Kryptolebias marmoratus. The sequence continues at coordinate 26,915,638 of NC_051430.1, read as the reverse complement.
TATAGTCAAAGCAAAGTATTAAACACAGATCAGTTAGCACTTAGAATATAAGTTGTGGATCAAGCTCAGCTCCTCCTACACCAAATTTATCTCAATATTTGCAGAATTGACTGAGTTATAGGCATTTATGTGTTTGTTTTTCTGTGGCAGCCATCTTGAATCAGGTCAATTCCAAGTTGTTGATGTCAACCCAATGATCGCTTTTTTTAAAGGTTTCGTTAAAATCTACTCAGTTGGTCAGGAGATATTTACAAATAAACAAACATATACACACACACACACACACAGAAATCCATCCACCTGCCTAGAGATTTACCAAGTAGAAAAGTTGCACAGATGGCCAAAAGTTAACGCAACATGGCCGCTGATAACAAGCTAAGTGGAGAAAGAGACTGCAGGTAGGAAAAATAATCTCTCTTGTTTGAGAGGTCTTAAATCTTTGTCACTAAAAATGTATCTACATTGGCTTTAATTTGCATTTAATTTTATCTTTAAATGTCAGGATGGAATAACTTCCCTTGTTCTCTGATGCTGTTACCACCCTGAGTTCCTCTGAGTGAAGATTTTCCTGCCGTAAACGCCTCACTTCATCCTCTGAGCCGATTGACTGCGTTCATGTCACGTACTCCTCCATGAATTTCATTATCCAGTTAAGTTTGAACCTTTAATTGCTGACTTAATGAGAAACTAGCCACTAGGGAGCACAGGTCAATGTATTTCTCGTGCCAGTCTCAAGATGTGTGTGAATGAAAGGCAGACAGGTGAAACAGCGAGGCTACAAGGAGCAGAGGTCACAAAGGTGCAGGAGTTCAAATACTTCAGGTCAACTGTCCAGGAGGACAGGGAGTGTGGTACAGAGGTGAAGAAGAGAGTCCAGGCAGGATGGAGTGGATGGAGAAAAGCTTCAGGAGTGATTTGTTACAAAAGGTTGGCAGCAAAGGTGAAAGGTCAATGGAAAGGTTTACAAGACAGTGGTGAGAGCAGCTAAGTTGTTTGGTTTGTAGACAAAAAGACAGAAGACAGAACAAGAAGTGGCAGAGCTGAAGATGTTGAGGTTCTCCTCGGGAGGGACAAGGATGGACAGGATCAGGAATGAGGTCATCAGAGGTCCAGCACAGGTTGAAGGAATGGAAGATAAAGTTAGAGAGGCCAGACTGAGATGGTTTGGACATGTGCAGAGGAGGGACAGAAGGATGTTAGAGACAAAGAGGAGACATATGGATGCAGTTAGAGAGGACATGGAGGTAGTTGGAGTGAGGACAGAGGACACAGAAGACAGAGTTAAATGGAGGATGACTTTCTGTGGAGACCCCTTGGAAAGGGAACAGCCGAAAGAAAAAGAAGGAGAAGAAGAATTGCTAACTTAATGAGAAGCTGTTATTGGAATAGTTTATTTTATTTTGTTTATTTTCTGGTGCTCAGATTAACATTTCATTGCATTATACTGGTTAGGATGAGGAGCTTAGAGCAGCCATTTTTTAGCTGAGGTGACCCATGAAATACCAATAATCCCTTAATAAATGAAAGCTGCCCGACTCTGACTGGTTCTCACAGGGGATTCTCTACAGATGGATTTGTGATGGATGAAGTCAAGTAATTGCAATGTAGGTGTCACGCTGCAACATCAAACAGGCCTCAGTCAAACGTGTAACCTCTGTGTTGAGTGGAGATGGCAGGTTGGAGGGGAGCAGCGTTGTTTTGTTCACACTACACGGATGAAAATTAAACTTAATCTATTTTGAACTATAATGGGTTGTGTAAAAAGCCTAAAATCTTTTTTTACAAACTTCAAAACTTTCCACTGAATCGTTTATTTTTAGACCCCCTAGCCAATTATTTTGCAGGTCATATTTTTTAGGTTGACTTCAGTTTATTCTATTGTTTTCTTGTTTTGTATTTTACTGTACACTTTTTGAAATCTAACATATTCTGCATACTTAGAAATTCACTGAGAACAATATTTAGCTTATTCAGGAGATGGGAGCTATCCGCCATCCATCCATCCATCCATCCATCCATCCATCCATGCATCCATCCATCCATCCATCCATTTTCTTCACCTGCTTGTTTGCTCAGGGTTGTGGAGGAGCTGGTACTTGTCTCCAGTTGTCATTGTGTGAGAGACAGTGTACACCCCGGACACAAGTCCATCACAGTCTGAGGAAACAGATTAATAATTTTCCTTAATCTTTATTGTTATTTTCACTCTTGGCACACACTGGGCTCTGTAGTCTTTCATTCAGGCGTGACTAAGAATTTCAGTCTTTTGCCACCCACATAGCAACTCTGACAGCTTTTTGGAACTGACCTACCTCAACTCTCAATCCCACTTCCAGGTTTATTGATATATTTGGCCACGAGTTTAGTTTTTGAAAGACTGATACACTAGTTGATGACATGTCTCACTTGATTTCACAGACTGTAATTGAAGAGGTGATCAGCTTTTGTCTCATAAGCCTGATAAGACAAATGAAAATTGGAAATGTTTCTCATGATAGATTTGTTTGTAAATGCTATGCCGTTAGCTTCCTCCTTGGATGCATTCCAGCTCATAATGACCATTTGTGATTGTCTGAGAGCCAGAGAGGAAAACACTTGCAACATACCAGTCACTTTTTGATGGCCTAAAACTGATTGCAGCTGTTTACTTTATGTTTTGACGTCTCCATGAAGCAACATTTTGCCAATTAGGAGGAAGTGTTGTTTTCAGTATTGTGGGTTTTCATCTAACAGCCTTGAATGGAGGACAAAAACATTTTAGTAACCTCCCTGTAAGTAAACACTTAGCCACTAACAAATCTCAAATACTTTCTCTCAAAAGCTCCTAATTACAACCATACAAAACACTTTTTAGTGTGAAACCACGTGGGTTTTTTTTTTTTTGGTTCAACTCAAGGTGTGTTATTACCTGCAGCTGATATTTCCATCCACCAACACATCAACCCCTTACTCTTTGACTTCCATCATGGCAGGTACGGCCCAGACCCAGACAGCTGGAGTACAGATGTAGCACCCTTAAACAGCCCCCGCAGCAATGTGTCTGGCAGCAATGAGCAGATACCTCTGTACTGGAGGACATGTTGGCATTACTGGAAGAGCGTGTTTGCATAAAACAAAAAGGCCAAACTCTGGCAAAAATGTCTGACTTTTTAAAATTAATTCCTCTAAATAATATAAACATGTATCTATTACATTTACTGTATGTAAGTTCATTTGCTTTGATTATATATTTTTATTGATCAAATCAAACATAATCCAACTAAAATGAAAAAAGCAGCCCAACACAACATAATAAAACATCAACCCATAATTACTGAAATGTGTAACACCTCTATATTTCAAACTGTCACCATTTGAAACTAATTATGTATTTTATTTATACCTATATTTGTGGTTTTTTTTTTACTAAACTACAACTACCTGTTAGTAAGCCAGAGATAGAAAAATGAGAGGAAGGTAAAAACATCTTATAAAATGGCTGTCATACTTCAACCTGGAGTCTTGTAAAGTAACCCCTTCCTTTAACCCTCTGTTTCCTCACTCTGCGCTTGTAGCAGAGTGCCGAACCTCTAAATTAGAGTATGTAGTAACATGTCAACATCATATTATAACATCAAATATACAGATTATCATCTAAATGTAAAGCTTGGTCTGTGAAGGAAACTGAGCAATAAAAACTTAATAACTGTACAATAATTGGGGGCCTTTTATGTTAAACATTAACATCTTGTGTAATGCAGTTTTTATTAAATATAAGTTAAAAAAAATGCATCTTTCTTAGACGACTATTGTGACATGTGGCATAGTTAAAAAACCATTTACTAGCGCGACCTTTTCTGTGTGCGTCCCACACGTACAAGAAACACATGCCCACACAGGCATGCACTGCCACACACACACACACACACACACACACCTCAACCTTCTGACCCCGGCAAAGATAAACAAGGGCTATGTTACGCTGCTATTTGTGACTGACTATTTCAGTCTGTGAGAAGTGAACATCAGTTAAATTCCCACAACAATTTTAAAGTTCCCATCAAGTTAATGACCCACGATCGCAAAACTGTCTGAAAGTAAAAATACTTATTGACAGATTTAAAGCATTATGAAGAAATGAACAGACATTATATTTCTATCATGAGCAAAAAGAATATTTTGATAGATAAAGCACATCTGAATTTGTTCAATTTTACCTAGACCTTCTTGCATGTAAATATAACCCTTCCTATTCCTAGGGTTGTTTCAATCATTCATTATGTATAGTGATAAATAATATATACACTATCCTCCTTTAACCCTTGAATGTTCCCCTGTGGAAGGATGCAATCCTGTAGCTGATGTCTGCTTGATAGAAACCCTCATGTTGCATCCCCTAGAGAACAGTAGCTGTGCCGTCTACCTGAGGCTTCTTTATGTACAGGAGAGCAAAGATGAGTTCAGCGTAGAGCTCTGTGCTGCAGAGTCGGTTGAAGTGGACGCTGGAGAAATGCATAATGAGCCTGGAAAAAAAGATTAGGTTTACAGAAAAATGGCCTTAAATAACTATTGAAAGGTGAAAATTCAAGATGGCAGACACAACTAATCAAGCTCAGCCAATACAAAAATCCATATAACTTGAATTTTATAATTATTGAGCTAAAATTCAGTGTGGTAGTAGCTGAGAGTCATTCACAACACATATTCCAAGCATGAGAGAGCGCTCACATAATGTTATTTTGTCCAGAGGATCTGAAACTAAAGTGCATTAGACGCTAAATGGCCAAGAAATGGATAACACGAACATAAATAATTTAGTTAGATAACACAAACAATCATATAAACAACTAGAGCACACATTTATGATGTGGTTTGTTTATTTTATGAATAGGGAAAACTTACACAAGATGCAATGATTGCAAATTGCTTTAAATCAAGACAGACTCTTGCCTTTAGCCAGACGAATGGATAAAGTCATAGTGTGATTCATCCACCAAGCTCCTGTAATTCTCCTGTATATTATATATGCCTCTGGGCTGCTCACAGAATCTGAGTGCTTCGCCGACTGAGCCTGCTTCCCTCTCGATCTGTTTTTATATACTTTGGGAACACGAAGAGAAAGCATCCAGGTGAGAGTGGCTGCTTGGTGCTGAGACTCAACAATACTCATATTACGTGAACAGGAAACACACAGTGAAGAGTTAAAAACCTAATGGATTCAGGTTATAGGACACGCTGCCATACAGGGTAGTTCAAATAAGGCCGTAAAATGAGTGCATAACCGAAGGATTTTCTCCAAATTGAGACATAGCTGCATTAGTCAAAGCTGACAACTGGGTCTGCGAAATGACTGCAAGCATAAAATTAAAGCACATTAGAGGCTACCAGGTTACCACTATAATTATGAGTCCCTTTTCATGCTCAGAGTTTACAAAATGGAGATTATTTATGGAGCAAATTCAGTGTAGAATAGATTGCATTTTTTCCCCAAAAAGCATGCACTGACAGACACTAAATATAGATCTTATCATTTCGAGATGACAAATAATGATAATGTAGGATTTTGTGTTTGTTCTGTGCCCGAAAAGAATGATGTTGGCTGACTGAGATAGGCTAAAAAGATAAATTATTGTACCAAAAGTGCAGATGTTTGGTTAAATAAGTTTCTGTCTTTGATGATTTGTGATTGTTTTGGTTATGAATCTATTAAAATGATACCTAATGGAGAAAATGTGAGCAACAGAGAGCAAGAAACAAACTAAATGTCTTAAAGAACTCATAACATGCTGTGTTTTTATACGCATTGATTATTTTGAAGGAATTTCCTAACACTAGTAACAACCTGTATTTGGGAAAAAAACAATTACAACTGTCTTGTAGTATTTTTGCTGGAGCATTCCTTGCCACCTTTTGTCTGAAATGCTCAGCTTGAGCTCCTATTCCTTTAAAAATTTCATCACAAAAAGTGCAACATGCTTTTGTTGGAAGGCAACGAAGACATCTGTTCATTGACTTTTATTTATTTTTTTAATAGATGGTGTGCTAAAACAACCACAGGACATGATTTCTGTTATTTTATGGCGATTTTATCAAACTAAATAACAAAGCTTACATTTAGTACATTTAAGGACCAACTGTATTCTTTTATAAAAAAGGATGTCACATTATAAAGTACAATTCCTGGGACATTGTGTAAACTGTAAATAGGAACAGAATGCAATGAACTGTAAATCTCATAAACCCTCATTTTATTTACAATTTCACATAGCAAACATATGAAATAAGTATTTGTACAATTCTTTGGAAGAAAATGAAGTTATTTAAAATTGTATGGCAGCAATACAGCTTTAAAAAGTTGGGACAGGGCTATAATTACCTCAGTGACCAACACCTTGTCTTTTAACATCAGTCTGTAAACATGTAGGAACTGAGGAGAGCAGCTGCTGGAGACATTTGAGAGGAATCTTCTCCCATTCTTGTCTGATGTACGATTTTAGATGTTCAACAGTCCGAAGTCTTCTTTGCTGAATTATCTTTATTTATTTTCTGAATAGGAGCATATACTGTTTTGAAACCTGCATTGATTTCTGCCTTTCCAGATGTGCAAACTGCCCATGCCAGAGGCACTGATGTACCCCCATACCATCAGAGAGGCAGGCTTTTGAACTGTGCGCTGATGACAGGCTGGATGGTCCTTCTCTTTAATACGTGGGTGTGGCTTTCATGGTTTCAAAAATAATTTAAAATTTCAATTCATTTGGCCACAGCAGTTCTCCTCTTTGCCTCAGTCCATTTTACGAGTTTTGGCCCAGAGAAGACGTTTCTGGATGGCGTTCACATCTTTGTCTTTGCATGATAGAGCTTTAAGCAGTATTTGTAGTCGGCATGGCGAACAGACAGATAATGTTTACAGATGCTGATTAGTGGAAGTGTTCCTGCGCCCATGCAGTAATATCCAGAACAGAATCAGATCCGTTTTAATGCAGCACCACTTCAGGGCTTAAAGATCACAAACATCTAATATTGACTTTTAGCCGTGTCCTTTGAGCTCAGAGATTTCTTCGTTTTTTTCAAATCTGTTGATGATATTATGAACTGTAGGTGACGAGATGTTCAAAGTCTTCCCTGTTTTCCATGAAGGAACAATAATATGAAATTATAACACTATTTTTATATGGAATTTTGTTGAACTCCTGCCCATCTTTACTTCTGAGACAATCAGCTTCTTTAAAATGTTCTTTTTGCACCCAGTCCTCTTACTGACCTGTTGCCAATTAACTTCATTTACTGTAAAAAGCTCCTCCAGCTGTTTCTTATTTGTACTACTTACTTTTACAGCCTTTTGTTGCTCCTGTCTCAACTATATGAGATGTGTTGCTGCCATGAATTTACAACATTTGTAGTTTTTATTTACATGTTACATAACATTACAACTTTCTTGGATTTGGTATTGTAAATTTTGGGTTTTTTGTAACTTTTCAGCCATAAATCAAAAGCGGTTTAATGCATGAAGGAAAAGCCCTTAAAGCCCAACATGAATTCTTTAAAATAAAACATCCATGACTGATTTAATAACTTCTTATGTTTGTTTTAAGATTGCTTTGAAAAGTAGATGTAAACCATTAGATTTTTCTGAGCACATCGGCTCATGATTTCAAATAAATTCATTATTTTCTCAATAATTCAATCGTGTAAACATTCAGTGACTGGCAGGAGAAAACACAGCACAACAAAATGAGGCGGATCAAAAAGTGATAAAGGAGTCTGTGGGAATCCAGATCCTCGGTGAGATAAGCGAGTGAGTGAATTCTGACTGCTGACATGGGAAAACATAAGTGGCTGTGTGGGCTTTAACATGATGACGTTCAGAGCTCTTTCCCCTGGAGGATAATGGGCTGAAAAGTGGAGAGACTGAACACAAGGAAGGCACACGGACAACAAGGCTTTTCCAGAGGCAGCCGTATCTCCTGCTTGCCCCTCTGTGCGCACAGAATGAACATTTTTTTCAATTTGAGGGGGACAGTTGTGAGACAAAGAGCAGAAGACAAAGCTGTTGCAGGTATGTTTGGAGAGAAAATATTTACTTTAACATATAAAGCTGTGCTTACGTAGCTACTGTGAGCAGAAGTTACCAAGACTTTTCATATGCTGCGTATACTCTGTTGAAAATTATTTTAAAAAATAAATAAATTGTTGTGATAGCAATGCCTTATTTCAAATGCACATATAGCAGTGATTTGGTTTAAATAGATTTTACTGGTTTGAGCTATTTTATTCACGACCAGAAGCAAACTTGCACTCATCTGTGCCACCAGATGAGTCTGATGAAAGATTTAAGCAATGCTGGATAAACACTAGCATTAAACACCATGCAGGAAAAAACCAGAAGAATCAGTTTTAGTTGTTGCAGGCACCAGTAAGCAGAAAAATCAAGCTGCAAGTAAAAGAACAGGGCAAACCCCTGAGAGAGGCATTGTCTCGTGTTAGACTTACTCATTTCTCTAAAAGCCTTTTAATGAGAAGATCGCTCTCAGCATCAAATGCATCAGTTTCTTCAGCAGACGGCGCATTATCGTTTCCAGTTTGTCCGGTAGATGGCGAGACGTCAGGGTGACTTCAGGTGGAGAAATCTGCAGCCCGTTCCCATGCTGTGACCGTTCAAGGGGAGCAAAGATGCTGATGCTGACAGAGACGGGATGAAACCGGGAGGAGAGCACCCAGCTGATTTAAAAAAAAATAAAAATAAAAATGTTACAAGAAGAAGAAACGAGAAAACCACGAGATGCGGCGATCGCAGTCCCTTTTCAGTTATGTAAGCGCTGCTGAAAACCGTCACACAGGAGCTAATTAAAAAAAAAAAGAAAAAAGAAGGCAAGTGGAGAAAAAAAAAATCAAGTTTTTACCAGGCAGCTAGGGGGCTAAAAATAGCGACAGGTTAGCATGCATCATCCTTCCGCTAAGTAATGTAGTTCGACAACAGTAGCAAACAAAGTTGTTGCTAAGCGACAGCCACGTCTCGACTCGACGGCCCGCGTATTGATACTCGAATTAACTGGCAGGTGTGCGGAAGAAAACACACCAAAACGCCGCTGTCGGAAACCGCGTTAGCCAATCAGCGCCTGGAGGTTAAATTTTTCAGCTAAAAGCGAAAGAGCCATTATGCGGACTGTTAGGTAACGACGTGAAACTGACAGAGATGTAGGTCAGGGTATAACAGCTGTCTGTGTCGCTTAAAAACAAGGAAATAAAAGTTAAACAGTCGGTTTATTTTAGGCTAAATGAACCGGATGTTTCGGCTAACAACATCACTGGACTCGATATTTGCCACAGGTGTTGTGCCGGAAAAAGTACCCCCTCCGTCGAAAAGCACCCGCAGAAAGTTGAAGTCGGTCACCTTGTTCAAGAAGCTGTAGCCTGACGGGTGGAGCGGATTTCCTCCCCCCTCCATGTAACTTTCACTTTTCAATGATGAGCGAGCTGATTCTGATGATGAGACTCGCTGACGAAGGACATCCTGTGTCGCACAAGCAGTGTTGTCTGTACAGTTTGTCTAAACCGAAGCGGTGTTTACGATGACGGGACCTCGGCCAGAGACAGGAGCGCAGCTTGGCAGGTAAACAAAGTCAGGAAAGAACCGTGTGGCATGCGCGCATGTTCTTCACTCTGCAGGGCCTTAAACTGTTGTTTCTGTGACACAAACAGAAATTGCATTCTTTCTCTCCTTAGGTTTTGGTAATTTATTGTAATTAATTACCCCCCACAGCATAAAGCATGGATGCATCTAACTTATTATGGTCAATATTTGTGTAATGGGCCTATTCAGATCCCATTTATTCTATTATTATTGTTTGTTGCTCGTTTAGACTGTGGAAAAACATCTGAATGACTTTGCTAATATATATCTCCTAATTTGTTGAAAGTCTGTGCTAGCAGTGATTTACTGTTTAGTGTAATTATTAAAAAAATAGTAGATTATGCCATTAATTATTTAGAGTCAACCCTGTGTTTCTGTTAGCAAAATACCTAATGAACCACTGGGCCAATTTTAATGAACCTTTCAGGAAATAATCATTAAATGCACATCTACAACTGCTGAATGTCTGGAGCCAACTGAAGTCAAGATGGCCGCCACAACTCAGTTAATTTTACAGATATTGATCTATAATTTGATGTGGTGAGAGTTTAATAGCACGAGCAACTCTGTTCACTTTTGTAAAGTGCTCAGTTTGCTTTATTCATTACAGGAGCTCTCAAACGTTGCATTCTCTGCATATTTATCAGAATCCAGTTTGACTCACACGATAAATGTGCACTTTGCTTCTTTTTTTCCTCCTATTTTTTACTCTAAGTGACACTTTTCTGCATTCATTACTCTTGTGCTCACTTTTCTTCTTCTTATTTACTGTTTTCAGTTTCGTTCATCACCAGCACACTCATTTTCCTCCTCCTCTGTCAGAGTCTGTGTTTACACTAATAAGGTAGAGCATGTCTCATGGTGCTATTAGTCCACAAGGCTGCCTACACTGACGACCACAGAAAGACACAAACATGTGCACATAACTCCATATTTTCCTATTTTTGCCTAATTGATGCGTTAAGCATGAAATGAAGCCAGTCTGTAAAGAAAGCTCTTTATTGATTTGCTCATAAGTCAACATAATCAAAACGACAGAGAACAATCTGCAGCAGAAATGTTTTTCATTTTTAAAATCATTTTCTGCTCCCTGTTTTGCTTCAGGGCAGAAAATGGGCTTAAGATTAAGATTCCACCTCGCCATGTTTGCAGAAATTAAACCGTACTCCATAACGGGGGTCAGTAAACACACACTGAGCTGTTTAACCCAGCAACACGGCTTCTTTCCACATTATCAGAATGTACACCATAAACCGTGCAATTACATTAAAGTGTGTCTGTGTAATCCTTCTCTATTTAAAGAGGAGCGACCTGAGACAGCTTGTTCGACTTTGGGTAAATTTAAGCTGCGAAACAGGCGGTTTATGTAATCATATTACATTTCTCTTGAGACTTTAAGAGGTGAATAAGAAGTGTTTTCAAATCATCTCCCTTTCTCCCCCCCTCCCCTCTCTTTCTCTTTTTCACTTAAAACCCCCACAAGAGGTAATCATGAGTCCTCCACGCCGATCATCGAGTTCCCATGGCGACAGGTAATTTCCTGAAGCATTTCTCTACATGTGACACTCCATAACACACTGGGAACACATACAACACACTGTTATGTAGCCCAGACTGTGCAGCCACACGTGAGTGTATCCTGTTCTGTATGTGGGCTGTTTGTCATATGGTTTTGTTGATAACCTGTTTATGAACAGGATGTTTATAAATTGGACATTAATATTTGGAAAATTTAATTGTTTTGCTTGCCTTTGAGTTTAAATGCTCAACTATTTTATTTAAAAATAGTAATTTCAGTTGCACATTAAATATCAAGCTCATACTGTAATGCATGAGTCTGTGAGTGGTGTTTAATGAAATGTATTTTTGACCGTGTCCATTTGTGCTTGTCTGAATCGTTAGCAAAATGAAACTTTCAGAATGTAATCATTGGATGAATGGGCGTGATTATGTGGTAAAATGGGAGAGTAAAATCAGGGATGTACTCGTGTTGACATGGGAGCAAGCACTGGTGTGTGCCTAGTTGGTGCAATGGTTATGGCAATGCATTATCAGACAGGAAATCCAGGTTCAAAACCTGACTAAGCTTTTAAACTTTTTTTTTTAACAAACCATGCCAAAAATAAAACAATTTCTTAAAATATAACACCAGATTTTAGTCTATTGCAGTGGGGCCCAATCCTGGTCCTGGAGGGCCACGGTCCTGCAGGTTTTAGATGTTTCTCTGCTCTTCAGCAGGTCTTCAAGTTCTGCAGAAGTCTGTTAATCACTCAGTCATTCCAATCAGGTGTTTCAAAGCAGAGAAACACCTAAAACATGCAGGACGGTGGACCCTCCAGGACCAGGATTGGACACCACTAGTTATAACTGCACTGGTCTCAAAATCCACACTTCGTACTGATGTCCAATTTCTTTATTCCACTTAAGAACCACGGAACACTGTGAAAACTATAAAACATGACAAAACAACATTAAACATAAGCTTCACAAAACAAACAATACAAAGTACTTTTTTCTCTTTCACAATATTACATTGGACAAGGTTTAACAAACAAAATAACATAAATTACAATTATTAACAGTATTACCATGTTCGCCAGTTAAAACCAGTTGCAGAAATAAGATGGAGCCTCTAAACGTATTTCCAACTGCGCTGTTCTCTGTCTCTGTCTGCTTGGCTCATTTTATTTTCAGTCACGCTTCCAGTTCGCTGTTGTGCATTTTAAACAAAACATTTTCACTTAATAAACCCAAATAAAATTAAAGGAACATGTTACAAACATCTGACATACCTTAATATTCAATGTTCCTCAAAGAAATGTATCCGTTTTGAACGGTGACTTGCCAACTTCTGGGTTGCCATAGCAACATGGAACAAACGGCAGGTAAGCGTCAGTTACACTAGTCTATTGCTTTGTTCAAAATAATCACCTAAAATAAGCACCGGGTGGGTAGATATCAATATAAGGTCAGTATAGAGAGATTTATATTCCCACTTTTATAAACTTGTGGTGTATCTTGCGTGTCTAAATGGTGTGATATCACTCAGTGTTTACTCTGTTTCGTCTGATTCAAAGTAAAAAAAAAAAAAACGACTTTGCTAGTGGTGTTCAACTGAGTTGGACTGAACCAACTCAAAACTTAAGGAGGGGGTGTAAAAAGTGGCCATTATTTTTAATGACAGGCTTTTAGTTTGTAACTAAGAAAGTAAAATTAGAATCAATAGAGACTAGATGTTTTTGTCTTACTTCTGTGAGTGAATACGTTTTTAGGTCAACAAATGGAGGAGCAAAAACACAAGTTTGCTCCACCTGCAGCATTAATTGGGCACCTATGATTGAATGTACAACTGCTCTTATAAAACACACAAATGACTATAACTCAGCCACTTTTACAGATTAAGCTAAAATCCGGTGTGGTAGCAGAGCATTCTCTTCAACACATGCTTCAAGCACCACAACTTTGTCCTGAACCTTGGCATTAACTGTTTGTCTGTTAGCAAAATATCTTGTAAATCACTGGGGTTTTTTTTAGTGAAACACCCAGAAAGTAATCACTGTACATCTACAACTGACTAACGTTTGGAGTCGACCTAATTCAAGATGGTTACCACAGCTCATCGACTTCAGTCTACTTAAAAATGGCTTCACCTCAGTGAATTTTACAGATACTGAGCTGAAATCTGGCGTGTGAGAGTAATTCACAACACATATAAAGAGTGCTGACAGATCATGTGGGGTATTGCAGTATCACGTGAGATTTATAATTTATACGTGAGACATATAATTTTCAGGTTTTGACCAAATTGGCTCTAACTCTGACATTTTTCATCATAAGATAATTTTATTCTAAAACTCTGACATAAAAGGCAGCAGGTGATATGCATGTCAGGGAGTACTAGTTTTTTTTGTTTGTTGTTGTTTTTTTGCTTTTTAGCTTCAGTGTATACTATTCCTCACTATAAAAAAATCTTCTTTGGCAGTTTTTTTTAGCATCTTTGTCCTCCATTTTGTTCCTGATCAACTGTGTCCTAAACCTCGCCTATGCAAGTTGACTCATTGCACATCCCTAACTGTCTTTATATTACCCACATTATTAAATTTTAAGCCTCTAATGGACTTTCCATGGATTATCTTACGTATGTCTTCCATATCTGTAAGCAAATGTCAGTTATCAGCAGTGCGTTTGAAATGTCAGTTGCAAAGCAAAGGCAGACATACTGATGAGCAGACGCTGCTCTGCTCCCCTTCTTGTCACACAGGCCCTCCTCGGAGACCCTGCAGAAAAACAATAGCAGCAACTCTGGCGTTATTCTGGACATCTCGTCTCTCAAGATGGCTGACGTGGATTCCGAGGTGCCTCCCCTTCCTCCTCGCTACCGCTTCAGAGACTTGCTGCTGGGGGACCAGACGTTTCAGAATGATGACAGGTAGCAAGAAACCCACTTATTTTGTGCACCATAAAGTGATAGGCTGCCAAAGGATATTCCTGGAGGGGCCTCTGTAATATTGTGTGTGTCAGTGTGTTGCACTCTCCTAGGAATAATATAATGAGTGAAGGCTTCTACACTCACATATTTTTATATATTTATGGTTTTGCTACATTTTTCAAAATGATTTTTTCTGAAAACCCCCTTAGAGATGTGGCAAGACTTAAGCTTTTGGTTTTAATGTGTAGTTAAATAAAGAAGTGGAAAAATAAACAAAATCCGAAGAGGTTTATTAGTGAAAATAGAGGTCTTCTTAGAACTTGTTTAGAAGACCTTGAGGCTGCGTTGCACTTGGACTGTTTTGTACAATGACAAGTGAGATATTAGCATATGAATGCTTTAAAAAAAAAAACAACCTTGTTTTTAATTATTTTCAAAATTTTAAAAGCCTTTTTCTGCCTGTAGGCACCTTTTGTAGAGAATTACCAAAAATGGATGCAGTATTTGACTAACCTGCCACTGGAATAAGAAAAAATGTACATGCTTAGTTGAAGAAGTGTGGAAAAATTCCAACTATAGCTGGTTTGCCGTTTTAAATCTATTTTCTAACTGAGCAGAAAATATCCCACTCTTTGGCTCCTAAGTGGCACTTCAGTCAATGGAGAGCTGGAGAGTCAGTCTCCAAAGTCTGGGAGTCTCCTCAGTTCTGGCTGTGATTGGGAAGGTGGACCAGCAGATGCTGTTTACTACCCATGAGGGGAAGAATTAGCCTCAACCACTGCTGAGTACTGTGGAGCTCCCCGTGGTGCTGAAATGAAGCCATCCCACTGAAGGATCAACACTCACTTCTATAATAGCCCGCAGAGACAAAACAAGGAGCACTGCTTTACACTGTTTGTTGTTTTCTTACTCCCACTATCCTTGCTATACTATATATTTTAAAATGTATTAAGTTCTCTATTCTGCTTCGTTTGCATAAGATGATAATGAAGGATGTAGTCTTAAGGACCTTTATTTGTAAGCCTCTTTTTAAATTTTATTTTAAACAAAACAGTAATAAAAAAATGGTGTTTCACCTAAGGTGAAAGACTCATTTTACAATAAACCTGGGGTGGTATGAGGTTCTGATGGTAAGATAATCTTGAACAAAAATACCACAGTTTCACTATATTAATTAGCTTTTTATTAAAACAAAATTGTAAAAATGCATCATGATATTTCTGTTTTATTAAAAAACAAAAATGCAATTACTGTTTCTTTTGCTGCCTCAGTAATATCACAGATATGAAAGATACCGAGAGCACAAGTGAACATGTTTGCACTCACGCTGTTTAAAATCTGTCAGCTTTGTTGTGCATTCAGGATTTGTGATCAGCTTTTTTACCTAAAAAGATTTTAAATTTTTAATTTAATAAAACTGAGAATTTAACATTTTAATTTTTAAAAATGGTGTTAATTCAAACATCAGAGTCAACAGGCAGTTTTTTTAATAATTTATATTTTATTTACATTTTTTAACTAATTGTTCCGATTACACATAGTATTACTTCTCTGCTGTTCTCCTCTTTGTAAAGTAACTTAAATGCTACTCGTGTAGTGAGCCTGCAGTAGACTAAACTGAACTAAAACGTTTTCTGTCGATTTGTGTTTGTGTGCCTGCAGCAGTTGATGTAATTTGATCATTTTCTTGGTGGTTACATTTGACAGAAAGCTTTTTTTTAATTGCTCAATGTCAGAGCATTTTGTTTTCGGCAGCGGTCATGTTGCAGGAAATGGACTGTAACCCTTTGAGGATGGCTTTATATTTTTGTTGTAGGCTTCTTGAGTTGTTGCTTGTTATAAATGTAAAATGAATACCATTGAAAGTTTTACTCCAACTTTTATAAGCAAATTGCCCAATTCTGTGGAGTTGCCTGCAATGTCTGCTTTCTTTATCTTTATTTCTATTCACTCTCAGTGTCTCTGGGGCTTCCTGCAGTAAATTGTTGCCAGTATGTTTTATATCAGTCCAAAGCCTTTATCTGCACACAACATTTAGAGCAGCATAGTATTTGACCACCCCTCCCCCGCAGGGTCTTTTTGCTTTCCCAGTAAATACAATAATTTCTTTGTTGGCGGGTGTATTGTTTCCTTCAGTACATGCCAGTTTTCACAGTAATGTTGACATTAAAGATAAATGGCTTGAGCCAGATGCAGAAAACACAACAGTTCTTCACATTTAATAAATGCAAAGAAAATATTATAAACATCTTTTCCCTAAAGACTTACACATATATACTGTGTTGGCGTCTTAATTCCAAATCCAATATAAAGGGAAGAATATAGACGTGTTTGCATGAATATTTCTTCCGTTTGGTTTCTTTTTTGATGATTGTTTTGGTGTCACATGGTGTAATTAGAGCTTGTTGCTTGGCTACCAACAATTGTATGCTTGAGTGTGTAATGACATCCACATGTGTGAGAGCTACACAATCTTCAAACACTGCCAAGAATACACATGTAGGAGACTTTGTTTTCTCAAATCAATTAACTGCTGTAGACTTCAGAGTTTCCCTAATGTCTGTTCTGTGTGAGAGCTTAAAAATGAGGAATGCCTGGTGTCTGAGCTTGGAAGACACCTCTCTTTATTATCCTTTTTATAATTGATGATACTAATTTTCTTCTGAGTTGATGCCTTGTGGATTGTGCACCATAAAATAAATCAATATGTAAGGAGAATCAGCAGCCCACTGCTTGAATGACCTTTTGTGTTAGTTTCCTTGTGTTTTTCATAGTGGTAGTTGAACAGAAAGGGTAATGGTTTGCAGGTCTTCTGGGGCAGTGATTACTCACAAAGTGAACCGATATCACACACAGAGTTCACAAAGGCATTAAGTTACCAAAAGCAAATAAACTAAAATAAAACATTACATTTGATGTCCATATTGGATATACTTTTGTTCTTTTTTTTAAAGATAACTGGGTCATTCGAGTACTGGATGCAGTTAGAGAGGACATGGAGGTAGTTGGAGTGAGGACAAAGGACGCAGAAGACAGAGTTAGATGGAGGAGGATGACTGGCTGTGGAGACCCCTGAAAAGGGAACAGCAGAAAGAAAAAGAAGACAAATTATTTGGAAAATCAGCAGACAAGAGAGGTGCAGAAAATGATTTAGTTGTGATTTCCATGTAATCTAATCTTTAAGTGCAAGCTTTAGAAGCATCAGGATGTAGCATCTGTGTAAATTGTTTTTGGCCAGTTGTGCTTATTGTCCTGCTTGTATGCTACTTCTTTGTGGTGATTACTAAATCAATTTGGAAAAGGAAGTGGCCTCCAGAAGCACAGTGTGAGTGTTTGTGGTAAGAAAGATGGACACAGAAGCACTATGTGTAAAAGATTTTAAAATCTCGTTTAGAAAATGTCATGCACAGCATCCCTCAGCACTACGTAGACATTCTGAAATGCCTTATTCACAAAGGCAGACGACATCTGATGCATCTCCTCTGGTGGAAATGATACAGCCCCTTCTGGAGATGGAACTCCAGCAGTGTCATCCCTGATTGTTGTGGCCTGTCAGTGGCCAGCAAAGTCTTGGTGTGCCGAGACAATTAGTTTGCTAGCAGTAAGACCCTGGCAGCTACCTGTCCACTGGGAACTTCTTTTTCAAGCAGAGGTGGAGGTGATTTATCTGTGCCCAGAACTGTGGTGATTGCATCCCGTGTGAAGAGATCTGATCTAATTGCTAAGTGCCTGTGGTGGAGGTGATTCAAAGTGTGTGAGCAGCATTCACTTGAGACCTATACCCATAAATCGTGGGTGTTTGAGTAGTGCTTCCATGGATAAAAAATTATCAGGTTTTACAGCTCTGCTGTTGTGACTTTTTACATTTTTTTTTATAAATACCTGGACAATTTTATCTCAGGAAAGAGCTCTCAATCTGGGTGAGGTTTCCCATGTTGGGTCAAATTAAGCTGCAGGCTTCACTCCTGGTGGTCCTTCCATCAGTTTCTTTACGTTTCAGCTTTGCAACCATACTTTAATGCAGTTGAACTTATATGATTTATACCTATTTCTGCTTCCTACATTTGTTTTGATGGAGGAAAGCCATGTGCTCATCCTTCTGTTACTAAGAGAAGGCCTGCCCTCTGAGACGTGTGGTTAAACCTAACATCACCGGCTGGAATTAATTGTGTTGCCTGAAGATCTCTGTGGTACCTCATTAGAGCCCATTAAAGGGAGTAAATGATGTTTTTTTTTTCCATGTCCATCTAAGCTGACACTGCTTTTTGCTTTTGACCTCAATAGATCGAAGAACTGCAGTCCATCTTTCATGCATTTTTGTATTCTTAATACAGAGCTGTTAATAAGATGTAGCATTTTATTGTTTCTGTCAAATCAGCAATAATAATAATACTAATGACAGCTCATAAAAAATTCATTTTACAATGTAGCATTAATGTAATTTAAATGTCAGTGAAGAGTACAGACGTTCATCCTCGCTCACAGTTCCTCTAATAATGTGGAAGAGCCTTCTGCTGTATATGCTTTAGCACTTTCCTCCTCTTTAATAAATCAAATATATTTTTCTGTACAAGGATGGTCAGTTTTTTTTCTCATTTGTTCTTTTATTTAACTGGAAAGGTCTAATGAAAATAAAATATCCCTTCTTCCAGAGAGTCCAGGTTAATATGTCGACTTGGAAACAAGCAAAAACAGATTAATGTAAAAGCCTAAGAGAAAATCCTAATGCAATATAAAAATGATGCAGCTGGTTTACAAAAATAGGAATAAAGGGCTTTTTTTGGATAGTGGCCTCAAATGACTTATGTTGGTTATTAGAGAAATTGCATTTTCCCTTAAAATACAGTCTGAATGCTGAATACTTTGCTGAAGAAGCTGAAAGTGATCTGCTCAAGCTAAAAGAAACAGAACACAAGAGGCTAGCTAAAAGCCTAAAGTAGCAGAAGGTTAGTTAAAAGCTAAAAGTAGCATTAGAAGACAAAAGCAGAGCAGGTATACGGAAGCCGATTTCAAAGAGAACAATGTTTTTTTAAGGAATTTAAGTAATCTCAATGTGTTTCTCAATGTGTGTATCTCAATGGGGAAAATTGAATAATTTTAAAAAATATAAAAGTTACAAGGAGCAAATGTCATAGCACCCATCTTTTGAGTGATCTGAACATTTTAAAATATAAATAGGTAAAAAAGCACAATGCATGCAGAAGTAATTAGATTGCGCAAAATGGGAAAATAAACAGTAAAGGAATAGTGTGAATGCTGAGTCAGCATTAACACTAATAGCTCTGCATAAAAAACCAAAATGAAGCTTATTCTAAATATAAAGAGCATAAAAACAGAAAGCTGACCAATCTATGCATTAATTTGAACTGAGACTTGCAGTTCACAAACAGAATGACTTATGTACTCTTGAAGATGTTTTCTACCTTAACATCACTCAGAGCTTATAATCAAGTTTCTTATTTATCAATTTACACACACAGAGCGGTGAAGGAAAGCAATCTCCTTCGCTGCCCTTGGGAGCATCTTTGAGTGTCTTGATGAAGGATATTTCATCATTTGGAGGTGCTGGGGATCAAACTGACAACCCTGCAATAAGTGCAGAACAATCTGGAGTACTAATAACCCATTATATTTAAAAAGGATTAAACCTGAAGCAGGAATCATGCTGTGGAGACTGGCATTTGACTTAGCATCTTCAGGAAAAGGTGCACAGAAGTGACGGCAGGGAACTGTAAAGCGTGCAGTAAAATTGTCGGGTATGTCCCTTTAATGAAGTCCGGTTCTTAAAAAAGGCTCCGTTCTGTCAGTCCTGGCTGAGCGCAGCCATCCACTCTGTGGATGTGGTAGTAGCTGGGAGTCATTCCCGTCACATACTCTGAGCATCAATTGATCACCAGAGATCTTTATTCAAACTTTTGACAAGCAGCAGGTGATTAGGCAGTCATTAAAAGAAAATGGTAGTTTAATTTAAAGTAGATTGGAGTCCTGACCATCAGGTTGGGAAAGTCAGATATATTCAAAAATATTTAGAGATAAATTGTTCGAGTGGCATAAAAGGTGTGGCATTATTGTTGCCCTGTTGTACTTACAGAAGATAATATGACAGAAACGGGTATTAGTTTACAACCTGTCTGATCATTTGTACCACTTAAACCCTTTTGGCTGTAGTTATGCTGTAGTGTTCTCATATATCAGTAGTACCAGGAAATCCAGTCCATAAAGCAACAGATTTTTTTTTTGTTTCATTGCAGTGATGAAAGCAAATGATGTGTGACGCAGTGCCTTGTCACTGTGGGTGAGTTTCATGGTGTGGTTTTGTGTGTCTCTTCGGACAAAATTTGTTGATGTTTGACACTTTTACAGTCTTAGACCCTTCTCTGCCGTTAGGGTCTGTGAGACTTTATATCTTTGTTTCTGTTGTATGGAAATGAAAATGCAGTTTGGATTTGTGTGTATGTTGGATGGATGAAAATCTTTCTCCTAAATTGTCATTATTTCCAGGGTTGGGTGTCAGGGGACCATAATGACAACTTGGCTGTGTGGGTGCTGAAGAGGAAAAATCACGCTGAAATCACGAGTCTGACAAGCAGTTGTGTGTGTGTGTGTGTGGGTGTGTGTCTGAAAGAAAAAGAGCGAGAGAGAGAGAGTATTGTCTGTGCAGGTTTTTGTGCATTCTCTCTAGCTGTAGGCCAGAAAGTGCGTACACCTGTGAATGATTGGGTTTGTGAGTTTGTTTTTCAGTTTAAGGAGCCATCCAACCTTGATCCAAGTTTCATACACAATATAAAGACCTAGCAGTCCTTGGTGGAATGCATATCGCCCACCGCCTTTCATGCTCAAGTTTTAAATTAAGACAATCTTATGCTGAGAACTCATAAGGAATAATCACTTTTATTCATCCTTTCTCTGCGGTGTCCGATTATGTTGGGGTTTTCTCTTCTTATTAGGGCACACTGCTGATAGAGGTAATGTAAACAGAGTGAGCTGTGCTAATTGGTCACTTAATCAACTGCTAATGGCTTCTCGAGTGACAAATATTGGCACTTAGAAGGGTGACAAACCACAGACACATAAGATGCTGACAAGCAACAGCTCGTCGCAGACACTGATCTGTCTCTCTTATAAATATTGGATCTGTAATATAACAATCTGTCAGTGCGTCATCAATAAAACTAAGACATGTTTTTATTAAAATTTATTTCTGAGTTCAATGAAAGTAATCTTGATTAATTTCACTAACCTGAAGTTTTTGATGTCTCTGAATTTTATAGCATAAATTTGACATTTACATAACTTACAATGACCGGGGTTGCTCATCTGGCTGGACAGAAACTGTGAACTCAAGTCCGATCTGAATAAAATCCCCTGAGACAATCGTCCTGCGCTGATGGCAGCAGCTGTTCTGTTTGCACCGATTCTGTTGCATCACTGCAGGGATTTGACGCCTGTATTATTTCTATCTCAGTGTGTTTACGAGGCTGAAAAGATGGGAAGCAAAGACAAAAGGGGGGGATGACGAGTTGAACAAACACAACAACCCAGAGGAAAGGTTGGATTGTGTAGATGACAGATAAAAGGAAAGGAAGAGGACAAAAGATGAAAAGAGACAGTCATGAAGATAGTCACAGGTGAGACTCATGCTAAAGGCTTTTTTCAAGAAAGATTGAAATGAAACTGATTAAACTTTTACCAACACTTTCAAAACTCTGATCACACCTACTCATTTAATGCAAATCGGTTGGTGTGTAATATCTTTATATTGCTACTGGCCTGCAGAAATGGCTTTTTCAGAAGATGCAACATTATCCACTGCTGTATGAGTGAAGGCCAGATTTCTCTTCTAATGCCATGTTCATCATATAAGTGCCTATTTCATCATTTAGAAAAAGTTTTAAAACTGGTAATATCTGACTTTAGTTTGTTCACCAGGTTAATGACAAAACAGGAAATATAACAAAACATCTCCCTGATATGAAAGGTGAGTTAAAACCTTTTTAGTAATAAACTGTAACTTGTGAGACAAGTAAAATGGCAGCTGGACCTAAATGAGCAGCTTGAGTTTTAGCTGATGCTTATTACTTTCTCTTACTGACTTACTTACTGTATAATTAGTCACACTAAAATAACCAGTTTTCCATTAAGTAGTAAAATATTAAAGAAAAATCATACTGAACAAACAACAAGCCAAACATATTTTTGCTAACCATAGATATCAGTCCCTAAGTCAATGCTGCAAATTATGTTGAAGTTGAATCCTGTTGTGGAACAATGACCTTCATTTTGCTGATTATCAGCTGCTGTTGAAGGTGAAGGTGGAGTGATCTTGCCCTGTCTGGATTTTATTAAAACTCCATCCAGTGGTTAATAAACTTTTGAAAGTTTAATAAAACTTTCAGAAGGTAATTAATGGGTTTACATCTACAAAAATGTTTGAGTTAATCCAATGACTCCATATGGCCACCACAGTTAATCTAACTTTGCCAACACAAAAATGGTTATAATTTAGAAGTAAAGTTTATGTGAAAGTAGCTGAGAGACATTTTCAACATTTACTCCAAACATTAACACAACTTGCAAGATATGGCTGTGTTGACCATCTTCAATTAAAACTCTGTCATGAAAGGTGGCGGGCAATATGCATTTCTTCAAGGGATGCTAGGCCTTTAACTGTTAAATAGCTTATTTATTTATGAGTACTCATACGCATTGTTCAAATTATTGCTTTATCACAGAGAACTAAAAAATGAAACCTGATATATTTAAATCAAATCATGATCAAATTAGATTGTCTGACTGTCGTTTTATATAAAAATTAGCTGTGCTTGAAAGTGGCTCTTGTTGCTGGAAACCTGCACATTTCAGCAGAGCAGAAATTTAGACCATAGGTGGTATTAGTCATCCCATCAGCACGGAGTGGGTGGGCGACACTTCAACTTCTCTAGACTTGCTCTCATCAGCAGCAGATTGGCTGTGCCTTAAACATGCTGTTAGTGTACAGATTGTTGTTGTTGCCACAATAGATCTGAGAGCCTCAACATGTTTGCTTTGTTTTATTTCCTCCAAGTTCTGTGCACTCAGTCACTGAGCCTATAAACGGTTTCTGTTGGAGTGATTCAGGACATTCCTGACAAGTTCAGCTTGTGGAAATCTTTGTTCCGATTAATTTCTTCACACATTAATGTCTTCTCCCAAAGGGGGTTTTCATGGGTCTTTGTGTTAAATCATCAGAACATTATGTTGACTGAGGGCAGTTTCAGAGGGATAACACCAGTGGGAATGATAATTAAAGGTGAGACACAAAGGTAGAATAAGCGTGGAAATGTTCTGAGAAAATTGAATTTTATACTTCCTGAGTTGTTACATCTTTGTCTGGGAATCTGGGATGCATATGCGCCTTTAACGCTTGTGTTTTGTTCTGTCAGCCCAATTAGCATCGGTGGAGTTGGCCTGTCATCATTTAGTACACAGCTGTGAAGTTGGAGGCTTTTGGATTTGAAGATGTAGCGTCACACAGAGGGCTATTCTCGATCACAGAATTAACATTGTTGCACTAGTTTAAAACAATTCAAACTAATTTATAAAGTCGATGTACGAAAGCTGGATTTTAAATCATTGACGTTGTTTTTATTCCCTTTTTGGTTTGATTACAATGAGTTAAATTTATTCTATATTGCTGCAAATAAAAGACATAAAGAAATTCTGAGTCTTTGAATCTGCCTGTGCTTACTTGCCAATTTGTTTGGTTTCTTTTTTTCCTCTCCCATCTCAGCCAAAGCAATCAAGAAAATGTGTCATAATCAGTATAGCCGCTGTGGTTCAGTGATCACGGATTTGACACATTATTTGAGAAAAAACTCCAGCGGCAGCCTTTTATAACTATGACTCAGCTGCCTGTCAGTCATCTGAAGTTTTGTTTTTTTTTTCACCTTCTACATGGGCACTTTGTTGCATTTTATTTTATGTAATATTTTATAAATTATTGATAAGCATGCTCTTTTATTTTTACTGCATGTTATGTTGCTGCCTTTCTCTAATTCTGTCTGTTTTTAAAAAGACCTAATTCATAATACAAGCATAAATATAACTGTCTCCAAGCTGAAATATTTGATAAATTCCTGGCAGGATTTCTAGTTTTGTGGACTTTAACACATTAACTGAAAATATTAGAGAGGTGTTGCATCTTGATAATTAAACCCTGCTGAAATGTTTTTGCCCAGTTTTCTTTGCAAAATAGCTTGAGCTCAGTCGGATTGGATGGAGAGTGTCTGTGAACATCGGTTTTTTATTCTTGCCACAGATTTTCAGTTGGATTGAGGTCTGGACTTTGACTGGGCCATTCGAACACATAAATATGATTTGTTTTAAACCATTCCATTGTAGCTCTGGTTGGATGTTTCATGTGCTTCTCCAGCTCCACCCCAGTCTCAAGTCTTCTGCATCGTCTAACAGGTTTTCTTCCAGGATTGCTCTGTATTCAGCTCCATCTGTCTTCCCAGCAACTCTGACCAGCTTCCTTTTCCCTGCTGAAGAAAAAGAGATTAAATTTCACACAGGTGGACTCCATTTACTAATTGGGTAACTTCTGAAGATAATTGGTTGGATGTTAGTTCGGGGTGTCAGAGTAAAGAGGGCTGAGTAGAAATGCATGTCACGCTTTTCAGATTTTCATTTATAGTATCATTTTCTTTCCACTTCATGACGTGTTGGTCTATCACAGACTATTCAAGTAAAACACTGCAGTTTGTGGTTGTATCTTGATGAAATGTGGAAAACCTTCAAAGGATATGAATAGTTTTCAAGGCACTGCAGAATGATCTTAGAAAGTATTCTAAAGAAAACATTAAAGTTGAGATAAAAATGTTTCAGTATGCCAAAATAGACAACAGAGAATAAAGCTAGACTCAGAGGGACAGAGACGAGTGGCGCAATGCTGAGAGTCAGAGGTAGGTTTGTTCTGAAAACACTTTCATTTAGGTAATTTTCAAAACAAACACACTGATTTGGATAGTGGATCTGGTCACACCTTAGTCTGAAAACACCTTATTTTAAGAGACATGCTGTTCTGATTTGGCACAAGAGCTGAAGAAATCAAAGTCAGGGGTGAAAAAAAAAACAAAAAACTGAGGCATTCACATTTTAAGATTGCTCAGGCTTATATCTTTTTACATCACTTTATTAAAGAGCGGTCACTGTTGCTGAGATGTAAGGATCTCCCTGATGGGGAAACGGCAACAAGATTTATTCCTTTTGCTTGTGGTCATGTTTTGATTCTTAGCAAATGCATGGAGAGGAGAAAATGGAAAATCAATATGTGAAAAGGTTGCCAAACATGCTTGGGCGGACGATAATAAGCCTGAATGGTCCTACAAAGTAACGCCAACGTGTAGGAAGCAGTGGCATGTATGAGAAAGAATTATTCTTTAGGTAAAACTCTGTAGTTGATGAAGGGTTTGTGAATATGTCTGTTTACCTGCTGGTGTCCATGTCTGTTTTGCATCTTTATACACCTTTTATGAATTAGACTGAACAGTAGGCATGCTTTGTGTCAGTCTGTTCTTTTGTTGATAGTCAGTCTTAAAATAATTTCAAAATATTTAACACATGGAGTAGTAAACTGTAATCAGCTCACAGGTTGCTCTGATACTGAATGAATCATCCAGGTGATGGACTGGGCTTCACAGTGGGTCACTGACAATAAATTTGAATTGTTTTTGTGATCCATCAAAACTGTATGACTTCTAGTGACACATTTTTAAATGTCCTTTTTGCCTAAATTTAAAAAAATAAATTCTTGGATTATTATTATTATTATTCTTTAACCATAACACTGAGTAGCGCTGTTTTATAAATGGAGTAAATCTCTTATCTCTCACCATGAAGACAATATTTTTTTGTGCCTTCATTATTTCATAGAGGTTTTAAAGGACAACTGCAGTTTTGTCCAGGGAAAAAAGATGAATTTGAAATCAAGCAGGGATGTAGTTAAAAAAAAAATCAGAAAAAGCTTAAAGAAAAAGATTTATTGATGTCCTACTCTTTAAAAAGTGTTTAGATTTTCAAACAGTTGGCTCTAGCAAACTTGTTTAACAGAAACTGACTAATAAACAGGTAGCTGAAACTTATGCACATATCAGCCATCGGCGAAAAAGGAGTCGGGAAGAAAACAAGTGTTCCCGTGTGTGTGTGTGTGTGTGAGCCAGCTGGTGTCACTGGCCAGACTTCCTCCTCCTCTCTGGAAACCCTGTGCACAGGCAGACAGCTCGCCCACAGCAGCACCAGCTCACTGCTCTAATATGTTTTGACAGAGGAAGCATTACCACAGCTCTGCACGCCGTCCTGCAGCAAAGAGCAGGGTCTGAGGCGTGGTGATCTACAGGGATCACTGGTTACTCCACTCAGTTTGTCACGTTCTAAGTCGCTTCATATGTCCAGCAAGTTCCTGTTTTATATGATTACCACATAGTCATATATTTTAGCAGTTTGCTTGCTGACCATTTTGTCTACAGCAGTACATTTAATAATCTTTGAGCAATAGTACTATGGCATGGCATAGTGTTTGTCTGCTCCCAGTGATATTTTTTTTAATATAATTTTCTCATATTAGATGAAAGTTGCTATTCTGCTGAGTATTTCGGAGTGGATTGCTTTTCCAGGTATAGCCACTCAGCTAATATATTTCACCGCTCTCGGTCTGTTACATTCATGCATTTTTGCCTCTCTGTCAGAGTGAATGTTGGGCTAAAATACTGTACTGCTGTGTAAATATGCAGTGTGAATCGGAAAGTGAATGGATTAACATATTCTGCTCCATTAGCTCCACTGCCTTCTCCAGGAGCTTCATTTGAGCCTCATTATTTTATGATTTTTGGTGTAAATTCTACCACCTTTTTGATATGTAGTTGAAAGTAAGGTTTGAATAGCTCATTTAAAAACTGCATTGGTATAAATAAAACCCAGAGCTATACTGCCATCTGTCATCAGGCACACAATGCATGAAGGCTGATGACTGCTTCTGTCTCTCTCATGCTGTTAATAGATCATCACGCTATCTGCAGTTCTCTACTTCACCACAAAGTGTCTCTGTGCTCAAATCTGTTCCTCTACACCAGTTGGTGCTTCTGATGAACTTAGACACAATGTCTATTATTTTCTTATTTTTTTGTGGCTGCTTTGCCTTAGTCAGAAAGTTCTCATAAAATAAATTTTAAATTTCAAGAGTCGTATATCCTGTCTGGGAAAGGGTGTAAAAAAAATTGTGAGCTTGAGCCGGTTTGTACATATATGTAAACAAACATGTCCATTCAGTATATGTTCAAATGAACAACTGCAGTTGAGTTTTTATATAATCGATGAATAATAAACCACTCAAAGATTAAGTGCATTTTGTATAGACAAACATTTTAAACAATGTTATATAAAAGGTGGGTGGAAAAAAATGCAAAAAAAACACTTGAATAAATCAAAATCAAACAGCAAATCAACAATTATTTGTGTTTGATTTGCAGTTTATTCAAACAATTCCTCATTAGAGACCATATCCATATTTAGCAGCCCTCTTACACAAATAAAATATCCTAATTTGGTCTGGAGAAAAATATAGAAGTAAAAATTTTAACACGAACTTGCTATATTCAAACAAAAACACTTATTATTCTGAAGCTGCATGGAAATTAAAATATTTGACATAAAAAAGAAAAGATTCATAAACATGTTTATCTTTTTGTCCAGCTTTATACTGCTTTTTAAACATTTTTGTTCTAGATTATAAGATCCCGTCGCCTTTCATGCCAGAGTTTTAGACTAAGATTATACTGTTGAGAAATTACAGAGTTATAGGCATTTTAGTCAAATATTATGTGTAATTGCATGCGATGTTGCAAGGTGCCATGATTAACTCTCAACTACCATAACACCCAAATTTAGCACAACGTCTGTAAAATTGAATTACAGCCATTTTTGTGTTGTTGTTAAGTCATTTGGGTGTGGCAGCCATCTTAAATTAGGTTGGCTCCAAAAGTTAATCAGTTGTAGAGGTACAAACATCACACTTCATATAGTAGTTAATGACAACATTTTAAACAAAGATCTTGTGCAATCTTTTCAGTTTTTTTGAGATTATGTGTTGGGGATGACTTCCAGCTACTACCACACCAAATTTTAGGTTAATATCTGTTACGTTGAGTTATAGCCTTTTCCTTTTGGCAGAAAGTGAAAACATATCTGTCTTTGGTACAGGATAGACAGGATTTTACTGCAGCACTGTTAGACTGAGTTATCTTAAACTCAGTACAAATAATCTGAATTCTTTAAGGACTACCAATATTGAGTTGGATGCAGCTCATATTTGAATATATCTTTGCATCATTTATTTTTATCAACCTACAGCTCAGTCTGCCCTGTCTGATCCCAACTTTATTCTCAGTTAATGTGATTCTAGGGGGCTGAACTCAGAATGTTATCTCCAGTAAATACGAAGTGCGCCATGTGTTTCCTAAACGCATTAGTTGGGAGTTCATCTTGGGTGGCTGCTCTGGCGTTATTAGAGACAAACAAACCTTATTAGGAGCAAACAGAATAGTGAGTATTACAGCAGGCTGGTGGGATGATAATCAGGATGTGAGAAATTATAACTGAAATGGCTTTTCTGGATTTGTGACAGAAGAAAAACTGCTAAGCAACAGAAGCCAATGTTTATTTAAATCATCTTTTAATGTTGTTGTTTTTTTGTTTTTTTTTTTCAGAAAAACTACATCAGTTATGTCAAAACAGTTGACTTTATTAAATATGATTTACATTTTTTCTAAAAATGCCAGAAGTACATCTAACTGATTAAAGAAAAAATAAATGAAAAGGCTGGGCTCTTTGAAGCGTCTTTCTCCAACATGTGGAAGAAGGTGCTGTGGTCGGATGAGACTGAACTCCATTAAGGACAGCATCGTGTCTGAGGCACACCTACCACCTCTCATCATGAAAGATGGATGGAGCAAAGTCCAGAGAATTTCCTGAGAGGAATTTGTTGGAGTCTGTCAGAAATTTGAGCGTGAGATTGAGATTCACCTTCCAATGGGATAATGACCCTAAACCCTACTGAAGAAAAACGTCAGTGATTTAGGGAGCAACAGTTAAATGTCCTGGAATGGTCCAGTCAAAGACCAGACCGCAATCCATCTGAGAATCTCTGGTTTGATTTAAAGACTGTTGGACACAAGCAGCTCCGGTCCAACCTGAAGGAGCTGGAGACGTTTGCTCATGAAGAATGATCAGAAATGGTCAGATGGACCGAGATCATCGAGACTTACCTGAAGAGACTGATGCTGTAACAACTGCTGACACAGATTGAGTTTTGGAGAACTGGACACATGTACTCACACCCAGCTTTATAATTATCATTTAGAGTTCTTTAAAGCAAGTTTATTTCCCCCATTTAACTTCATTAAAACAGTATTTTTGTATAACTATTACTTTATGAATCCATTTAAATAACAAAATAGACAGATTATTAAGAGGGATGAATAGGTTTGTCTGCTGATGTTTGCAGGGGAGACTCTGTGTTTCCATGCAAATTAGCAGGATCAAGCCCTGAGCTGGTTACCAGGGCCACCTGCTTATTTGCATGTGTGGCTTCTTAATAGCTACTCTTGTCTGTAAAGGATAATACTTTGAAAAACAGGATAATGAAGTTAGATTATCTTCATATATATTTTTTTCACCTTTTGTAAATTTGCATGATACAAATTGTCAGTAATCCCACTTGACCAGGTGATTCGACAACTGAACATAGGAGTGAACTGATCTGATCAAAACAAATCAGCTCCTCACTGCAAAATCATGAAGACCAGACAGGAAAAAAAATGAACAGAGAAACAAACTCTGCAGAATATTGTTCTCATAGCAATGCTAATGTGTCCTTTAAAAAAATAAAAAGGGACCAGATGCCAACCACCATGTGTGTTTGTTTACCTACGGAAACTGGAAATTGGTCAGATGTTAAATTTACCAGTCTAGCAGAAGTTTAATTAAAAGCTGTGGGTGTTTGAATGTCGAGCTCTGTCTCTGTGGCGTTCCTGCTCGTTTTCTACAAATATATATATTTTTCACATTTAGCAACAGATTCACTCTTATTTTTCCACCTAAGGTCTTCTCTGAGATCCCATGTATTTGTTTACCTACACAGACTACAGCCATCTTAATGTAGATCGATCACGTGACCCGAGCTGCTGCTTAGTTTTTGGTGGTTCAGTGTTTTGTTTACATTGAGCGTGGACCCGCATTTCAGAATTCCATTCAATATATCTGGAAAACTACTGGAGTATACCCTTTCAAACTGCATAATTTGATATAGTACAGGATGGCCCTTTTGGGCTGTGATTCCATACTTTGCGTTGAGCACCTTTAACTTTGTCTCCGTTATGTAACCCGTCGGGTTGGCGGAGCTCCTGACGTTTACATCGTGACGCCGCGTGAATCTCAGCTGCGCTGGCTGCTCTTATACCTCCATCAGTGATGGAGGAAGGCTCCACAAGCAGGAGACAGCCCGATCGTCCCCTCAGCGGCTCCGAGGGAGGGAGACGCTCCCCACCCCACCACCCCTCCTCCGTCTTCGTGCGGCAGCAGTGAGACCAGGATGCGGTTTTCCGGCGGCTCCGGTCCGTGACTGAGGCTCTTCTGACGCCAGCAGCAGGAGGAGGAATCGGTACCGCTCGGCAGGCATGGCAGGCGCGAAGCTCACGCCCTCTCCGTCGGAGATCGATCCGGACGTGAAGACCGATGTGCAGAAACCCCCCGAGCCCGCCTGGGTCAACGCCTCCAGCCCTCTCCCGACCGCGGGCTCGTTCGGGAGCGATGCCGGCCAAAGGTAGCCGCTGCAGACCCGCACCGCAGCATCCAGATCATAACACAGCGCGCGCGCGAACCGCATCAAGCTCTTATAACTTGGGATTATTCATAAAAGTTGATTAACCTCCCATCCTTGCAGAAAATGTAAATTTCACACGGAAATTCTGGATTCTGATAAGCGTCACGCGCCGCGCCGCTGGTGTTTAACATTTGGTCAAGTTTTTGTCTCCTCACGGGCCAAAGTGGCTTTATTATCGCTTCATGTTCCCCTCAGCATCACAGTGATTTAATGGCTGCAGTGTACTGATTACATAATTCAGTGGATGCTGCAATCTCATAATAATTTTATGAAATCTGCTGTTATTGGGTCAAAAAGGCTTTTAGTGCACTGAAAAAAAAAGTTCAATTTGTCTCTGACGTTTTCTGTCTGTCACAGCTTGACTGATTGATAAGCCTAAAATGCAAACCACAAGAGACCATGATGACATGCCTTCATACTTAGATAAATTATAAATATATGAAGCCTATCATGTGCCTGAAGAAGTCCATAAAATCTGTGTGCATGCTACTAGAATTTGGTAGACAAATTAGATGTGGTCAGAGCAGATTGGCTGACCCTGTAGCAACTAAGGAACACTTTTTTTTTTTTTCAAAGATTAAAGGTTTTGAGAGCTGTCAGACATGAGATTGGGGCTATTATGTGGGTTCTTGAGCTGAAAACAGAATCATTGTGATTTATTTTTTTTTAATCTGGGTTTCAGAAAGCTGCACTGCACAGACAAAAACCCGGTGGTGCAATGTGTCCCATTTCCATTTTCACACCACATAATTTCCTTGTAAATATTCATGTTTTGTATTGAGAAATATTTCATTTTGGAGAGAATATCAGTGTTGTAGTCTGTTTAATTTTTTTTTTAGTGTGTGGTAGTAAAATGATGTGGCTGTGTATTTTGCATCATAGCTCTTGAACGCTTGTTTTTAATTAAAGTTTAATTATCACACACATCTGAAGGCAAGGGGCGATAATTAAACAATGGGTTTTTTTTCGGTGTGTTTGGGAGACAGATCGTGTGTGTGTGTGTGTGTGTGTGTTTGCCTGTAGTGTTGGCGAAATATCTCATGAACTAGTAGACAGATTTTAGTGAAACTTTCAAATTTATAATTGGATGTTGATCCAGTTCATGACGGCCACCACAGCTGATTGACCTGAGCAAACGCAAAGATGACTGTAACTCAACCAGTTTTACAAATATTGGTCTAAACCTCGGTGCGCTTGTAGCTAATAGTCATTCACAGCTATATATTGCACAACATCTTTGCTAAAGCCTTGGCATCAACACTGTCTGTTAGCAAAACATCTTGCGAACCACTGGGCAGATATCAGTGAAACTCTCAGAAAGGAATTATTGTCTGTAGCTCTAAAACTCATTAACATTTGGAGTCAACCCCATTTGAAGATGGCCACCACAGCTAAGCACCCTTAGCAAACACAACAACGGCTGTAACTCAGTCAGTTTTTAGATGTTGAGCTAAATCTGGTGTGGTAGTAGCTGAGAGTCACCCCCAACATAAACTCTGAGCGTGTTGCGTGAGATCGTATGTAATAACTAGAACACCGTCCCGTCTCAGCACGAGATGATTTTACTTTAAATCTAGTTTATCTTTAACCTTTAACTTTCTTCAGTCTTAAAAGTTAACGGACATATCACTCATTCATCTCAGTCTGTTTTATGTACTCTACAAAATAAACATTTCTTAGTCAGGAAACTGATCTAATATGCCAGTTTTATGCTTTCCTCTGTGAATGTCTCTCGTCTTTGCATCTTTTTTATGCCTAACAAATTAGGATGGATGTTAGTTTGTTAACAGAGTTTGTGGTGTTTTGTCTATATTGTCCTGATAAGAATGCATATAATTTAGACCGAAGGAAGAAGCAGTAATACTTATATCCTGGGTTAAATCTTGACCTCTATTCTGTTGAATTTTATTCTAATATAGACTCTTTGCGAATCAATTAGTTTTATTTGTAAATTAGGCTATCTAATAAAACTTCTTTATAACCCCAAAATGCCTAATGTAAGCGGGGATGACGGTTTTGGGAAAAATAACAGCAAGAATGAGTAAAATGACGCTAAATAATGAATAAAAGTACGAGATGTGAGGATGACGATGATGAAGATGATGATGCTGTGCTGTAGATGATAAATATTGAAGTGTTTCTGATCAAAATGAATGGCTAATTATCCAACAACTATTCTGAGCAGTGAAAGAACAGATTGACTTGCAGTGAGTTTAGTGAAACTGAGCAGTGTTTGTATGTTAACCTAATAAGAGTCTTGGGCTGTGAAACCTAATGTAACAGCTGGCCAGTTGCCCAGGGCAACCAGATGTGCACCAGCATTGTGGTCGGGTTTACAGCTATAGGCAAAAAGGGGTAGAATCACAAACAAACAAAGAAATACAACAAATAAAGGGTTTCTTTCCCTGTCATCATCCTGTCTTCCGGAAACTTAAAAAATTAGTTATTTTGGTTTAAAAAAAACCCAAAAACTTCCCGGTTTGTTTCTTACAGACTGATGGGATGTTGTCTACAATCTGAGAGGTTTCCAGGTTGTGAAATGTGATCAGCGTGGGATTTATGTCTATCTTGAGAATGAGAGGAAGTGAAGTATGAAGGGGAATCGATGATCTGTCCGATAATATAAAACGAGCTAGAACGATTTTAATTTATTTCTGCGTGATTTACAGCATCTTGGAATCGTCTTGTTTGTGTGCAGTGGGCTTGTATGGACCGTATTAACATCTGATGACTGCAGACAGTGTGTTGTAAGAGACTGAAATAGGTTTGGAAGATCTGTGAAAACGGAGGGATGACCGTGTCGAGTAAACACAGGATGTGATTCAACCTGATAAAAACCACGCAGGTGTATTTTAGCATCATCTATCTTTGCCACAACATTGCTTACCCTAGAAACCAATCTGTAACATCCAGTATCTGGTTTGGCAGCTTCAGTGGGAGCTGCTGGCTTTATTCTCATCAAGGGGAATGTTTTACACAGGATGGATTGCAATTTAATGAAAGGTAGATATTTAGATCAACTCAGATAATTCAGTTGAGTTTATTTAAATGACACCAATACACAACAAAAAACAGCAAAGACTGACAGCTTAAGATTGAACCTTCCACAATATGTTTATCTGCTTTTTGCCAAAACTACTTTTATATATAAATAATGTCTTTAATGTCTTTTGCAAACTGTTCCACCTTCTCAATATTGAAACAAGTAAATGGATTAGTTTTTCCATTTGAATTTAAATAAGAATAAGAACTATAATCCAATAAACAACATTTTTCATACATTAGAATCAATTTACAATAAATTTCTTCTGTAGTAAGTTGAGCTTCCAGACAAACTTTCTGAAGATGCTCAGCTAAGTTGATTTGAACTCTTCCCAGGACTACAGCCGACTTTCACCTTGTTTAGTCTCATGTTTCCTCGACTCCATCCCATCTTTGTTCTTTTCCCTCTGCCTCAGCATTGAAGCAGTTATCTTACTGTCTGTTTTAATACACCAAGCATGTTTTATAGATGTGTGTAAGGATGAAAAATGATTTTTGTTCCATCAAGCTTTAATAGCAGCACAAGATGCCTCAGGTAAAATGTCTTAATTAATCTGAAGGGAAATTTCTTTTTATGTAATCAACCAGATGTTAAGTAGTTAAAGGCTAATACAGATGTCCTGATTTATTAAGTACTTCTTTTATTATGTACTATAAAAGAGAAGACTCATTGAAATAAATGCATTTAAGAACTACTTTGCTCAACTTTTTTCCTGTCTCAGCTGTGTTGTTTTCAGTGTGTTTCACTTTTAGACTTGTGTGTAACTATCATTAGCCTACAGAGATGCAGTTGTCACATTTTCTGTTTAACAGTTTTCCATTTGATTAGTTTCCCAAATCCACTTCCTGTTTAGTTATAAATTGCTGTACAGCTTTATAGTTTTATATCTGTGCTTTCATGGAACAATTAGCTTCATTTTATTTGAGCATCCAAGATTCAATGAGTGGACTTAATGAAGTCACTGGGGTAATTCACATGCCATCTATTATTAATATTTGATAAACTGCAAGCATACAGCTCCTGAGTCTTTGACTTAATGTTGGTAAAATATGAAACTAAACTGCTTAAACCAATGAGTTGAAGGAAACTTTTGTAATCCAACCAATGTTCAGATTATATTAAAAATAAAACTTAAGTATAAATTTACCATTAAGTAATATCTAAAATTGAATATTGCTGTAAATTAAATATATTGGATTTTTTTTTTAAATTTAAATTCAATTTTAAATGATTAAAAACTGACTCAGGAAAACCTGAACTCTGTGACGTGACAGGAGCATTATGGGAAAAGTAGTGTGGCCACTCTTTCTGACGTGGCTATAACAAACTAATAAACTACAAATCTATTTCCCCCCACTTGAAATCGCTGCTGATGTTTGTGCATGCGGTCCGCCCACTTTGTACAGGTCAGCCTTTAAGGCAGTTCTCAGTGAAAGTATTTGAAAGCGTACTTTCTAAATGCTCATCGCTGAGCACTTGTCTCAGACGCTCAGCTCTTAGTTGAACAGGAGGGTTTACTGGAGGGAGGTAAGGATCTTTTACTGTATGCCTTTTACTAATTTGAGTAAGAATGATAACATTTAGCTGCAAGATGTAACACTTTTATGAATTTCTTTGGAATGTGATGCAAAAAAGAAAAAGCTTATAGATGGTTTTAGCTGGACTGTTGAGGCTAATGAAGCTAAAGGGCGTGTCTGTTTGTCTTCTTCACTGCCCAAGCTGTTAGCAGCCAGATAGCATCTTTATTGCTCATGAAAGTGCTGTCAAATAGCAGCTACATAGATTGTCGAATCAGAATGTCAGAGCTAATGCTCCTGTTATGTGCAGCTTCCTAGATATAAGCACAGTAATCGCCTCCTGATTGCTTCGCTTTGTGCTCGTTAGCAACTAAATGTTTATAGAATTTTTTTAAAAAAAGGTTAAAGGTAAACAAAGATAGATTTGTACCGAAGTCATCCCTCCTGAGTGTGTTTATTGATCTCATCGCTATATTAAACAATAATGTCACAGTTGCAGATTTTCCTAACGTTGTTCAGCCCTGTTTTAAGGTCCTTTGGGGAGAAAATATTTGTAAATGACAAACTTCAGATATTCGTTGCTTTTACTTTTAGTGGTTTAAAAAAGGTCCCACAAAAGCGTTGATGATGTACGTCTTTCCACGAAAATCCTTTCGAGTGTGGTTGAAAAATCATGGCCGAAGTGTTCGCTGTAAAGCATGTGGTTTCTGCTCTGTCGAACTTCTAAATGTTCTTGACAAATTACTGAAAAACCACATGCCCTCCCTGGTGACCTCGCTGCTTCCTTGATTTAATGGATACTCCATTTAAAATGGCCAACAGTTCATTTAGCTACAAAGTGTGCAACAAGCCAAACTATCAACTTTGTGGCACTCTTCATCGAAATGGGTGGTTTAATAATTTACAGAGTTTAATGAAGCATAAATTCATTCTCTAATTTTAGATATCCTTTTTAACAAGTTACGCAATTTTAAAGTTCATAAACATTTTGGGGAATTAATTAAAAATCACAGTTAAAACACGATGTCACCAGAGTTTGATCGCTTCAGACAATCCTGTTCAAATGGATTAGCGTTTAACAAATGTGACAAAATGTGTCCTGGAAATGATCTAGTTTATTTTATTTAAAACAAACAATTATGAGATAATGTTCTAGAAAAATGTTGGAACATCATCTCTCTCTCAGCTCTTTACATTGGTTCCCTCCTCCCTCTTCTGTGTTCACACATATTGTTTCTTCTTATAACTAAATTCCTAATCAAGGTTATCTCACTCAGGTGTTTCAGTTTTTGTTGTTAGGAAGCAAAATAACTCTGGAATTGTACCTTGAAAGGTCACTTAAGTGTTCATTTTTTAATTGTTGACACTTTCAAAAGATTGTGAGGTTGATGCTCTGCTTTAATAAAATCCATATTTTATTTAGGCACATCATCTGAATCCTCCAAACTCACTCACTCAAGTTAAAGACATCTGGGCTGGTATTTTGGTTTCACTTACAAGAACGATTTTCTAAGACAACTCTAGGAATGCCACAATATCAATGTTTTTCTCAAGGCTGCTCCTTTGTTCTTTTTCTGCTTGCGTACCAGAATCCAGACTCACTCAGTTGCTTCAATTGATAAAAAAAAAAAATATATTAGTAATGCTCATGAACATGAATGTATTTGTACATTTGTACATTTTCTTAAAGGTTGCACTTTCTTACTCCGGTCTAAAATCGCTGTGGTTGTGTGCTCCTTGGAGGATAAAGCAGCAAATGTTTGCTACTTACTGTTTAAGTGTTTGGTTGGTTTTGTTTGCAGAATTAAATATGTGGCAATAAATTACTCAAGCCTACAGCGCTCAAGTCAATTTGTTTAGCATCTAAACAAACTGTGGTAATGGACTTAGTATATCTATTAGTCAGCCACTGATTTGAACATTGGCATAAATAAATCTCCCTTTTGATCATTTTCCTCAGTTTTACACAGTTTTATTTTATCCACAGCTATCTGATGTGGAAACTCTTGTGTGTAAGTTGGAGTGTGTGTTCACAGATCTCTTGTGGTTTGCATTTTGACTCATAAGAGTGCTTTAATCAGCTGAAGCATTTGTCGTTTTAAATATCTCTGTAAATAAATAAAACTGTTCATTTTGAACATGGCTTGTGAATGAACTTATCCAAAATGCAGTTTGCATTTCCAGTCAAGCTCAGATGAATCCATTTTCAGCTGAAAATGTATACATTTACTTGTTTGTGGAATTGGAACTCGATTAAACCTTGATGGAGACATCCTGATAGCAAATATCTGAACATGGAAAACAGAATGGTGCTGTGTGACGAGTTGAGACAATAAAATTAGTCTTCATCAAAACCCCACATTTTTTACAATGTTATAGTTTTGCTTATATTCTAATATCCATATTATTCATATAATATAGCATTGTATTAAACCTTTGACCTTTTTTTTGCATAAACTGCCTTCCTGAGTCTCCCTAAAGGTTATAAAATAGTTCTGATTCAAACTGCAAGTAAATCTGAGAGGCATCCCTGAGTGACAATATTTCATAATTTCTTTCCCTCGCTTGCTTTCTCGGAGCCATCATAACTTGTGCCTGTCTGTGTTCATGTGTGCTGCATCCAGGTATCAGGAGGAGTACAGTATGGACTCAACCAATGCCCAGTAAGTCCCTGGCAGCATCATGCTTGCATGGCATGGATTGTGTCTGCAATGATAACTGGACTGCATCAGAACACTAATGTTGCACAGCTCACACTGGTCTTTGAGTTCACCACATGTGGATTAGGCCACATTCAACCATTCCAGTAGTTATTTTCTATTTCCTACAAAGGTGGAATATTCGGTACCTATGATGAAGAGTTCTTTTGTTGTTGTTGTTTTTTTTTAGGCTACCTTTTCACCAGCTGTTTTGGCAAAGACTATTGTACACCACAGTCAAATTTATTAACATTCATCAATTCCCCAATAAATGGTGAAAAGGTAGTTAAAGTGTTTATCTGTATACTCTTGGTGTATTAATGAATGTGCACGCCAGTCTTTTGCCCTTGTCAGTAGGAGATTTGGAACTGAAATATAACTTTATATGAGCAGAACTGAGAAAGATAATAAAGGAACCTAAACCTGCTACTTTAAGGTGTATCTCACTGAGCTGCGACTGTTGGGAGACGAGTTGGTGACTCAAAATTGTGGCTTGCAGAACTGCATTCTTGACTGTGCACATAATTTTGTTGACCACCTCAGCTGTCGTTTTCACCTTGACAGACATCCCCTCATTTTTGTTTGTTTGTTTTAATTTGCTAAAGTACACTTTTTGAAATAAAGATAAGAAGACTTAGACCTGTTTTACAGTAATTGTTACTCATTATCAGTGTGGTTTTTAGTCCTGGACATTTGCCTGAAATGTTTTATGTCAGAGGAGAGCTTCTCTGCCGGTACAGCTAACACCTGTTGGGTAATTCAGGTGGGTTTGACATGGGTTGCAATGTCTTTGAGACATTTTGAGAGAAAGTTGCCGTCCAAATTTTTCAAACTCAAGCGACGTGGCTGCTGCACCTCTACGACTCGCACGAGGAAATCGAGAACCCTGCCGTTCGCCAACTACGTGTAGCCCAGTGAGATACCACCCTTAGGTTTAGTTAAAGCTAAAAAACACATGGATTTTCTGCTTACTGCATACACTGTGCATGCAGTGACTGTAAAAAGCATCTAAAAGTTTCAGATGGCTCGATAACTGGATTGTAGATTTCGATAACAATCACTTGAGATTTGGGGGAATCGATAATGATACTCAGGCTGTCAGGATGTGGTGCAGAGTTTGGAATTAGTGGAGTAAAATCCATTTCAGGCAGAAATGTTTTGCTCCGCTATCTGACAAATGTGTATATGACAAGTGTGAAGTGGTATGTGTTTATTTTGGAAGTCATGATTGGTCTCTGAAATCCTGGTATCAGTCATGCATGATATAAAATAGCTTAAAAAAGAGAAAGAAGCATCAAAGACTGTTGCACTGTTGCCTGAGTGAAGCGAGGAAGCAAGATGTGAACAAGCATTTAATATTTTTAGTAAAATCCAGATGATTATCTGGATTTACTAAATTTGTACAATTTTGATGATGGCAATAGATGATAAAGATGCCGTTTTGATGGATATTTCTTTAATTTCCACGTCAGTTTGAATGCTTTCTCTGTCAGTTGAATTATGCATTAAATTGTGCAAAATAAAATAAGTGTTTAATACTAGTTATTTAAAGAATAAAAGGAAATCTGCTGCTGTTAAAACAGAAGTTAAAAAGAAGACAGTAACACAAACCTTTGAGTCATTATAATTTACTTTATCTACAAAAACACAGAAACCTTGCAGACTAGACGGATTCTTGTGGTTTCGTTGATTATCGCAGACTGGTGCAATTTGCTCTGGACTTAAGATAAAAGTAAATTTCTCAACATTTGGTTTTTAATCTTCCTGTTACTCCGGAGATTAAATTACCTTTCATGTCAGTATAAAGCAGCTGTGGAGGGCAGGTCATAAAAGCATTCATGCAGATGGATTCATTGGGCACAATGACGTTTTAATGCCAATTTAAACTTATTGCAAGGGTTGGTTTACATTTGAGACATTACCCTGATAATGAGACTTGTATTCCCCTCCATATTTAGTTGTCCGTTGATGTGATAGAAAGTAAAAGTGATGTGCTACGAGACATTTATGTTCTCAGGGTAAAATTTAAGGCACATTTTTGACCAAAAATAACAACACACTGCCTTGTTTAGAATAAACTTCCCACTGTTTATATCTGTCATCCTCACTGGGTGTTATATACTTTGAGCCTGGCACTAAAATATTCCAAAGCAAATTTTAAGGTCAGCAAATTTCAGTTGTTGAAGTGCTTCTGCTGAATATTTAATGGAGCTTCATTGATTAATAATTTAGGCCCCCACATAAACTGTATTAAATTCAATTCCTCCAATAATTAAGAAGGTACTTCATATAGTGTGTTACAAAACAGTAATTTAATTGTGATGCTAGAGGAAAATTTGGGGAAACACTAAAACCTAAAACAAAGGACCAGTTTTGTCTATCAGGAGTGTTTATCTGAAAAGTTTTCAACCTGCAGCTGTCTTTTAAATTGGCTGCTCGACCTCTCCAAATAATATCACACCTCATCATACAGACTGATGCTTCACAGTCACCAGAGAATGGCTAAAAATATAGACATCATCCTAATCTAGTTGGACGTTTAATTGATGGCTTGCAGTTAAAAGGATGCGACAACCGTCTATGAAGCTCTCACACATCCCTAATGAATCATTATTAAACTTTCTGTGTTAGAGGATGCAATCCATCAAAACACTTTGGCATTTTAAAGAATAATTAGGTGATACCTCTCGAGAAAATTTTAGATCCTGCAGGTCAGCAGCAACTAATCTTTGGTTCCTTTTGAGAATATTAGTTGGAGCTGAGTAGTTGTTGAAAATTGGGTTATTATTTGAGGTGATGTGCTGAGCAGTGAGTCGTAAACAAGTCAGCATCCGAGGCTTTCCTTCATCACAGTCGTTTTATGATGGTTCTGTAAGTAGAAACTCACCCTGGCAGAGGAGATTAGATCAATGTTTTACAGAGGAAAAGGTCATCTTTATTTCACAGCAGGAGGTTTTAAATTTAAGGCACCTCATCTCACCATGCTGTTAGAGGGAACAAGGATCAAGAACATTATAAAACACTCAGCTGCTGGTAATTGTTTTCCTGGTGCTGTAGTTTTTCATTTGTTTCACAACCTTAAGGTATTTGTTGTGGTAGGAGGAAAAGTTTAAGCTGCCTTCTGTGATTAAAGAAAGTTTTTGTTGGACATATTCAGAGTCAAATAACTCGTTAAGCATTGTGTGCATGAACTTTACCTGAATACTTACTGGCATGAAATGATCAAAGTTAAATGTACAATGAAAGTATTACAAAAAAATGAAATATTTTTATGCCGCTTTGAGACAAACTGCCTTTACTTTTATGGATTTTAAGGGCTGCAACTAATGATTATGTTCATTAAACATATAACAAATAACATATTACATTAAACATTACAAACCTTGAGTTTGAATTGTTTAATGTATTTGATAAAGTGTAGAAAAATGTGTTTTAAGTTTGATTTCAGAGTTTGCAGTGAGTACCTTGTACGCCGTGTTGTTGTTCTTGTTGTTTTTAAAGTGTCAACATGTGAAAAGAGGGGACATATTTTCTTCAACTAATTGAAAAGTAAAGATGTTAAAGATGTTAAGGTACAATTCTTAATGAATTACCTCTCCTCTAAGGGACACAAAATATGTTACTGTTTTTTATGTTCTTCCATAAGCTTGTATTTCCTGTTTACTTTTATTTGGATTTAAAGCTTTAAAACTTTCAGTTGTTTCAAACCATAAAAATGAAAAACCACAGAATATGACTTTCAGAACAGCTTCATCAAGAAGTGGTCTTACCCAACATCCTTCTAAAGCCAGTAAGTTGTAGTACTATTTTATGTAAATGTGTTTGGGTAATATGAAATCTCAGTTGAACCAGGCCTAATTAACGTGATTTCTTCTAAGCTTGCAGTGCAGTAAACAACGTGAGCCCTACTTCACACACAAGCTTCCTGACGGACCTCGAAATAAACACAGCAGCTATTTTAGTTATGCAACATACAGTTTCTGTTTCTGCGATGAACTTTAGTAAATTTTGCTGCAAGGGCTCGAGAGAAAATGCAGGAAGTTTAAAACCTTCTCTAGCACCTCCTTTACACATGCGCCTCGGTGTACAGATGCTGCAGAAGTCCTGAGGGGACCTATTCATGCTCCTAATCTTTCAATTTGGCTGAGTCAATCTTCAGGCCTCCTACCTTCCATTAAAGTGATTGGGTTTTCTTTTCACTGCTTCTAACAAGTCTTACGTTAACCTCTTTAGAAGTCCTGAATCTGTAAACCGGGTACCTTCACACCCAGTTTTGACCTGAAGCCCATTCAGCTATGTTCACACTAGGTTCTAGCTGCTGCTTAGTAGAACAGATGTAAAGAATAACAAAAATTTGTTGACTATTTGTATTTGAGACTGATATTTTTAGATCCTCAAAGCTTTTAGGTCAGACACCTCTCAGGCGGAGGTGTATGGGGAATTTTTGCTATTTTCAGCTGTTTGCTTTGTCAGAAGGGTATCAGAGCAAAGCAGGAAAAAAAATTAATTGGTTTGAAGGACTCCAATCATCCTGACAAAACACGGTTACTCTGACTGTGCTGTTTCTGAGCCCAGAGGCCCGGGGCTTATCGGAAACTGTAACGCAGTTAGTTGCTTCTGTCAAGCCTCCTGATTGGATCCTCGAGCTGATTAGTTGTATATTTGTTTTCATGGTGTAAGGTTTGAACTTGTGTACCATTGTATAACATCGTGTAGATACTAT
Source organism: Kryptolebias marmoratus (assembly GCF_001649575.2). NCBI lineage: Eukaryota > Metazoa > Chordata > Actinopteri > Cyprinodontiformes > Rivulidae > Kryptolebias > Kryptolebias marmoratus. The sequence goes on along the minus strand of NC_051430.1, from coordinate 26,872,699 downwards.
AAAGTGTTTTACAAAGTACTTTTATTCACTTATTTAATAATAACTCTACTTCCCTTGGTAGTTCCAGCTAAAAGACTTTACCTGCTGAGCCACACCTGCCCCTGGTGCTGAGAACATCTCACTGCTTTTGATAATTTAGTTGTTTAAGTAAGCGTATTTATGGTTTATGTTGCCGCTGCCAAATGTGCAACATGACATGGTTTGATCAGAGGTACAGAAGCTGAAATGTGCCACATCTTTCCCCCTCAGAGCATTATATCGCAACCTATCAATGCTGTTCCACAAGTCAGACTAATGCTGCTGCTCACCTGCATTTGACCTGGCAACACCAGGACAAATATTCCACATGGCACAGAGCATCTGGCAACTGTACTGACAATATTTTTTTTCCAGCTTAACAATGAGCTGCATGTCTGTTTATTCTGAGGTCAACGGGCTGTTTAATTCTTATTTACAGAGCCTGCGTGGCTGCTGTGTTGTGTCCCAGATAATGTTTAAAACCGTTTTATTTATGGTCCTGATGTACAGGTTTTGTGTTTTGTGTGCACCACTTTACCATAGAAGCTTTATTTTAGTTACAAGTCAACATATGGCACATGTTTACGTTCGACACTAGGGCTGATGTCCTTACTTGGCAGGTGATGGTTTGCAGATTACAGATGTGCTAAAGAAAAGAGCATGTGAGTACTTAAATGGTATTGCTTTTCCGCAGTTGTTGCCAGTCATCTATTGTTTAATAAGTGCTATTTGTGGCATTAGTTAGGAGTACTGCACTTACAAACACAATAAAAGCTACTGGCAGAGATTTTTTTCATCTTTGTCTATGTTCTAGTGCTTAATTATGTGGACAAAACCACCCACACTGTGGTCTGACGGTTTAACAGGGACACTTTCTCATTTGGCAGTGTTCTTAAAAAACTGTAAAAATTAATACACTTTTATTACTGTCGAGTTATTTGGTTTATTTATCATCTTACAGGTATATGATTATTAAGCAGAAATGTTGATAAACTTCAACTAGATTAGAAGTTAGGACTCACTGAAAGGTGGATATACTGTAAATGCACATATCAGAGTTCATCTGATAATGTTAGAGATGTTCCTCTTGCAAATTTGAACTTTATGGCATTAGAAGAAATATTAGATTATCACAATTCTACTGTAAGGATCATCTTTGAACCATCCAATGCCCGTAAAAAAAAAAAAATATTTAAAAGCCTTTTACATTTCTTTGAGAATGTCAGGAAACATCTTAAACATACCGACATCTAATGAAAATGTGATATTTGCAGCTGTAATCTGATTGATTTTAATAGTCTGTTGCTGCCAGCAAAGCAGAAGAAATGCAGCACAGTGTGGTTTACCCATCAAACAGAAAAATAAACTCAGTGATAGTTTTCATTCACCCTGTTTAGACCTTTATAATATACTTTTAAATTTGGATAAAACTGAGGAACAAAACCAGATCAGCACAGAAAAGAGAATTCCCCCTGGACTGCAGGTGTCTACATTACACGGGAAGCACGTAAGTAAATGAGTTTCTATTATTGGAAGAAGGGTTGTAGTTCTGGACGGCTAATAGTTGCCCCACAACAAACAAACACAAACAACCGAGTAACACAAACAGAACTGCACCACAGAGGAGTCATGTTTCACTTTTTGTTCTGTTCATGTTTCCTGTATGAAGGGTAATTACATGTCTGTGTGGACAAGCTGGGTAAACACGGAGGCTCTGTAGCCATCATCTGTCTTTATTGGTCTTTTCCTGCCACCTAGGAAACAGAGGAGTTCAGTTTACTGAAAAGCTGTGTGTCTTGAAAGGACTCATGGCATTTGAAGTTTGAAGATAGTACTTCCTGTGCAAAAAAATGTCATTGTCTGTGTGTATTTATATGTAGTTGTTTGTGCTAAGAAAGCATAAAACACACGTCACTGAACACTTTCTACCCTGGAAGCGGTCTCTATGGCTATAGAGCTAGTAGAAGCAGAGAATAGATCTTCATATGCTTTCTGTTCAAACATATGCTGCAAACCTCCGTTAATAGTTGGATGGTGTAATTGCCATGCTGTTCTTTCCTCTCCTCCCCTCTCCTATGGTGTATTCATCTTGTCAGACAAGGTAGACGGCTCTAAGGGTCCCCTCTGTGATCGTAAGACCATTATTAGTTCCCCTTCATGCTCATTAGTGACAACAGGCTCTCTGCTTTGCCGAAACGAACAATAGGCCTCCCTCATTACCTGCGTTTATATAACCTGCCCACAGTTCTGCAGCTCCGTCACCAGTCCCGATCAAGTGAGTGTTTGGTCACTCCTCCAAGCCTATTAAAGTTCATATGTATAATCTTTAATAGCCTTTCATGTGTCATGCGAACAGTGCTTGATGGATAATTGGTTTTATAGGGAAATGATTTTAAATTATTAATGGAAATATGTGTGTTCAATAAAAACTGGGCTCTCCTCTCATGTTCTCATTTATTTATGTTTAGAAATTAGTCAAGACCCGAGGGATACAAATACTGTAAACAATGTTTTGCATCATGTAGTTCTGTTCTGTGTGCATGCATAAAATATTAGGAGCAAACTGAAATATTTAAGCCCTTTGTATACCTGTATGCATGCTTGGAATAATGCTTCATGAGAGCAAGTTTAAATGTTGACCTTTGAATGTAATTTGTGTCATGTTTTTAGATTACACATGTACATCAATGCAAGTGCGCTGCTTTTAGAGCCGAGTTGTTGGGAATATAAGTCTACATGTTGTAATGTGCATTAGAAAGGAAGCGTAAATGTAAAGTAATTTCAGTCATGCACATACCTGCAGCCAACGAAGTCTGAGTAAACTGTTGGTGTATGAGCTCAGACGTACTCATTGTGTTAAAATTCTAATTTATTTATTTTATTATAGTAGTTTATAAGCTTTACTTAAGCCTTCACCTTTTTTTGGATTGTGTGTAATGTTTGTTTTGGATTTTGAGAGCCAGGTCATGAGCTTTGTATTTTAATTTCTTTTTCCTCTGTGTTTTAATTCTGGAACAAAGAAACCTAAACCTGTGAAAGTACACCTTTTTAAACATCTAAACCAAATGTTGTTTTTGTTTTGTAAGTCAAGTATTGGTTGGATTGTTGTCAGAATTTAATTTACTTAAAAAGGACAATTTAATATAAATTTAACTGCATTAAAGCTACTGCCACATGTTTATTAACTTTACAGAACACTAAACTTGAAGGAATAAGAGCAAATTAATAACATTTATAGCTTACATTTACATGGTGCCATTAGAATTTGACCCTGCCTCTTGATTACTTGACATGTTTTGAGTATTTGTGTTGGAGCATGAAGTGTGCATGCTTTCCTCTTTAGAAAAAAATGACATTTTGCTCATACTTTTCCTCCCAGGGTGCAGGTAGAGTTCTATGTGAATGAAAATACCTTCAAGGAGAGGCTGAAGCTTTTCTTCATCAAAAACCAAAGGTCAAGTAAGTACAGCTCACAGAAAGCATCAGTTACTCCCGTCTTACAATGAAAATAATAAGATTACTGTCAGCAATGATGCATATTCATTTTCTGCTTTACTTAGGGTTCCAGTGCTGTATTAGCTACTTCACAGTAAATTATTGAGTTTTTGTTCCTGCACAACATAAAGAAGCATGGTCTGTTTGTTAAAATATGACAGAGCAGCAGTGTTTTTCTCACTGGGAGGCTGGTTGTGCTAAACGACCCAGGAACAAATAAACAGATCAATGTGTTCCTTACTCATTTGCATCTTGCTGTGAAAATGTGCACCGTGAGAAGCCTTCAGTAGAAAAAGTCATTAACGTAACCTCCGCTCTGAAATGGCTCTGCTGACTTTCCCGCAAAATGTCATCCTCAGTACGCCAGGAAAGACTGTGGCAGAAAGCGTCATGGTCTAATGAGAATACCAGTCCTGGTTGCGGGCCTTTGTTGTTCCTTTTTGTTTGTTTGTTGGGTTTCAAACCGTTTTAACATCGATGCAAGCCCCATTCAGACAGATCATGTCAGAACAGATTAGGTAGCTGCTGTGATTGATTGGAAACGACCATCACCAGCCCCTGGATACCAAACATGTCTCCAGCCAGGTTTCTCTCCTAATTCCATGTGAAGTTGATGGTTATATTTGTACTTAATTGTGTACAAAATGTCTGTTTATTCAAAATGAAAAGCGGGATTCTATAATACTATAATCCCTCTGATGCATCCACGTAAGCTGGTCACTCATTTAGTGTTTCTACAATGTGAGCTACACTCATAAATGTGTTATTTTTGTGTTATTCTTGGTGGGTTTGAAAGCTACAGATGTGGATAAGTTTGTTTGTAGCTTCTTTTGTTATAGGAAGAAAAACCTACAGAAGTCACTGAAATACCATGAAATTGACTAAAGTAATAATATGAAAACAATTAATGAAAATGAACTCATGAAAATCAGTCGTTGTTTTTGGAGTTTGGTTCAACAGACTGCATGTTTCAGCTCCTTCCACAGATTCAGATTCAGGCTCAGAACGCCACTTCAGAACAGTCTGAAGTCTTTGAGCCATTCTTGTTTTTCGCTGCCTGTTTTGGGCCATTTTCTTGTTGGTGACCGCTGACACTGGGCAGCACATTTCACTCTGAAATGCCTTGATAGTCTTGATTTCGTTGCACCCTGCACAGATTCGAGACACCCTGTGCTGGCTGCAGCAAACCAGTCCCAGAGCAGAACCGAGCCACCTCCATGTTTCACTGTTCTATTATTTGTAAGCTTTATTTTTGGGTCTAGGAACATAAAGCTGGTTGTACTTGCTGCCTAAAAGCTCCAGTTTTGTCTTGTCTGTCCAAAGGAGACTCTCCCAGAAACCTTGTGGCTTGTCAAGATGCATTTTGGCAAATTCCAGTCTTGGTTTTTTATGAGCTTTAAAGCAAACACTTTGCTTCAAAGAGTGAGACTTCTTTTATTGTCAGTGAAAAACCTGTGTTTTAACTGCAGATTGGAGCCTTGTGTATAATCTGTAACCCTGTGAATAAAATTGAATCAAATGGTTGTTTCTTTTTTTTTTTTTGCTTTGTAGGCTTAAGAATCCGTTTGTTCAACTTCGCACTGAAGATTCTCACCTGTGTTCTCTACATAGTCAGAGTCAGCCTGGACAGCCCCAAAGAGCCCAACGGTACCCCATGGTGAGAGTCGGCAGGAGACGCTCCACTTATTCACTCTTTCAATTTAAAAGTGTTATTTACTACTTAATTATTGATTTTTGATTTGTTTAGCCACTTAAAACTGACTCCATTCATTGAATTTCAAATCGACTAGATGACTAGATGATCCAAGAATTTGTCTACATAAAAAGCCACAGGCCTTTCTTGAGAATGAAGTTGCTTTATTTGCGACGTGACCAAAAACACGTGGAGTCAGTGACAAACATCAAGTTACACCTTCTTTTGTTTCACTGAGCTTACATATTGTGTTTTAAACAGGTTTCTGTTTTGTTTGCTCTGCCTACAGGCTTATTTCCTTACATGTGCTCACATTCACACACATTTAAAAGCTATTTTTGTTTTTCTCTTGCCCTTTTTTATTTTTCTCTGCAGTGCAATACGTCGCAACATCAGTTCATTTAATACTACAGAGTCAGAAATTGACTGGTGGGTTTCAGATAAAACGTACTTTAATATTCAGTTGTGTCGCCTTTATTAATAAATACTCTGATTAATATTTATTTATTTTACAGGACCCGTATTTTCTGGGTGACTCGATGTGATTCTGTATGGGCAGTACAGGTGAGGCTGTGAAAGTGGACATAAATTATATTTCAGTGCATGAACTGAATTTTAAAGGGTAATTCAAGCACAAATCACCAGCTGTCATTTATTAGGCAAAACCATTGAGGGCTGTAATTCCTCTGTGAAAGCTCAGAAACCAAAAGAGATGATTCTGCAGATTTGGGCTTCATTCATCTCTCCTTCCTCTCTGCTGCAGGTGACAGTGGCCTTAATCAGTTTCTTGGAGACTATGCTTATCACATATCTCAGCTATAAGGTAAGAGGCTCCTTCACACAACTCACTTCATCTCATTAATCTTCTGTGGTTCCTCACAACTTTTGGATCAGAGTCCAGAACTTTGTTTGTTCTCTTTTATGGACTAAAACCTTTCATAGTTGAGTCCAGTTATCCAAACTAACACAGCTGGGTTACACACTGCACTGGAAGTGCTGTACGTGTTCGATATGAGGGCAACATATTGGTGCTTTTCTGTAGATTTGGTGGCTAAACCCTGTCAAAAATGATGACATTACCACTCTTGAAGAATGTTCTTTTGAATTGTTTAATTTTGTATTATAAAAATAAAAGCAGACCTGCTAGAAAACCATAATTTTTCAAAATTCCAACCTTCTGGCATTAAGAAGCAATAAAAAAAGAAATATAATCTTTGTCAGCCACAATTGATTTTTTTTTCCTTTTTTTTGCTCAAGTAGAGGTAAAAATGTGGACTCACTCATTTCCAAGGGGGGGGGGAAATGGAACCATTAGAAAAACACTGCACCATTAATACTTTATTGCACCTCCTCTGGCTTTTATTACAGCTGAGGCATGGACCTAACTAATGACACACGGTCTCTTATTGCTGCCGCCTGATGAGCTTTGCAGGTTGGAGTCTTGTCTTTGGCCATTTTCTTCAATTTCCACCAGAGATTGTCAAATGGTTTGAGATCGGGGCTTTTTGCAGTTCATATCGTTGACATGTCTGTCCTGAAGGAAAGTTTTCAAGCCCTTTGCTGTATGACAAGATGCAATATGATCTTAAAAAATGAAGTCGTCATCCTAAAACATTCTTTCAGCTAATGGAAAAAGAAAAGTATCCAAAATTATAATGTAGACTTTGACATTTATTGAAGATATAATAACTACCTTTACCTGACAGGCAGACCCAAATCATCAATGACTGCAGAGAATGTGATCTTTTTTTCTTCAGGCAGTCATCTTCGTTTTTTTTTTCTGTTTTGGTGTTAAAGATGGCTTCACTGTATGTAAATCCTATTTCTTTTAGGTGATTTCTTACAGCTCAGTCACAGACATTGACTCCAGTGTCTGCTCACTTGTTTCTCGTTTGTTTTATTCTGCATTTTCTGTTTTCAGGACATATTTCTTAAAGTTTCCTGTCTTGATGCTGTGATGTCTACCAGTGTGCTTCCCTTTTACAACTTTCCTATTTTGTTTGTACTTGTTTCAGACTTTAGACACAGCTGTGTGGGATAAACAAAACATCTTTTGAGGATGAACCTTCGTGAAGACGTTTCATAATCCTCTCCTTTGTTTCAGCTGACCTCTCTCCTGTTGGAGCCATAGTTTATGTCAGTTCTCTTTGGCCGTCTCCTTTTAACTGAAGACTAATTAGCAGATTCAAGCTGATGCAGGCGTTTGTTTTTAGAGCTGCAAATTACAGAACTATTCCCTTTTTTTTCCTTTGCATGATCTAAAAAAATAAATAAATAGAAATTGTGATTAACTACAGCAATTATATTTATTTTTTTATTTTTCACTAGTGCCAGACGGTTGGAATTTAGAAAAAAGATATAGTTTTGTGGCATTCATTGCTTTATTATACAAAATTAAACATATGAAAGAACATCCTCCAAGATGTGGAACTCCATCATTTTTGCCAGTGGTTCTACAAAAGGAGCATTAAAGGTGTACAAGAAAGTATATCGAGCAACAGTCAGTAGAAAGTGAATTCTGTGGTGACATAATGTTGTAATATTAGGAAGCATCTAACAACTCTGACAGCTTTCTTCTCCTCTCACACAATTACTCCCATCCTGTGCTTCTGAGATGATCCTGAGAAATTTATTGTCTTATATTTAGACAATCTTTTTGTCTTAAATCACATCTTTTTCATCTTTCTTCAAAGGATTGTTTAATGGATTTCTGTTGCATTTATTATCACTTTTCTGCCATGACAGATTGACTGAGTGTGTGTGTGTGTGTGTGTGTTCGTTGTTGCGAGATCCTTGTTGAAAACGTTATCATGCAAGGAGGCGGGCGAAATGCATTCCTTCAAAAAAATCCTAATTTCATTTTATTTGGAATGGCTCCAGAATATTGTGTGTTTCTAAACTGGGACAAACTCTAGACTTTAAAATGATTTGTGCACAATCTAACAGAAAACTGAAGGCTCAGCTTTAGTTTCTGTCTGTGATTTAAATGCAGTCCTCCTTTCACATTGTGTCGTGGTTTTTGCTGAATGTTATCGTGCACCGCCTGCTGAAGATTAAGCCGACATCTTGTTGTTAGCTGCAGTGTGGTGTGAGACCAGAAATAAACCATATTTCTATCTCTGCTGATTGGAAAAGGCCAAGCCTTTCTTATTCAGCACCACACTGAATACACAGCTCGGCGTGTTATTATATTGCATAACGGATGTTTCAAACAGAGAATGAGGACTGCAATAATCTGAATAGAGATCTAATTAAGAACATAATGCTGGTTTTATATAACCTGACACCGTAGCTCTGCATCATTAGAAGGAGATGCAAACAAGTTTGATTTCCAGACAAGATAGTAAATCTATTCATACCAAAGAAAGTCATATATAAAATAATTTCTTATTCATCATTGATTCTTGAGGTTTTAGCTACTTATCCTCTCCAGCACTATAAACACTCACTGGTTTTCTTGATCTTTTCTTATAAATCTCACCTCTAGGGGAACATTTGGGAGCAGATCTTCCAGATATCCTTCATATTGGAGATGATCAATACAGTACCATTTATAGTCACAGTGAGTATTTCAGCCGAGGCTGCTCCGTTTTTCTTTTTTGCAGAGTACAGAATCATTTATTTCTCTTCATATTTCTTACCGTATGTTTAGAGGATATGTTTGTAACATCTTTTTTTTTTTTTTGTCCCACCTTTTCTTCCTTTAGATCTTCTGGAAACCATTAAGAACCATATTTGTTCCCGTATTTCTCAACTGCTGGCTCGCCAAAGGCGCTCTGGAGAACATGATTGTAAGTTGTTGTTGTTGTTGTTGTTTTTATTATTCTTGCGCTGTATACACTGAATTTATAATGTGCAACTCTAAAAAAAAAAAACAGCAATTGTTACATTTAATTTCATGGCAAATGATTTTAACCTTTTTTTGTTTCAATTGTTTCTCTTCATTTGTTAATTGTTACATTTTAACAACACAAGACATCCAAATTAAAGTTGGAGCAGTATGAATTTTACTGCTTTAAAATGTTGCTCGATTGTTATTACAACACAAGACGTTTTAGCAAGCATGAAATCATTTCTGGTGCTGTTCTTCCTTATTTTTTCTGCAAGCTTTAAAAAACTGTTTGTAGTTGTTTTTTGCAGTATTAATTTCCAAACTACAGGCAGCATATGTGTCTGTTTGTCCTGCAGTGATTTGATGTGTGCAGAATGGAGCTTTCTGTTGTTTTGTTTAAAAATGCATGGATGTTCTTTGAAAATATGTTATTTTGAAGGCAGCACGTTTGTTTAAAATGTCGGTGTATTTTCCTCCATTACTGCTGCTCTGCTGCCACAGTAGTGTAAATGAAATCTTCTAAGCGCACTCATGCAACCCCAGACCTGTATGACTTGGGTTTGCAGCACACAGCATTTATTCCTTTAGTAAACTAAATGTAATGAAGATGAAGAGACAAAACATAAAATATCCCAGCTTCACACACAGCTCTTCAGCAGGTTGCAGGGAGAATTAACCTTCCTACAGCAGCTGTATTAGAAGCTGATGAATGAAGTTGGCTGTGAATGTTGTAAACATTAACAGGGTTTAATTGAACAGGATTGATTTGAACGAGCTCATTACCCTCTCTTTCTGTAAACACATTTGAGCTGTGCACAAAGCAGTGCATCTATCTGAAGCAGGTTATTCCGGCTACGTCGCTGTAACGTTGTTAGCAGTAACTGGGCGCTTTGATAAATTAGCTGTCCGTCTAATTAGTCGGCCTTTATCATGGACACCTCTGATTTATTCAGGTTCGGGAAGCTAACTTGCTTAGAAAGAAGTGGATGTCACAATTGCCAGATTTTTCTTTTTTTCTACTGGCAGACACACCTTCATACTGCAGAAGGTTGGTTTTTTTTTTTGTTTTTTTTTGTTTTTTTTACAACTTTGAAGCAAAAAATGCACAGAATTAAAAAGGTCTCATTCATGTTAAAGGTTCTGACAGATACATGGAATTTAAAACCCTTGAATTAATATCCAAGCAGTGTGATATGAGATCACTGTGATTCCGATGAGGCCATGACAGAGTGAGAGCTTTATGCCAAAGCGTGGAGTTGGCAGATGGTAGATCCGGGTCCAGCAGCGAGGAGGTGGCAGGCGGGGCGTGCTAACAAGGTGCAGCTATAGAGGTTAGTTGCTCCTGTGGGAGTTTACCAAAAGAAGTGTAGTAGTTGGATTTTAAAGGAGTTTGTTTAAAAATAAATTGAGATTTCTTTTTCCAACCCAACTTTTTGAGCACTTATATTTCAGAACTGCAATGTAAATTAAAACAACATGTGTGAAGAAATGCATACGTGGTTTTGGTGGATCTTTGCATGAAAAGAGGTGTGTGTGCAGATACAGATGTGGAATTGGGAGCATCATTTGTCTGTGAGCTGTTAGGGAATGAAGTCACAGAGACAAACTGCAGAAGTGAGGAAGGGTCTGCGTGTTTGCCTGACAACACCGATGTTGTTGTCCTTCCACTTACTCCACACCATCTAACACTCTTTAAACGCACACACCGTAACAATGAGCAACGCTTCTTTACTCAGTGGCAGAAATATTGAGTCTTCTTGTAAAAGTAGGCCTGTAATTAGCTTTTTCTTACATTGTTCTCAGGAGCAATGTTAGTTTTTATTCATAATCCAGAGTAAAGTTTTATTTCTCAGTCATGGCACACACAGTTTGGATCTGTTCAGTAATCTTTTCTCCTGTCCCCAGAATGATTTCCACCGTGCCATCCAGAGGACCCACTCTGCCATGTTCAACCAAGTGTTCATCCTCATCTGCACCTTACTGTGTCTGGTGTTCACCGGGTGAGTCGGCATCTGTTATTCAAACAGCTCTTAACGTTAAACGCAGCGTCTCGTTGGTTGCTGTAGCAGTCAGGCCAAAAGTGCATCAAATTTGACTGAAGGAATCCCTGAAAGAGCGACTAAAGCTTCCTTTTATGTGTCACAGTTAAACAAGTGGAAAAATAAACTAATTCCTCAGGATATAAAGAAAAAGATGAGATCTTACTTTAATTTTTAAAGCAGTATTTCTTTATTTTTTCTGTTTTAAAACAAGTTCCAGAATAATATGGTCAGCAATTAGTGGGCAGCTTGAACTGTTTGATACAGAGTTTTAGTTTTGTTTGTGTCAATCATCTGTGAAGACTCTAATAAAATCTTCATTTTTTTCCTTTTTAATTAGGACACAGTTGATTTTGAGCATTTTGTTTGTTAGAATTCATCTTCTCTCACGTGGCTGAGCTAATTTATTTCAGACGGAAGTAAATTTGTTTCTGTCAGAAATGAATTAATCTAATTTAGCTGCCCTTTTGTATGAGATTGATTCTGCTCTCAACTGTTTGTTTTGTTGTATTTTTCTTCTGCAGGCACAAATCATTCAGCTGTCTTTAAGGCTTTAATAAAATCTGTCTGAATTATGTTCTGTCAGACAGGTTTTTACTGCAGATTCGTTATTAAAAATGACGTTTTTAAAGTTTTCTGTCTTCATCAATCAGAAGTTGTTGTGTGACTGGAGTGACTTTCATTTTATTAACAAAGAGCACCTCATATTGTAACTTTCATACAGGTTTATAATTCACTGTTGATGTTGAACCAATAAAACCCACTGGACTTCTGTTATTCACCCACCTTTCATCTATTTCTGTTCGATTTTCCCTTTCTATATCACCATTTTATTGAAATCATAGCTACTTCCTTTAAGGCCGTAGCTCTTCAGCAGAGTTCCCGAACCATGACCAGCACTCATCATTTCCTCCTCTTCACGCTGTCTCGTTTAAACAGCTTTATTTCCTGTGTCTCTAGGTTTCATTAAACCTTCAATCTGTCTTAGAAAAAGAACAAAACAAATTAGCTGGCACAAGCAGTGAGACAGAACTGATGGAACAATCAATGCTGTCACTTAAAATGAGAGACTGAACCAAAGCCTGCGCTGTATTGATTTTGTTTTCTTGTAATCTTAGTTCAAATTGAATTCTGATATTCTGATATTCACTCTGGATCTGTCTACATCGTATTCCTGAAGCACCTTGCCTTAATGAGATATATATCAAGTGTTTTATTTTGATTGTTTTCCTGGAGGCACTGATGTGAATAATTCTTTTTTTTGTCCTGCAGAGCTTGTGGGATTCAGCATCTAGAGAGAGCTGGGAAGAACCTGACGTTGTTTGACTCATTTTATTTCTGCATCGTCACCTTCTCCACTGTGGGCTACGGGGACGTTACGCCTCAGATCTGGCCTTCCCAGCTCCTGGTGGTCATTCTCATCTGCGTTGCTCTTGTAGTCCTCCCACTGCAGGTACATGCTGGACGAAACCAGGGCTCCACGAGAACCTCGTCTTTGATCTGTGCTTTTTTGATGTTCTGCTTACACAGCTTCACGAGGTTATCAAATATTACCATGAGACTCTCCCGCAGCTAACGAGGACTGACAGTGATTTAAAATATAACGAGGTGTTGCGTCTCTGAGTTTTGGATGCAGAAGGAGTTCGCAAATCTCACTCCAAATGTTGGCCGAACTTGTGCTGGTTCACACTCGCTCCCTCGTACATTTACTGTTCTCCCAACACCGAACTTCATCACCTCAGATGTCTTGAAGAAATTCTGTCACTGTAAAACTAACTGGGAGAGAAATGGAAATAAAATCCTGTTTCTTGCAAGTTATTCCGATCAACAGTTTTCAAACCATCTGTGTCTTAGGATCAGATCTGTCTCGATTCGTTTGCTTTGTTCTTATAGTTTTTGATTTCCCACCTGTGTTGTTAGTTTGAGGAACTAGCGTACCTGTGGATGGAGAGCCAGAAGCTGGGAGGGAACTACAGCCGTCACCGGGCGCAGACCGAGAAACACGTGGTGCTGTGTGTCAGCTCGCTGAAGATCGACCTGCTGATGGATTTCCTCAACGAGTTCTACGCTCATCCAAGACTGCAGGTGCAGTGGACGAGACCTTTTTAAATGCGGTGGAAAAGTACAAGCACAGATTTTATGAACTTATTTAAAAGTCTTATTGGTGACGTAAAGTCAAACCACAGAGTATTTAAAAGGTAATCATATTTTCCTAAATCTTTTTCTCATATTGATGGTTAATGTGTCCTTAAATTAAAAATTTGAAGCAAAATGTGCGACCGGATGCCAACTACCTGGTGTGTTTGTATATCTATGGAAACTAATGAAGTGACTGAAAATAAGCCAAACGTTAAACGTATCGACCACATTTGTTTACCTGCGCAGACTATAGCCGGCGTAATGAAGGTCAGTCATGTGACTCAAGCTTCCACCTGGTTTGTTGCAAATTCTGTTGAGTGCTTTGTTTACATCGACTGTGGACCCGCTCTGTCAAACTTCACCATTTCATGTAGTTTAGGAGATCTTTTTTTTTGTTTGATTGCATGCTTTGCAATGAGCACCTATAACTGTCAGATAGCTGCTGACCTGCAGCTCCTGATTATTCAGTTGTGTGATTAGCTGCATCACATGCAAGGCTGATTTAGGATTTATTGTATTTCCATTAGTTTAATATATTTTCTTCTGGATAATCATGTGGGATCAGTGCAGGATAATTACACAAGATAAAAAAAGACAAAGAGAATTTAAAGTGTCCCCTCAGGTTCATAAAAACGTTTAATGTTAAGCACATTAAAGATGTGTCTTTTTTATGAGACATAAGTAACAAGCTTTACTGCACAGAATATGTGCGAGTAATAATGGTAACTTATATGATCAGAACTTAGAACTCTACTAAAATCTTCTGAGAGAAATTTGTCTGTGCTGTGTTTTTTTTAATGAAAGTACTCATGTCTCAGCCAGACTATAACTTTGAGGTTTTTTCATAAATAGTCATGAATCTTTAATGTCCTGCATAAAAATGAAAGGTCTGAAAACAAGTTTGGGCTTTAAAAGTAAGGACTCTGTGTTGTGTTGCAGGACTATTATGTGGTGATCCTGTGTCCAACAGAAATAGACATTCAGGTTCGTCGTATCCTCCAGATCCCTCTGTGGTCCCAGAGGGTCATCTACCTGCAGGGATCCGCCCTCAAAGACCAGGACCTCATGAGGGCCAAGTGAGTAAAAGCGGGGCTCGGAATCTCACATTTAGACAAAAGCAGAAAAACAAACCACTTCTACATGTGGGGGTTTGTTTAGTTTTTTTTGTTTTGTTTTGGAAAGGTTTCTGTCTTATACGATGTTCAGTTCATTTTTAAATTCAGTTGCACAGAGATGCAGTCACAGGGTGCATTAGGTACAAGTTGTCTGGTTGCCCTCTGCTTGCATCTGACTGGAATGAGATTTCACTCTAAGCTGAACATCTGCTCGCATCACAGGCTGCATGCAGAAACAGGAGTAGAAATGTGTTTTACACCACCCAGGGATGTAGTTTGACCTGCATGTTGTCACTGTATTGATAGAATGTCCTTGCAGTAGTGTTCAATTCAAAGATTACATTTTTTGCTGCTTTTTGGGGTTAAACTATTTCTCAGTAGCAGTCAAATGATAATCCAGGAGTTCATTTAATTTTCAACGACCATGTCCCACAACTGGATTTATAAATCCATCACTTCCTGCTACGCTGAAGGATTTTTCAAACTTGTTTCACGCTAATATGTCTTAAATTCGTGAATTATCTGATTAAAAAAATAAGCTTTTACTGCCCCTTCATGTGCAACACCTTCTGCAGTTTAACACCTGACTAACAGCAGATTGTTTTCACACAACATTAGCATCCGTGCAGTCACATCATGCATAAATGCACTTCAATAATACATTTTATGTTTGTGTCTGAATTTGCTCCCTCGCTGCCACCATCCTGTGACCAGATCCTCATTTGTCTGTTCTTTGATTCATTTAGGATGGACGACGCCGAGGCATGCTTCATCCTGAGCAGCAGGAATGAAGTTGACCGAACTGCTGCTGTGAGTTGCATAAAAATGAACCAGTCAAAGCAAATAAAGACGATTTTCATTTTTCCGAAAACAGTCGGAGATATTTAAATGTTACCGCGATGGTCTATTAAACATGGAGGTCATGCTGAATCTTTGAAACAAATTTCAGGGGTCGTAAAACTCCTATTGCATTCATGAGTAAGTCTCTGTGTAATGAAGCCGTTTCTCTTCCTGCAGGATCACCAGACTATTTTGAGGGCCTGGGCTGCGAAGGACTTCGCTCCAAACTGTCCGCTCTACGTCCAAATCCTCAAACCAGAAAATAAATTCCACGTGAAGTTTGCTGGTGAGTGTGGATAGAATCAGAAGTACCAACGTTTCGCAGTCAGATTCCGAAACTGTCGGATTTCTTTCATCTGAACAGACCACGTTGTGTGTGAGGAGGAGTTCAAATACGCCATGTTGGCTCTGAACTGCGTGTGTCCGGCCACGTCCACTTTAGTGACTCTCTTGGTTCACACCTCCAGAGGACAGTGAGTACACACCGCCACTTATCTATGTGTGCAAACTGTTCACTGTCAGCAGCTTATTTACTCTACTGTTCTAAATAATTAAATCCAGATGGCGTTTAAATTTGTCAAACATAAACAGGCTTTGCCAGTGTATTATATTTTATTAGTTTGATTTGTGTCTGTTTTCAGTAAAAACCCTGATCGCTGATTTCACATCACACAAATTACCTTTATGCGTTTTCTTTTGGAAAGCTGAATTTTGTTCTCCTACAAGTTAATTAAATATTCTTTAATTAAAAATGCTCAGCCTGAGCTTGGCTTAAAGACTGGAAACAGCCTGGCTTTGTTCAAATACAACAAACTCAACAGCCAGCAGGTTTTTATTTTGTCATTTTTATTTTGTTGTTGTTGTTTTTTGAACAGATGAAATGAATTTGTTACTTGCTGAGTTAGGGGGCTTTGGGGGAGCTAGCTGGTCGGTGTTTTGTAGTCTTACACAAAGCCAAACGAATGTTTTCAGGTTTGCTGCACAAACTCTGAGCACATTCTCTAAAATTATTCCATCTGGGCTTTTCATTGTAGGAAAAGGAAGAGTTGAATGTCATTTAAAGTAAAAATAAATGTGTGTTAATATTTGTCTTTGTGATGGTGTCATGTGAGTAAACAGGAAGCTGCGGCTGCACTGAACTCTTTTAGGTGCCGAATGTCATCTTTTCCTTTAAATATCAGTTTAAAGTGATATTTTAAAGTCGGGTTCTTTTACAACCTTCCTGTTTTGTTTGTAATTGGTCCAGATTTTAGACACAGATGACTGGGAATAACAAACATTTCGTGATGATTTACCTTCTTGAAGAAGTTTCCTAATCCTCATAATTCGGTCTTGGCTCTGCTCGAACTGTCGACTCATCAGTCTAATTACAAATCAGCTCTGTTTCCAAACTGAAGTCGTTCAAGGAGCTCGAACAGATTAATTGTTCAAAATGGAGCCTTTCTGGCAGGAGGTGGACAGAGGTGCTGTTTTAATGTGGTGTATGGAAAAAAATGATTAGTTTTTGAACAATATTTTGTGTAAAGTAACTCCAATAACCCGTTAAAATAAATAAGAAGCTTCTGTAGCTAAACTAATGTGGTTCAGGATCTGATGCCCACTAGTGTCCGACTCCTATGTGTCTTTAGCTCCTTACAAACAGCTTAATGCACTCACTGATCGGTTGACAATCCTTTTAAAAAATATTTTTTTGTTTTTCTGGATGTTAAGCTCTTAAAATCTGTATCTTTGTCCAATAAGCTTTGAAGCTTCACCCTCCAGTCGTACAGTTGTCCAAACGTGGTCACTTTGGGTCCAAACAGTCCATAAGAATGAAACGCTGAGTGTTCACCTGGGTCTCAGAAACAAATGGCTGCCTTCACTGCGGCCACGTCCTCTTCTCACATACAGTTTGTGGTCATTCTTCATGTGAACAGATTTAACTGAACTTGACTGATTGGTCAAATATGAGGGATTTTTCTGCAGGAAAGTCTTCACAGTCACACAGACTCAGAAGTCTGCTCCCAACATCACGCTGTTTCTCTGCTGGTGTTTTCCTCATTCTGGTTAACTTCTCGGCACAGCACATCCATTTTAATTTTAGAAGCTTGCACTTGCTTCTGGCCGTGAATGTGCCGGAAATTTAAACAGACATCTCTGTGGCAGGTGTTGATTTGAGCGTCATCATACAGATTTAAAGTCATGACCTACATGATTTTTCTAAATACTCTTTCATGTGTGAGAACCAGATCAGAAAGGGTTTGATTTTTTTGTCTGTGGAGAAATAAGATCTACTGAGAGGCAAATGAGGTTTATTTAAAATTGTCTCTCATTAATTAAAGTTACAGCCACATCTGAAATATGAATAGGATGAGATCAATGCTGCATAGAGATGTGTTGTCAGCTAGTTCAAGCATAATTACAAGTTTAATGTAATGTTGCTGTTAAAATTGACCTGATAATGTTTCAGGGAAGGGCAGATGTCTCCGGAGCAGTGGCAGAAGATGTATGGACGCTGCTCTGGAAACGAGGTCTACCACATCCGCTTATGTGACAGCAAGTTTTTTGGGGAGTATGATGGAAAGAGCTTCACGTATGCCTCCTTCCATGCCCACAAGAAGTTAGTAAATCCTTCGCTGGTTCACCGTCTTAAACTCTGATGTCTCTGGGAACTGAAAACAGGGTGTAAAGCTGAGGTGTGTTTTTAAACTCTCTGGCAGGTATGGAGTGTGTCTGATCGGCGTGAAGAGGGAGGACAACAAGAGCATCCTCCTGAATCCCGGGCCGCGCCACATCATGGCCGCTACCGACACCTGCTACTACATCAACATCACCAAGGAGGAAAACTCAGCCTTCATCTTCAAAGAGGAGGAGAAGCACAGCAAGGGTCTGCCTGTGACCGGCCTCTACGACGCCCCCTCCAGGCTGCCTGTGCACAGCATCATCGCCAGCATGGGTAAGACCAGAACTAGAGAAGCAGGTTGATGTTAGAAATGAACCGTGGAAGGTGACAGAGGCCTGAGAAGGTTTGCATGTGGGAAGAGAAAATGGATGCTTTGTTTAGTCTAAACTGCACTTTGTGCATTTCTGAATGGTGGCTGCCTGGTTGAAGCTTTTTGCTGACTAATGCATGATTTATTTTCTGACGTGCTTTTTGTTTACTTTGTTGGCTGACATTATTGTAATGTGCTTGTTTGTTTTTTTTACCCGTGAAAGTTGATCAGGCCACTTCATTTGGTAAGTTTATGCATGACGCATCTTTTTAGTTTTTTTTTGTCATTTTTACACTACACAAGTTGCACAACGTAAAGTTTCTGTTGTATTTCACTACTGTTTCACGACGGCGAAGTGTTAGGGCCAATGAGAGGAAAACAAAATGATTTTTTTTTATATAAGTTTTGAGATTAAAGGGAAATGCTCTTTATTTCATTTGTTATTAGGCTGTTGTTATTGAAGGTTATTGGTGCACCTTTGAACCAATCAGAGGTGTGATTTATTCCTCCCACTGCAGAGGAAGTCACATAACCTGTTTCAGTCCTTCACAATAAGAGTTTCTAACACATACATGCAGTGCTAACCTTAAAAAAACCCCTCTTTAAACACTGAGTTTATGTTTGAGACCCTAATTGTGAGGGTTGAAACAGGTTCTCCAAGATCTGCTGCAGCTTGAACAATAAACAGCACCTCGGACTCCAACTAAAATATTACACATTGGTTTGTAGGTAACCCAGTAAAAAATGCATCCATAACCTTCAGACTGAACAATAATAGTAACCTAAAAACAAATAAAAGGAATACAGTCGGGTTCAGGGACACAGCTGGGCTCACTTGCTGTGGCTGAAGTCTTGAAAAATTACACTTTTCTTAAAGTCGTGACTTTTTTTTTTCTGTCAGTGAAACATAATTCTTGACATTTACACTTTAGCCTCAAAACTTAAACCTAAACAAAAATGGGAAAACAAAACCTTATTTCTGTTTCTTCTGAGTGGCCCTAATACTTTGTCGTATTTCACACCTAGTTATTGTGTGTATTTTTGGACATGTTGAATATTAACAGAAATAACAGATTATGTATGTGTTGTGCATATGTCATATATTTGTTTTACCTAACAGTAACTGTAGTGTTATGGTACATCATATTATAGTTATATGATGTATATTCAAGTGTATTTATTGGTGGATACATTATGTCCCTACTGTTTGCATGCCATTCACTGAAGACTGAGATCTTTCTGGAAAGCAATACATTTTCTCCTGAGGGTGAAACGTTTGTGTCAAAGGGCTGTAATGAGCTAAAATGCTGAACAAATTAAAAATGAACAGCCCCGAGAAGGCAGAAGTAGTCACTGGCTCTCACCACAGCATTTACATGCAAATTACCCTGAATAATATTGTGCATTTTGAAGTAATGTCTGCATAAACGCCGCTGCTGATAAAATGGGCTTGTGTAATTTCCAGGCACCGTAGCTATAGATCTGCAGCACGCCGATCCTCCGGAGGAAAGTGGAAAACTGACCTTACCAACGGAGAACGGCGCTGGGAGCCGCAGGCCGAGCATTGCACCCGTCCTGGAAATTGCTGACTCCTCTGCCATTTTGCCCTGCGACCTCCTCAGCGACCAATCGGAGGACGAGACCAACCAATCAGACGAGGAGGGCTCCGTGGGGTCAGAGTAAGTCGCTTGAATGTGTTTAAAATGTATGAAAGGGCTCAGGCGGTTGAGATGAAGAGATTTGGGTGGGGCGGGGTTGCGCGGTGTTCTGTACCCAATCAGTCTCACTCCTCTTCCTCACGCTTCAGTGGTCGTAGAAGGAGAGATGGATGGGTTTGGAATAGGTGTGTAATCAGCTTGTCATGATGCTGTAAGGGGCAAACTGTCAGAGATTAATGTTGTAATATGAAGCCTGGAGCTTTTCTTCACGTAAGGTTCATGCTTGCAGATCTTTAATATCAACTCACAGGCAGAGAAAGCCAGTAATACAGAATTTCAAGTGAAAGGGAAAACTTTGGCTCTTTGTAGGATTTGTAACAAATTCCGGTGGAGTTGTACGTACCAAGGTATCACGTTCCAGAGGAGAACCTATTAGACTGACCCTGACATCAGTGAGCTTCTTACAGTTGGACATAACATGGTCCTCTGAGCCTCTGCAGCACCTGAGGCTCAGAGCTGCTGCTTGAATAGAGTTTTTTTCTCTTTTTTGAAGTTATAAAGTGTTAAAAAGTAACTGCACGGAACATGGAGTGAAACTCAAGGTCCCACAGTGCCACCATGTGGTGACAGACTGACAGCAACAACTAATCACAGCTGAAATCTCTTATTGGTAAAGTAGAGGGCAATTGATTAGGCTAACTGCATCTGACATATTACAAATTAAAGGACACAAATCAAGCCAGCATTTTACTGCAAATCAAAGAAGACAAAAACAAAACAACAGCCGTCCTCGTGGTCACTCCTCCAGGCTAAAGAACATCAGTAATTGGAGCAGAGCTGCAGCAGAATTTAATGAGCTTGCTATAAGAGCAGTGATGCATTATCATAATTAAAATAATAAAGTAATTACAACAGTAAGAAGGGGATTTGGCTCAAGGGTTTAAGATACATGCTGTACAATCCATGCAGGCAGCTTTTTCTTCCTCACAAACTGGATAATCTTAAAGTTACTCACTGTGACGCCATGTGGACCGGACAAAAAAAGATAGAAAGTAATCAATACTTTTCTCAAATTGATGGGTAATTGTCCTTACATTTAAAGTTTGTACGCAATATTAGTGACTGGATGTAAACTGTTTGTTTACTTATGGAAACGTCTGAAGAGAATAAATAAATCAAACATTAAACTTACCGGAGCAGAAGAACTTCTACACCAGCCTTGTGTCTGAATGCTGAGCTGTACTTTGGTGCTCCACCGCCCTGCTTGACCACTAATATCTATCCTTGACACTTATCTCCCTCAATCTTCTTCTTTTCTTTCACGTTTAGCAGCAGATTTACTCTTATATTTCTACCTAAACGTCCTTTACACTTGTCAGATTCTGTCAGGTTTTTTATATTTGATTTCATAGTTTGCAATGAGTATCATTAATTTGGCAAAATATCTGCTTTCCATCCAGAGACTACAGATTATATCACTGAATGATTAATGGTCCGGTACTAACCCTTACACTCTGTGCAAGGTGGATTAAAAATATAGGCAAGTAGATAAAAAAAAGAGGCTAAGCTTCAGAAATATTAGAGAAATGTTTATCACCTGCTGCTTTTCATGCCAAAGCTTTCAACAAACATTTGGTATGATCATTTAGCCCTCAGTGTCTGTGTTGGGGATGACTCTCAGCTACTGTCACACCAAATCTTTACCAAAAGTCTGAGTTTGCTATGGTTGATTATCTGTGGTGAACATCCTGAATCAGTCTGTCTCAAAGGTTAATCCGATGTAGATGCACATCTAATGATTACTTTCTGAGAGTTCCAGTCAAATCTGACCAGTGGTTCATGTGATATTTTGCTTACAGACAGACAAACGAATGCCCACACCCACACACACAAGCTGTATGCAACTTATCACAAAGTCTGTTAGAATATTCTGATCCCAAGTTTCCTGATACTGAATGTAAATCTGATGTTTGCTTAATGTTTAAGTGTAGTTTTTTTTGCTCATTTCTTTAACACTTCTATGTTTCGTTGTCTTTGGAAACTTCTTTGTTTCTTTTCCACCAGTTTCGTGAAGGGCTACCCTCCGAACTCGCCCTACATCGGCAGCTCTCCAACTCTTTGCCACCTGCTGCCGCAGAAAGCTCCGTTCTGCTGCCTTCGCCTCGATAAGGTGCCGCCGCACACTGACACGGCTCTGTGACATTTACATGTGTGCTTTTTGATTGTTATTATTTTGTAAAAAAAATAATAATAATGATTTGTCCTTGCACAAGAACAGCAGAAAGCCTGACTGACTTCTTGTTGAACTCTGTCTCTGCCCAGGGCTGCACACACAACAGCTTTGAGGATGCTAAAGCGTACGGCTTCAAAAATAAGCTGATTATAGTGTCTGCAGAGACCGCAGGAAATGGTCTCTACAACTTCATAGTCCCTCTGCGAGCTTATTATCGGCCCAGAAAGGAGCTCAACCCCATAGTGCTGCTACTGGACTACCCGTAAGACCCTTCAGCCTCCGTTCCAACCTGATGCATCTGCTTTTATTTTTACACTGAAAATGTTATAATCGCATTAAGAACTAATGGCTACCCCACAGAGTTTTAGCCCTAAACATTTAACACAATAAAGACATGCTAATTTACGTCTCTGAGCTGGAAGAACAGAGGGCTTTGCTGCTGGACAGTGTCGATAATGATGCACTAGTAGAAATATGTTTCTTTTATTATTCTTTCATTCATTATTTCAGTCATTTGAGAGATTTGCAATTTTTGCAATGCAGTGGTTCTGTTATATGTTTAAACTAAACTGTTTTTTATTAACTTTGGCCTTATCAATACTGAAACTGATAAACACAAAAATAGAGCCGGGGAAGCTCCGGCTAAGTGATTCTCGGGAGTTTCCATAGCAACCAGTTTCTGTTAAACCTCCCGTTTCATCGCAGAATTAAATATTGATTTCCCCCCTCGTTCACGGAGAAATTCAAACAAATTTTCCCAGCCCTCATCAGCTATAAGCACATTTCAGGAAATGACTGGAACAGCATCGTAATCGGTCGCTGGGGTTTCGTAGAGATAATTAGTGTTTGATGCTCCTCTGTTTCTCCTGGCTTTCTGCAGACCAGACAACCACTTCTTAGAGGCCATTTGCTGCTTTCCAATGGTTTACTTCATGGCCGGAACTATTGATAAGTAAGTGTTCTGTTGTTTTAAAATATTAATATACAGGAAAACTTTTGCACTGTTTTATTTATGATCAATGATGCTGCAAATTAATACCTAATGAATGTTGAAGATAAATTCACAATCCACTTTGGCATTGATCTTTAGTTAAACACAAAAAGACGCTCATTTTAGCTCAATGTTGAATCTTTTATAAAGAAACTCAGAGTTAAACTTAACCAGTCGATTCTGTGAGCATCCCAAGGATTTAACAAATGTTTTGAGTAAAGTGTAATTAATAACTCCCCGAAGTAACATTTTTAAGATGCTAATTATGTATTAATTATACTGTAGTGTTTGTTACCATAAATAAAAAAGAATAGTTGTTGGTACAATTTAAAATGAGTGATTTATGATTAATGATTAATTAACCATAGAAGTTAATCATAGATTCATAAATCAGAACTGTCAGCTGATAATTTAAAAGAAAGGTTTAGTAATAATTCACCTTTTGTAGGAGTTTCATACTGATGTTTATTGTAGCATATTCAGTTTGTGCAGATGATGCCTGATGGAGTAGATTAGACAGATTTTGTTGAATGATATAATAAATAGCTGTGGTTCTTGAATGCACCAGCTTGGACAACCTGCTCCAGTGTGGAATCATCTATGCTGACAACTTGGTGGTTGTGGACAAGGAGAGCACCATGAGTGCCGAGGAGGACTACATGGCAGACGCCAAAACCATCGTCAATGTTCAGACGATGTTCAGGTAACAGTCTGAGCGCTTGCATATGTTTGTTTTCATTGCTGGCTCAAGTGTGCACCAGATTTACTTCATGAACTTATCTGTTTTCACTAAGATGCTCAAGACTTTTTATGGAACATAGCTCCTTTTAAAGACAAGCATCAGTTATTAAAGCTCTGAAAACAATCGTTTCTGTAGCCAACAGAATTAAAAACATTTATCACTGTCACGCTGGGTCTTCTTTCTGGCACGAAGCATTTATTCTGCTGTCTCTCTCTCCTGCTCAGATTATTCCCCAGTCTCAGCATCATCACGGAGCTCACCCACCCGTCCAACATGAGGTTCATGCAGTTCAGAGCGAAGGACTGCTACTCCCTCGCTCTGTCCAAACTGGAGAAGGTGAGTGTTTCCAGGCCAGGTGGCAAAGTCATTTCCTTTCCTGTCTGATAGTGAGAGCTGTGAAACTTTATCATGCAGCCATGTTTTCAAAAATCGAACTGAAGGAATAGATGGTTTAGAGAGGATTAGAGAGACTCATATGCAGTACAGTTATTAAAACATCTTTATCAGCCTAGCAGGGGTCAGAACTTCCTGTTTGACTTGTTTCATCTGTAAACTTATTCAGCATTTCTTTAAGTAATTGCTAACATTTGAAAATATCATTAACTGTAAATGAATTTTACTTAATGTTATTCTCAAGCAAATAACATGAATAAACAGCATCTATTTGTACAGAAATAATCCAGTTTAATTTGGTGACATCCAGTTTGGTTTTCTAGATACTGAGGGTCATATAAGTGTCAGCAAATACACATTAATAAGCTGTGCTTTATATTTATCTGCCATATAAACCATTAATATACCTTCCTTTGGCCCTAGGTGGGGGTTAAAGTTTGACCCTGTAGTGTCTACATCTGTAAATAGTTGTGATTTGTCTTTGCATGTTACTTATGTGAACAACAAGTCTTACATCTAATGCTGTTCTTGTCACTTTTTGTTGGCATTATTAAGCTCAACCTTTTATTTATGCCGTAACATTACAACATTTCCTTCATATTCCTTTCACATTTCATCAACTCTAAGCTTTTCTAACGGAAAAACAAAACATCTTTTCATTTGCTTAAACCTGCTCGTGCAAAACAAAAGAGCCGTATGTGAGAAGACTCAGAGAACAAGGAAGGATTTGGCGTCTCAGATGCGTTTTTGCTGCATTTTTTCAGATCGAGCGTGATAAGGGCTCCAACCTGGCCTTCATGTTCCGGCTGCCATTCGCTGCAGGCAGGGTGTTCAGTATCAGCATGCTCGACACGCTGCTTTACCAGGTGGGATCACAAACCTCAGGGCTTGAACTCTAGCTCATTATAAAAAAAAGGTCAAGGTAATTACCCATCTGTCGTTGATATCTGACTCAGAATGTCCTCAAAGACGTCGTGGTTTGGAGCTGGTAAATTACTCTCATATGGGCTTGTTTTTATCATCGTATTCTCTCTGTTTGACAGTCGTTTGTTAAGGACTACATGATCGCCATTACTCGGCTTCTGCTGGGTCTGGACACCACACCTGGCTCTGGTTACCTGTGTGTTGTACGTAAGGATGCTCCACAGTCTGAGGAAGGAAAGGTCTGCGCCTCACAAAGCAACCTGATCGTTGATCTCTGTCCTCAGATCAAAATCACGGAGGAGGACTTGTGGATCAGGACTTATGGCAGACTCTTCCAGAAGTTTTGTTCCTCCAGTGCGGAGATCCCCATCGGTATCTACCGAACCGAGTCGCACATGTTCACCGCATCAGAGGCAAGTTCAGTTGGACCAGATGCTTCGTGTTGGGTCCCTGTCTTTGCACCTAGCTTTAGTCTCTTTCACTTTAGTTAAACACTTTTTCACAGTTCTTTTTAGTTTGAAGTTAAATGTGTTTATATAATCAATATATACTACAACTAGAGACGGGACCAGAAGCCGGAAGTTGAAGCTACAGATGATGAGCTTATGATGAAATGCATCAGAAGCATTTCATCATGCAAACAAATCAGACATTTTCCTGACTTAAAATAATAACAATGTCAGATTATTTTTTTCCAGGTGTTGATTTTTGTTCATTTTTGCTGTTCTTACTTTGCTGCTGCATGTTCAGATATGCATTTCTTTTCCATATGTTTAGTTTCATTTAGTTATTAGAGTCTTAAAGAAAAGTGTGGCGTTACTCTGTGAATGAGCGTGACAACTTGGTAACGAGTTAAGGGTGTGTAGGTTGGACATTTGTATCAAGGGACAGCCACATGTCCCGAGTGTTTAGTAGACCTGAGGTGTCCAACCCTGGTCCTCTTTGGGCCACTCTCCTGCATGTTTTGCTGCTTGTTTCCCTACTTCAGCACATCTGATTCAGTGGTTAAATCACCTCTTCATGTCCTGCAGAAGCCTGTTAATCACCCATTAATCACCCACATGCAGGACAGTGGCCCTCGAGGACCAGGTTTGGACACCCCCGGTGTAGACCCTGGCTGCAAAAATACATCTTGACAACTCTAACTCTCTCTCTCAGGAAAAAAAGATTCATGAAATATAAAAATACAACAAAGAAAGAAGTAAAAACGAAACAAAATGCTCACAATCTGTAAAGGTGTCCAGAAAAAGATGGTTTAAAAAAATCTTTTTTGCTGATCTTTTTGCTCAAAGCTTTCATGATCCTCTCCTTGCTTTTTCTGTTTTGCTTTTATTTTATTCTTCTTTAAACATTTTACGTCAGTTTGTTTGTATCGTCTGCTGATATAATGACAGTATTACAAGCTGTGTTAATGCAGTTTTAAACAAACATGCTGTTACTGCCCAAATTACATGATGTGGATGACTCTCAGCTACTACCACACTAAATCGATCTGTAAAAAATGACAACGATTAGCTGTGGCGACCATCTTCAATGAGGGTCCTTCCAAAATCAATGCGATAATACATGCCAAGCGGATAAATGAAGTTAGCATTTTGGTTGGTTTTGCTGGTTTTTAAAAACGCATCCATCCATGTTTTCTTTTGGATTAAAACCTGATCAAGCTGCTAAAACACAAACTCATCAGCTCTCAAGTACTAATAAACAAGAAGCTGGCTGAGAATCATTTCCTGCTCTGAATAGTAATTAATAAAATAGTGAATGTAATTATTTACTATTTTATTTGCTGATTTGAAAGCTTTAACTTGTTTAATTTGCTTTGAGTAATCCATATTTTGTTGCGTTTTTCCTGTTGGCTGTCTGTTTGGCTTTCTGTTTCAGAAGAAGGACAGTAATTCACAGGTAAGATCTGATCCAGTTATTCGTCACTTAAAGCAGGTTAGGATGGGATTACTGGCACCTAAAATCCTAACAGACAGAAGGTTGTTGATTTTAAAGTCACATTAATTTGGTGTTTCTTCTCTTGCAGTCTCAAGCATCCATCAACGCGGATCAGGGCGAGGAGCACCGCGACCGCGGAGAGTCCTGGAAGGAGAAGACGGCCCACAGAAACTCCACCACGAGCGACCAATCAGAGCACCCGCTGCTGAGGAAGAAGAGCATGCAGTGGGCGCGACGGCTGAGTAGGAAGACCAACAAACCTACGAGCAGAGCGGAGCGCATTTCCCAGCAGAGACTCAATCTGTACCGGCGCTCCGAGCGGCAGGAGCTTTCTGAGCTGGTGAAGAACCGCATGAAGCACCTGGGCCTGCCCACCGTGGGATACGGTGAGGGGAGCAGTTCATGCCGACATACTTTAGCTTAAACGTAACATTTTGTACTCATAATCATGCTGGACATAAAATAATCCATATTTGAATGTTTGCTGCAGATTGGAGTCAGAGTTCTGTAAACATTTAGTTCAGCTCACAGTTTGGAATCAGAAATAATAATTGGTTGAATTTATCCTCAGTGAGTGAATTTTACACCAAGCTTTACACAAAACAGAAATTTAGGAGCAAGAGGAATTACGTTTCTACAAATATTACAGTTATTATCAGATAAAATCACAGACTTTTAAAAGGTTTATAAAGCAGCAAATATTATGCCTAGTATTTTCTCAGTACTCTGTGTTTTTATAAGATAAGTAGTAAATAATTTAATTCCTTCTGATTGCACCTGTCAGAATGATCCAAAAATCCCAAATAAAATAAGAAATAAATTTAGATTTGACCTGATTTGAGGTGCAGGAACAACGAATAAGAACCCTACCCCGCAGTTACAGATCAGACCTTTTTACTTTAGATCAGGAGCAACAGATCAACAAGATCACATGATGGATTTTAGGCCACAGATTAATCTTCTGTTTAAAGCGCGACTTTCGGTCGTTTCTCACTGAGCTGCGACTGTTGGAGACTAAATGTTTGTAAGAGAAGTCTCCCCAACGTCTCGAAACATGTGAGTCGTAGAGGCATGACGTCCGTTCACCTGAGTTATAAACATCTTCAAAAAAGTGTTATGTCACAAGTTTTCTCTCAGAATAGAAGCAGATTTGTGTCTCCAGGTGTCCACGTCTAAAAACCATTTCAGCAGATAAATAATAATAGTTGAAAAACTGATCCACATCTACTTATCTTTGGTTAAAAGTCTGCTTCAGGAGATTAAATCATAAACTTTGGGGCGGCTGCCGAGGTTGGTATAATGTGAGGGAAGGTGGACAATGGGAAAAATGTGTTTGGCCAAAAATACAGTTTTGCAAGCCATGAATAAAATTAAACAAAAATATATATATATATATATATATATATATATATATATATATATATATATATATATATATATATATATATAATAAGGACAAATCTAATTTTGGCTGCATGACTCGCTGGTCAACTGGTTGTAAACACTCAGAATTTAGTGTTGCTACAAATAAAAATTCATCTTTTTTTCTTGCAGTTTCGAGTCTCCAACAGTCACAGTCCAGTGAGATACTACCTTTGGCACAAGGACACAGAGTTTGTTTGTTTTTTTAAACTGACTTATTACAGAAGTTACCGCTCAGATACGTGTAGCCTGAGGCTCACATTTGTCCATAAATGGGAAATGTTACACTAACCTATAAACCAATTTTGATTCGTGTCGTGAGGAATTATTTCTTAGGTAAAAAATCTTTTTCTTCTTTAAGCTCAGTTTGTTTTGGCCTCTGCAGTAGCTCTTATACGTGAATCTTCTGGCTTCAGCCTTCGCCTCTGATAGAAAGTCGACGCTATAAATAGGATCTACAGTAAATACTGCAGGTGTCCTCCATTTAGGATTTACAGTCCAGTCTTATTTATGATAATAAATGTACATGGGCTAAATCAGTTAAATATAGGACACTTTGAACTCAGGTGTTTTTGTTGTTTTGCCCACTGAGGCTTTACTCAACCAGTTCAATTATTCTGCTGTCGGATCATCTACATCTTCAGAACTCCAATCTGTGTTTCAGTCCTTTTGTCTCATCTCATTTTCTCTCAGTATTCATATCAGAGATCATCAAGTCAACTACTAACTTTTTTTTTAATATATCAGTCTCATTAAAGTCCATGTGCCGTAGCACACGCACATACGAACACGTCAGCATGAAGGTATCGTGCTTAAAGACGCAGGTTCATTGAGCTTCGGATCAGTTGGCTGCTTTCATTCTTAGCTGCTCACGTCCCTGCTTCATAAAACCAGAGTCACGCTCCAGATGCGACACACCTGACAAAGAAAGGTTTAACATTTGTTATCGTGACTTCCTGCAGAAGGATGATAACAAATGAGCCATCTGGAAGTGATTCTGCACACACACTGGCGCATGGCTTCTTTGCTTTTTCTCTCACGTTTAAAACAGTTGAAATACCTTCACTGCCTGCCTGATCGGTTTCATTTCTTCTTCTTGTCCCCCCCCCCTTTCTTTCTCTGACTCCTCTGTCTCCCCTCTTCTGGCTTGTAGAGGATGTTTCTAATCTCACTGCGAGCGATGTCATGAATCGAGTAAATCTAGGATATTTACAAGGTAATCTGAGTACTATTTATAACTCCTTTATAACATGTGAGTGGTAGCGTCAGCTGTGGGGAAAGGAGTTTGTCCTTTCGCCGGCATCCAGGGACGATTAGTTCATTTAATTCATTTACTGAACAACAAATACTTATCTGTAGCATATGCTGTTTCCTTTTTAATCTTTGTATTATCAGTTTTTTTGGTTGATAACAATTTCAAGCTAATGATGACTGAAGAAATGAGGACGTTAACGTTAACAGTGAATGCTGTTGCTTAGAGTTGCAGGACATTTCAGAGCAGCCGTATACAGAGGGGACAAGGCCGTCAGGTTAGCTGGTTGATCCCAGTCCTGAAACTTCACTGCATGAGTGTGAGTGTGTGAGTGTGTGTGTGTGTGTGTGTGTGTGTGTGTGTGTGTGTGTGTGTGTGTGTGTGTGTGCGCGCGCGTTTCCTGCCAGATTGAGTGGTAGTTCCGCAGCTAAAGCTCTCACTATCTCACTCTCCTGTCTCTGTTTATCTGCTCTCTGCTGCATTGTGTTCCTGTGAGGTGACGTCCCAAATGGCTAGAGTCCTGCAGGGCATCAGAGTTTGGCTTAAAGAGTGGAGTGGAGTGCATTATGTCTGTGGATGGAAGGTTAAGGCTTAGAAGGTAAATAAATATTAACCGACAGGGTGTAGAAAAGATCCTTTGATGTAAAAAAGGAAAGTCTCAGAGGAGAAAATGATCTTTTCTTCAAAAAAATCAGCACAGCTCAGAGTGATGCAACTATATACCATGGTCACGCTGCCTTAGGCTGAAGGTTTTACTAAAAATTTTTTTGTCTTAAAAAATCAAAAAGAAACTAAACTTCTTACTTTCATTATCCTCATCTAATGCAGTAAACCCCCTAAACTTCATAATTAATGTTTAAACTAAAACCAGCAGCATGTTCTGAGTAATAAACTACAAAATGTGCATTAATCTGTATTACGTCAGCAACATGATACCAGCACCGATCAGAACGAAACAATTATTTCAGTGGAATCTTCCTAAAATCATAAAAGCAAGATATCCTGAGAAATGTTAGAAATATATTTAGGTGAGAATCTTTGCTCAGATGCAAATACATAAACATGATATGTATTTTTATATTAAATGTTTAAAGGTTTATTTTGTTCATTATACAAGCTGGTTAGTACAATGACACTGTTACACAGTACTTTGTCACATTAAATGTGATATAAAAGGCCTTTTTCTGAAGTACTGCATATCACCCACCACCTTTCATGTCAGAGTTTGATTATTTTATGTTGAGAGGAGATGGAAAAACCTGGAAAATAATATTATGAGCAACATCATGCAGACTACATGCTGGGAATGACTCTCAGCTGCATTTCAGGAAAAACTGAGTTCTTGTTTTTGTGTTGGCTAATGCCATTTAGCTGTGGCAGCCATTTTGAATTGGGTTGACTCCTAAGGTTTATCAGTGGTAGATCTAATGATTACTTTCGTTAAAATTTGTATTTGATATTTTATTAACAGACACATACACACAGACGCGGGCAAAAACACTATCATCCTCTGTCGCCCTTTATGGCCGGGCCATAACTGAAAACCCCAAAGAGGAAGTAAAAATAAAGATGGATGACTGTGTGTGCACATTTTGGAAAGTTGATCATCTATAGTTGTTATATATTTATATATTTTAAATAGACATGTCTGTTCAGCCAGTGATACATCACTGGTGGACTCACATGCACTTCTGGAAACCATCAGTTCTTCACAGCATGAACATGGATTGTTTCAACCTTTTGAATAAATATTGTTCCTGTGGCTGTAATGAACCTGTGACCATGGTATAATCCCAGCTGAATCCACAGTGAGTAGATGAAACTTCTCTTCCACTCTCACACTCCCGATGTGTTCTGCTTCACTCTGTCCGGTCCGAGTCGCTCTGCGTTTGGTCCAGTCTGACGGATGCTGGAGCATGTCCTCTGTGTCTGTGGGTGTCACATGTTTCCGCTGGGCGGGGTGGGGACGGGGTGCTGAGTGTTGTCCGTTGGCATGGCGACCCGCGGCCGTACCGGCCTGCTGGTCCGGTGTGGAATGGGGGGGGTGTATCTGTTGCACAGCCGCGGACGCTGTCTGCATGTTGGCTCGGTTCTGACGCTGCGCATGGTGGTGCTGTTGGAGTCCGCAGGCAGCATGTGGGCCTCCCCTCGTTCCAGAGTGGCCTGTCAGTAACTGTTAGCCCTTCTCTCTTTTCCACCCCGCCTGGCTTTGTAAAGGCCAACAAGCAGGTGGGTTGTCATGGAGACGCACGCGCGCCCTCCTCCCCCTTCCTCCGTCCATCACAAGTAGGAGTCACTGCAGAGAGCACTCGACACACACAGACATGAACAGCCCACATACTGACACGAACAGAGGAGTGATTCTGCCGGGAAGCTTCCTCAGGTTCCTCGTATCGGTTCCTTTTTAACCAGGCTGTAAAAACTGTGACAGCTCTTCAGGATTGCTGTAAATGTTTAATGAAGAACCTGTAACAGATTAAACTAATCTTTACGTTACAAACACATTAGCAGAAGAGTTAAGTAATTTATAAACACCAGTGGGGCTTCAAAGAACAGATTAGGAAAAACAAATGATTGAATAAATGAGTCCAAAAGAGTTTTATCTATTATTTATTGAACACATTAAAGCTACTCATTGCAAAGTATGAATTCAAACATATAACAGGTCATCCTGAACTATATCAACTGGTGCCGTTTGAAAGAGTTTACTCCAGTAGTTTTCCAGATATGTTGATGTGCAATTCTGAAATGCAGGTACGCACTCAATGTAAACAAAGCACCGACTTGACTGAAAATCTCCTGGAAGCTTGAGTCACACGACTGACCTACATTAGGCTGGATGTAGTCTGTGACAGTAAACAAATAGACTAGCATAGAAGATGTTTAGATGGAAATAAAGAATCAGCTGCTAAATGTGACAGAAAGAGAAAGATGTGGAGAAAACGTACCGTTTTTATAAAATTCAAAAAATGAGTAATAAAACTGTTAAGACTAAATACTGAGGATCAAGCAGGGCGGCGGAGTTTAAACAGAATTTAAAGATAAGCAGCTTTTTCTGAGTTTAATGTTTGAGCCATTTTCAGTCACTTCAGCTGTTTTCAGAGTTAGCATCCAGTCAAAGTTTGCTCACAAGTTTTTAATTTATGGACACATTAACCACTTTGATTTAATTTATTTTTTGGGCTGATCTTCACGACTCTGCAATGAGTACTTTTTTATTTTAGGATGAATTATCTGTGTGGTAAAAGTCTATAAATCTTTGTCTTTGCCATCTGGTTTAATCCCCCTGTGGAGCCATAATTGCAGCTCAAGGTTTCCAGGAACTATTGATCATCTGGAAGACTTTTAACACAGTCCTGCAAGTTTTAAATCAGGCCATTCCAGAACAGACATTTTAGTGTTCATTAATCATTCTTTAGACCCAACATGCTGTTCTGTTTCTGAGAACAAGCTGTCAGGGAGAATAATCAGGAGTACCAAGACTCAGTTAGTGGTTACAGGACAAGCATACACTTCAGTTTAGGTTCAGTCAAAAGAATTAAAACCGAA
Organism: Kryptolebias marmoratus; assembly: GCF_001649575.2. Taxonomy (NCBI): domain Eukaryota; kingdom Metazoa; phylum Chordata; class Actinopteri; order Cyprinodontiformes; family Rivulidae; genus Kryptolebias; species Kryptolebias marmoratus. Next base: position 26,839,451 of record NC_051430.1, on the reverse strand, counting down.
CATGTAAAGGTTTATTGTAAATCCAACTGAGAAAGTTTCCTCAGTGTAGCTTTCTTTGCTCCGGTTGAAAACAAGCGAGTCTCATGTTCGCAGAGGTTAGAAGCCCCATTTCCTGGCTGATGTACTGTCTAATGGAGGAGGACGAGGGAGGGCTCCGGAGCCGCTCTGAAGGTCTCCTCTGCCTCTTTTTACAGATGAGATGAACGACCACCAGAACACGCTGTCCTACGTCCTCATAAATCCTCCTCCGGACACCATGCTCGAGCTCAACGACATCGTGTAAGGCCAGGCTTCCTTTTTACTTTTAATGGGGTCCATTTTTATGTTGAAGGTTTGTTGCTATACACGAGTCTGCAAGTCTGCAGGGCCGTTGTGTCGAAATCAAAAGATCAGGTCAGGATTTGTGTCACATAAAAGTACCCAAAATGATTTTAAATGCACTGTTAACACTCCACTGTTATAAAGAAAGAAGGAAGTAATACATAAGAGTCCAGTACTTACCCTGGCACGCACCAGGTGAGTAGCCAGTACGCACTTTATAAGGACCAGGACAACCCATACATAGTTTAATCAGAGATACCCAGGCAGGCTGATGGGCAGGATTGTTCTGTCAGTAGGACCCGGTGCAGTCCATCCTTCACTGAATGAGTCTTTAAACACCCATCATCATCATTTCATCCGAGGCAGAACCTTTAGAATATCTTCTTAAAGTAGGCTTGTTCACAGAAATACAAAAGCTTGCTTGTTTTCTGTAATATAAACAAAAAAAAAAAACATCGCCTCATTGAATGTATGTCAGCATCTCTTCAAAGGTTTGAAAGAAACAAATCACAAAGTGTACTTTTGTTCACCACAGGCTGTTCCAGACCCCAACAGGGGACAAATAATTTGGATTTTGTCCTTTCAGGTACATTATCCGCTCTGACCCACTGGCACACGTACCAGAGGACTCGCAGATTGGACAGGCTCGCATCATCAGGAACCAGCAGGACTTTGGAACAGAGACAAAGGATGAGACCCACCTTTGAAACGATCTCAGTCCTCAGCGCCATGACCCTTAACCTCAAAGCCCCCCACAGGGCCGACAGGAATCATGTGTTTCACACAAAAAGGCTATGAACAGCTGTTCGTAGTGAATGTGCATTGTGTGTCTCTCAACCTCAGCGCAGAATGAATCTCCATCTGAGAGACCTGCTGTTTCCCACAGAGCTGCTACAGGAGGATGCATGAAGAGTGCCTAGTCATTGACCACAAACACCTGCCATGGTAACGCAGGCTGTCCTCGTAAAACCTTCGGAAACCATCCTCCTCTACCCAGTCTAGAGACAGGGCTCAAAGCCGTGTTGTGAGATGTTAAAAAAATAAAAAAAATTAAAAAATCCTCCTGAAACTAAAGCGTCGTATAACTCCACATTCTGAGCCCTCATGCCGTGACTCAGACCGGCCCCCTCTTCGCCTGCTTTTGCCTACACTTCAAAAAAAAAAAAAGAGTAAAACTCGGGGCAACTATACCCTGAACGAATCCTACACATCATACAATAATCATGTTTTTAAAGAAGACCCTTAAATGTTTTGAATTTCTACCTTTTAAAGCATTTAGCTGGAATTTTTCAGTGAATGAGCCCTGTTTTTTCTTTATTACCTCACTCTAATTTATTCTAACAGGACCAGGATTTCCTTTCTTTTGTTAACAAGCACAAACCTTTTCTTTTACAAGTCATCTGTGATGATTCCACACCCTGTAGTGGCATCTGTATCAGCCAAGTTAGCGTTTCTCTCTTTGGTTGTGATGTTTCAAAACTGAATATTGTTCAATTATTTCACTGTCAGACATCATGTCTCCTCCCTGTACACTCTTGATTTGTAAATATTGTTAACTTATTTGTTCATAATGTGCTGTTTTGGATCCATTTTTTTGTGAAACCAGTGTTTATCATTTCAGAACCGGACTGAAACATCTGCTGCTGCAGGGCGAAAGGAAACTGTTACTCGTTTGAACCAAGTTTTATTTAGCTTTCAGAAGCAGCTGTTGATCAGAGGTATTTACTGTGGTTCAGTTGAAGTTTTAGAAGCTGCTTTTTTTATTATGTGTTTATTTATAGCTTTTTAACCATATGTAAAATGTTTTCCACCTGTAAATCATCTCTGGCTGTGGAAGTTATGAATTGAATATTTAAAACTAAAATTGAAAGTAATACTCCTCCTATAAGACTTAATAAGAAATTACCACTCAGACGTCACTTTAGTATCAGCATGAGATTAGATTAGTTTAGCTGTTAGCCACTTTGAGCTGGCTAACAGCTAAACTTTACATTCCTGAATTTCACTGAACTCATTAACGTATTTTATTTACCCATCTGGGATTAAAAAGGGCAGTTTTAGTAATTGTTTAGCTGCTAGAAGACGGGGTTTTAGAACAGACCAACCTCTTTTCATATTGTAGTGTTTGTGCTAAGCTAAGCTAGGCTAGGCTAGTTGTCTCTTGGAATTAACCACTGTAGCATCACACGTTGGTTTGTAAACTGCCATTTTTCAGACCTGGAGATTATTTTTTTTTATCTTTACCCCTTTTTGGATACTTAAAATTGTATTTAAAAAAAATTTTAACCATGCGAAAAGGTTCTAGAAAGTGCTTACCAGAATGTGAGTGGAGGAGAAATAGTCACAGGATCAGTGATTGTTACTGTTGGAGGCAGAGATGTTGCACTTAAAGTCACTTCTATATTGGCCTCACATTTCAGACACAGTGGTTGCATCTGTCAGCAGAAAGGCAGCCATTTTAACATTTAATATTCAACAACAAATCACTTAAAACGTGTCGCACGTTGAGCCTTGAAGGGTCAGAAAAAAAGCTGAAGTTTAAAACGGTTGATATGAATCTGCCAAAACTCATTTTTAATCCTGAAATCTTAATCAGAATGAGTTGAGTCTTTGAATTTCCCTCCTGATGGTGTTATTCTGAAGTATAACTAGCAGGAAGTTTTGCACAGATTTTGACAGGCACAGTCAAGTCTTATTGGTCTGATTTAATTTCCAATTTTATCTTGGAAATTCATTTCTTTGTGTTGCTGCAGGCCCTAATTAAGGTGCGCAACAGTGTCAGTATTGTTTTGTTTTTCCATCTGTATCTTAGGTTTACTCTCTGTAAATATGAACTTTATACTCATGTATTTGTTTGCCAGATTCTTTTGTGTCATGAGAAGCGAAGAGAACTTGAACTATTTTTGCACTAAGTTCTGTGGCGACGTGTAGAGTGGAACAGCATGACCCTTTAATCTGAGTCTGTAGAACACTGACAGTATTCAGCCATACCTACCAGACAACCGTCATGTGTTCATCAGCATGAGTCACGCTGCACATACTGGCAGATTTCTGTTTTCCAATGCAACTGATGGACGACGTGGATCGTTTTGTTTTTAGATTTCTGTTCTGGATATGCAGTTTTTACAGAGTCACACTGTGGGTCTTTGCCCAATTATTCCTCAAACGTGTCGGTTTACAAGGCAGAGAGCTGAGCAGTGAAAACATGAGCGACTGCGATGGAGGATACAGTTCATGTGCAGATCTACTCATCTTCTAACTGTCCTCACTGTAAATCCAAACACTCTCTGATGTCGAGACATAAAAAAATAAAATTAAATTAAAAAAACATGAAGGGCATGTTATCTCCTAAAAGCATGTTTTGATATAAAAGCTTGCCAAGAAGGAAACTTTTCATACAGTTAACGGGACATTGCTTGATTAAAAACCCATAATCGAGTCCGCTGCTTGCAAGTTGGAGCCATCCTTTGACAGTGCATATTTATATGACCGGAACGTGCATGTCGTCTTGATGTTATCAAAAAGCCAAATGTATTATGTTTACCTCCACTTTGTTTTTGAGTCATTGTCTACAAGAGGTCGATCCATTTTGTACTATTTCTAATGAGAAGTGTTCTTCTGCATAAAAATACGAACAAATAAATGCTGCATGCAGCCAAACACTCTGACAAGATGTTTTTATTCAAACTCCGACATGATTGTCAGAATAATTACAAACTGCTGATCGCCTCTGGGTGAACAACGCATGCTTTTATATCACTGAGGATCACAAATGCAAGATGCACCTTTTTTAGAGGCTCTTGGAAGACAATTTGAAGAGTTTAAAGTGAAGATAGTTTGACTTTTCTACATGATGTCATACAGTGACACACTTATCCAACAAATCATTCTGTGGCAGATGTGATTTAGGTGTTTGTGCGTTTCACCGCCGCTGCCTGTTGACGTGTATCTGCCTCCACCTCTCTCGTGTCCAGCGCCCGTTGTTCTGAGCCACCTCGTGCAGCAGGTCCATGAAGGCGTACTCGTTGCCGGACAGCAGCGTTTCATCATCTGGCGAGGTGCCACCGGAGGGCGCCTTTGAGCCGACAGCTCCCTGTTCTGCCCTCTGCCTGCTGGTCACGCCACGCTTTGGGTCCTTTCTTGCTTCCGCTTTGCTGCTGCTCTTGTTTGCAGGATTTTCAACACATTTCAGCTCTTCATTGTGACCTGGCTGTCTCAGAGGAACTTGGTCCAGGATCTTTCCTTTCTTCTTTTGCGGCTCATTTGTGATAAGAACTGTGCGTCTCGGGTCCATGCGAGCATCCGTTTGAGTCTTCTCTCCTTTCTCATCCTGAGCAGAGCAGCTGAGATGCTCCATCTTGTTTACAATCATCTCCACTTCATCTGAGAGCTTCAGAGTCACATTCTGTGTCCAAACAGCAGAGCTGTCACCCTCCTGCTCCTCTTTCATTTTACATCTCGCCTGCCACTGAGCTGCAGATGGAGGCCAGGTGGAAACCCTCCTGATGACTTTGCTCCTCTGCAGGTTCTCACCTGGACCTTCGGTGGACCCCTCACCAGGACTGGGTTTGTTCTGGACTGTGCCGATGCTCAGATAAGGAACCATTTCATTGTTGGCATAAAGACAGTCTGGGTTTTCGTGCAGGTTTCCGTCCTCATCATCTTGTTTCTCAAACCGTGACCCTGTGTCTGTGGTTATGACGATATCCAGAAGGATTTCTCCTCCTGTTTCTGCTCCACTCTCAGTTACCAGTTTCTTCTGTCCTGGGTTTTCTGAACCCTCAGGTGGAACCTCTTTCTCAGTTTGGAAACTAACGCCATCCTTCTCAGACACACAGAACGGAGATGTGAGGATCACAGCGTTCGCCGACTTTGCTCTGATCCCACGAAACGATTTCCTCCACGCCACCTCTGAGTATCTACTCTGACAGCATCCTGCAGACTGATCAGGACGTGATCTGCTCTCTTCCTCCACCTCCCTCTCCTCCTCTTTCTCTACTAGACATTCAGGCGTCACGCTTTTGTTGCTGCGTTTTCTTATGAGCACCCCCACCATAAAACACGTGACAAACAGCAGCACAGAGAGGACCGCTGCAGACGAGCACAAACGTTTGAATACAGAGTTATTGTTTTCACTACAATCAAACAGAAGTGGGTTTTTTTCTGTTAAAAAGGAAAAAATAAACATACCAATCACAGCAATGAGAGTGAAGGCTTTAGGAGCTGGGAAATAAAATGATAAAATACGCAGATTATTATTCAGGATTCAAAAATTAAAGAAAGGAGAAGAAGAAATAAACACACCAGAGTTGTTGGAGCTCTGTGTAACTGATGACGTCATCACCGTCACATGAGTTCCTGACAGCAACAACAACAAGGGTCACAAAGTCCTCCAACATAATAAAAAGCAACATCTAAAACCTTAGGTTTTATATAAATTGAGAAACTTTAAAAGACGTGAGAAGCATGAAACACTGTTCCTTTGGCGCCACCTGGTGGTTAAATACCAATAAAACGTTCAGGATGACTTAGATCAGCTGTTTTTTTTTACTGCAGGAATGGAGAAACTAAACACATTTATAACAGAGTGGACCTAATCTGGTATACTAATTAAACAGCTGGTATAAGGTTAGGACGATGAAATACTTTGGATGTAAATAAAAGAACATCTTGGTCCACACACTGCTCAAAGTATTAAAAAGAAAGAGGCTTTTTTAGATCCGTTTCTGAACACCAGATGGTGCTATTGGACCAAACACTTGCTTTGTTACAGTAAATCATTTGGTTTATTTTTAATTCTCCCTACACAACCATTATTTATCCAATATATGCATAAATGGTTTTATAATAGAATGAGTAAACTACAATAGTTTAAAGAAGCAGCAAATGTTTGATAAAGTCATTTTTTTTTACTTTCAGAGATTTCATATCCAAGAGTTTTAATCTTTCCAATCAATTTTATTCTCTTTGTGAAGAATTTTAAACACGAGCTGAGACAAGAAGAAACAAAAAAGTACAGATCTATGAAGTGAGATGTGCCGATCCTGTCCGTGTGGACAGAAGAATGAGAAAGAGACGTACCTGTGGATGAAGGTGTTGGTGCATCAGGGGGTTTGGTTTCCACAGACGTCTCTGATGAGGAAAGCGTTGCTGGAAAAAAAAAAAAATTAAATACACGCTGCAGAAACTTAACATAAAAAAGTATTACACTTCAGAGTCAGCAGAGAAAAGTCAAACGTACCAGAGAGAGAGGAGGCTGTTGGAGGAGGATAAGTGGGTCTGGACTGGGAAGAGGTCTGGGACTTTGATGAGGGTTTTAGAGGAGCGGCTGTCACAGTTTTTGCTGCAGGAAGCAAAAAGAGACTTCGGCCGTACATTCTCATACGAAGATCTTACTGCAGGATTAATGGTGAAGCATCAAAGTCAAACAGGAAGTGAGGGAGAGCAGATGTACCGGTGGAAGTGGTCGGTGTTTCAGAGGGAGTTTGTGTTGGTGCTGATGCTGGACACACAGAGACGTCCCACACAGGTTGGTCCTTCAGACGAGGAGGACTCTCACAGGTAACACCCATCGATTCGTTCAGCTTATTCCTTCTCTTCAGGTCTGAGAACAGAGGACGATTTGTGTTTCTAAAGGTTCTCAGATTATCTGTAACATGTAGTCAAATATCTCACAAACCTTTCAGGGCGGTAATGAAGTCTTTGGCATCACATGAACAGTTCCAGGGGTTCTGATCCAGCCTGATGAACCTGAGAGAACGGAGTGAATTGAAGATCTGTGGCGACATCCACGTCATCCGGTTCTCAGACAAATCCAGATCAGCCAACAAGCTCTGGGAGCGGAAACTGTTAGGATGGATGGTCTGAATCTGGTTGTTCTCCAGGCTGAGTTTTGTGAGGTTTGTGAGTCCGTGCAGCGCCGACTCGTTCAAATCTTCGATACGGTTCCCTGCGACTTTGAGCTCGCTGAGGACGGTGGGGCTTCTGAACCAGGAGGGGTTAATCTGTGACAACATGTTGTTGTCCAAGACGAGACTTTGGAGGTGTGGAAATGAGCCGAAGGCATTTTCAGCGATTCTTGTGATCCCAGCGTTGTTACTTTCGATGCTAGTGATCGAGTTGAGGTTTGCACTTTGCAGAACCGTGGAGTTGATTTCACCAACATTACTCATGGTAATAACCATGACTGAACAGCCAGGTGCAAAATCTGAGAGAGAAAGAAGTATTTATATCAACAACTCAGGCAGTTATGCAACAAATGTTTGCCTCTTTTGACAAAAAAAGAGGATTTATTCAAAATTTGTAAAGTCTTTTCTGTCTTGAGGATTTACAGTCTTAAGAGACTGTATATTTGGTTCAAAGGTTTAAATATTACAAGTATGGTATAGACTGCAAAGTACTGTACAATTTAACATGAAATGCAACTAAATCATTAATTTAGAATGTCTATAATTCAGTTTAGATAAGTATAAGCAGTTAAAGCAGCTACTGTATAAATTTATCTTTATATAAGTTTTTGATGAGCTCCAAACTGAACCTGCAGGATAATTATCTGCAGAACAGAACCAGAGACGTGAGACGTGGACAGGAAGTGAGAACAGAAGTACTAACGCTCCAGACAACTCAGGGAAATAACCCCACCAACACACCTAGAGCCAATTCATGAGTGTTTTCACACCAGATGCTGATTTGATTTGGTTTTTTGTCCAATTTGTATAAAATCTTTTCCTTTGGTGCCCCAAAACCTTTGCAGTTTTTCATTTCCGACTCAGTTTGGAATGAGAAGTTTTAAATCCACAGTCCTCACATGCAGGGATCTTCTGACAGAACAAAACCTCTTTCACTTTGCGACAGGGATGGCAGAGACGAACCGCTGCCAGCACCAGAGCTAAAGCAGCCGCGCCTGCTGGGATGAAGAGCATCAGTCAGAATAAAGTTCAACATTTTCAACAGTTGGAGGAACAATCAGAAGCACTCACCCTTCATCTCGAGCAGAACAGGTCCGACTCCAGACTGAGCGTTTACAAAGTTTGATGGTCCCGTGATCACCTGAACAACCAGGCATGAAGCTGAAACACAGTTGCCGTGGAGACTGAGCTCGCCATGGTTATGAGCGGTGGCGTTAAAGCCGCGGTTCCAGCTGGTTGATAAAGTGTGAGACAGTTTGCACCAGGGGAGGCCTGAGTCCACTTCAGGTGTTTTTCTTCTTAAATTTAACTCACACATCGTTAGTCATAAAGGCATTAAAGAAAATAAAAATACTGTGAAAAGATGCAGGAGAAAAACAGAAAGGTGAAGCTTAGTTCTGTAAATATTAAATCAGTGTGGTGCTCACAGCTAGCAAAGGAAAAAAACAGATTAAAAACATGGACAAATTAAAAACAACAAAAAAGGAAAAAAAAAGAAAGGTGACTTATTCACTTGAAAATTTATTGTTTCAGTGCTTTCATTTCAAAATAAATAGATGCCATGGGATCAAAGATAAAATCAACATGGATGAAAAGTACACTAGTGTAACAAAAATGGTGACCAAATGCCATACAATTGTTTAGTGAACATAAAAATATACTTTCATACATTTAAATTTATATCACCCTCCCTAAAAAAAACAAAACAAAAATGCAGCAAATGACTTCTCAAGTATGGAGTTGTTTGTGGAGAGCGCAGCAGAAACATGTCGGCGGCCCTTCAGCTGTCAGTGACAAATCTTAGAGTTATTTCAAACCTACTGGAGTGTAAAACTGCAGAGTTACAAGTTAGTTTCCTGCCCATCTCAAGAGGGAAAATCTGCAAACACAAAGTAAAGTGCTCGTGCAACACTTCTGCTTGTTCGAGGCCAACGAATGGTTTCTAAAAGAAAAGCACTTTTGATTTTTGGAAAAAGAGAAACGAGACAATGTGGCAGAGTTTGTCAACACGTTGGAGGAATGTTCTTTAATGTTGGAACCCAACCGAACCACAGCCCCCCTCCCCTCACTCACACACACACACCTCTGGAATTATATCAAATACTGTCAGGGTTAGAGCGGCGCAGGAAGCACCCTTCACAATAAGAGCGCGCGCTCGGCTCATGTGAGTAACGGCGGGACAGAGACACTCTGGGAGAGCGAGGAGGATTACATTGCATGAGAAGAAGCCGCTGACGAGTGTTCATGAGTGCACCTCTGAACGGGACGATTCAAGAGTGTCCAGTGCTCGAAACGTCCGAGAGTCCCCGTTATGATAAAAACATAACTTTATACCACACTGCTTGAATAAAAATAATAAAAAAAGCTAAATGGAAAAAAACTATAAGAGCATCATTGTTGTACCAAAGCCTATCACCCCCCTTTTTCCACATCCTTCAGAAAAAGGATGTTTTAGCTAATAAAAGTACTTAAAAGACCTTTTTTTTTGTTTATTTTTTGTTTTTTGCAACACACATATCCAGTGCTACACGATCTAGTTAAAAAAAGCAGCTGAATAAATAGACAATAGTACCACGATGCGTGAAAGGCCAACAGATGTCTGAGGGAGACCTGAGGACAGGAGCCGCCCCGACAAAAAAACAAAACCCAAAAAACAAAGATGATCGTTCAGAGCAGCAGCGTTTTGGAGATCACTGATGAGGCAGAAGACGGTAATGCCAGCCTGATTGGACAAGATTGTTGTTGGAACAGCAGTCTGATAAGTCTAAAGGGTTGTACAAACACCCCCCCCCCACACCACCACCACTATCATGTCCAGATGTAGCCAAAGGGGGAGGCGTTTCCAGAGAAGGAAGGATTTTAGTGCTGCAGCTGAGCTCTCGACCACGACAGTGCTGAACTAATAAATACTTCATGGAAACATGAATGTTCTCTACATGTGAGAGAAACAATGCCACATGCTTGCTTCAAAAGAATCAAAGAAAATAAACCTGCACCGATCGCACTGACATCACATGGAGGAGAAGCTAATTTCAATCCCTTTTCCCTTCTTTCTACCCTGGTCCAAGAAAATGTCTGCATGTTGCCCAGGTGACGACTCTCCCAGGTCCATCTCTACAGCAGACTTGGTGACGAGCTTCCTGCAGTCCGTTCAGTTAAGGAGCAAGATGGAGATCGGATGATGAGGATGACAGCGGGTCTGAAACAAGCCTGCTATTTCACACTCTTCTTTGGCACAGCGCTTCTCTTGGCCTGCCACAGGTGGTTGTGGATGGTCAGGGCGTCCACGCTGACCGACACAGTCTTGGCAGGGATGACGGTGAACTGCTTCCGGTCCGAGCTGTACTTGTACAGCTTGTCGATCATCTTCTTGCTGATGCTCTTTGGTCCCGTCCCCGTCAGCTTCTGTATCTCCTCGGTGTCGGGGAAGTACGAGTAGAGCGCCCGAAACTGGCAGCCACCATCTCGAAACAGGATCATCAGGTGGTTGGACTCGCACTTCTCCAACTCCTGGTGGAGGAGCAGGTCAAACACATGGAACAAAGACTTTCATGTTAGGATGGAGAAACAAAAACAGCCTCAAACTTATAGTCAGGGGACATTTTTAACCTGATGTAAAGTTATAGTAAAGTAGCATCTCACTGAGCTGCAGCTGTTGGGAGACTAGCTGGTAAGAATAAAAAAAGTCTCACAGATCAGCAGAAAAGTCATAATTACTTCAACATGTTCAAAACGCAAATGATGAGGCTGCACACCTCTGCAGCTCATGGAGCACGTCGCAGACCATGTCAGTTCAAGAAGCTTGTTTCTATTTTAGTTTTTCAACCACAGACACTTAAAAAAAACAGGCAAGCTATGCCTGTGTTCCATTTTCTAAATTATTCCATGTTTGGTAAAAAATTGACCTCTAAGATCTGGTTCTTCTGAGGCTCGTTGACTTTGCCAGCCAGGCAGCAGTGAGAGATGGCGTTATGAATGATGGGCTTGTTTGACTTGGCGCTGGGCTCCTTGAACAGTTTAGGACCTGAACAGAGAAAAACAAAAAAAAAGGATAATTTTAATATTATGCACCAAACAACAAGACAATAAATTCACTTTAGCTGAAGCAGGAGACAACACTGAACGTTTGAATCCAACATTTCAGCGGTCTGATTGTTGCTCACCTGTGTATTCAGCCATGGAGGTGATGGAAGACGCCGTGGAGCCGTTGTCCCAGTCTCTTTCTGCAGTTCGACTGTTGTTACGACTGCCTGGAAACGACTCCACAGAGTCACAGCTGGACACAGACCAACACAAACAGCTTCAGCAAACTGAAACCACACTAGGATGCTCCTTATATCATCATTTATTAAACAAAAAAAACCCTTCACAGTGAGCCATCTTGCAGATAAAAATGTAACCGTTTACCGCTGAGAGCCCGCCCCTCCAGAGTTGACGCTGTCAGCCTCGTTGGTGGCTGCAGATGCCAGAGACAGATTGGAGCCTGACTGGGCATTACTCAGGTTGTCAACTATGTGAAACAGAGATTATTATATAATTATTAATTGTGGGACGCTTGAATATCACACTAATTTAGCAAAAGTTATAAAAAAAAACTCCTGCATGTCAAACATTATCTGTACAACATAACTAATGCCCTTCACATCTGCAATTATTACAAACATGGCTGCTTGTGGCAATTCAAATCTTTAGGAATTTCAAAATCAATTTAGTGAAAATGTAACTAATAGAAAGCATTGTTTCAGTCCAACCAATCATACGAGTATTAATTACAAAGAAAGCAATAAAACGCAGGTCATTTGCTCATTAAAAACAGAAACTGAGGACCATCCAAATGTCAAAGTGGTGACGTTAACAGTCTTACGTGTGGAAGAGCACTTAGAGAAATTATCGCTGGAAGATTCCTCTCTGAAGACAGATTTGTGTTTGTGTTTCTGCTTCGGTTTGGGGGTTTTGGGCTTCACGAGGCCCTGTTCCTCAAACATCTCTTGCTGCTTCCTCCGCAGGTACTCCTGCTTTATCAGCTCCCGCCTCGTCTTCTCCTCCTCCTTACGCAAACGCTCCTCCTCTGCCTTCCGTCTGGTGTCGAAACCAAACACCAGTTTCAGCATTTTATGGGACAAGAAGATGCGACTCTGGAAAAAGTCTTTACCTGACTTCGTCTCGCTTCAGTTCAGATTCTGCTTCTAGTTGTTGTTTACGGACTCGAGCCTCTTCAGCTTTCTTTTGCTGCTTCAGCAAAAACGCTGCCCTCTTCTTAGCAAGTTCATCCTCTGCTTTCTGCTCGTCCTAAAAATCACACAATGTAATGTAAATATAAAACTCATTTACACAACTTCTCTGTAGCTCTGAAATAAAGTTTGGTTGACAGCTGAGATAAATCAGAAGATATTTAAACTAGAAATATTTTGACAAAAAGGTCAGTCTAAATTGAAATTCATGATTTTCATGCACTTAAGAAATATGTAGATAATAATATCAAACATTATCACTATAAAGCTGCCTTTGTTCAACTATCAGTTTCAGAATCCTCACTAAAAGAACAAAATTAAAGCTACTGTTTCTGAAAAGGCAGTACCTTAAAGAAGAAGCCCATGACTGACTTCTGCTCTCCATCACCCCCCTCTGCTGTGTGGTCTTCAGCTCCCTCCTCTTCCTCAGGGGCCTTCAGGTCAGACAGATCGACCTCTATCAGGTGGGCCTTGCTGCGCTGTGCCTCTTCTGATGGCACGTTCTCTTTTCCCTCTGAAGAACTGAGCTCAGACTCTCTCGCCGTGCTGGACAGGCACTCAAAGGACACTTCGGGGGCAGCCAGGGTGGTCAGATCCACTCTGGTCGGGATCCGCATGTTTGCCTCATCGTGGAGGCGGAAGGTGGCGCTCCGGACGTGACCGGATCCTGGCCTGTCCGCCGTCTCTCCGACTGTGGGGTTTCTGGGGCTGTCAGGCTGCTCAGCCCTGGGGGACCTGCCCCCAGCTAACTGTCTTGGGTTTGGTAATGTTTCTGACCCAGTCTGTGTGGGGGTGAGGGTCCTGGAGGCCTGCCGGCTCTGATCCTTAGCTACCTTTAGTTCTGATGGCTTGGACCTGGAGCTCCGGCCTGAGCTTAGTTTGGGAGGCTTTCTGGTTGGAGCGCTGCCAGAGCCAGAGAGGTGCTCCACAAAGTGAAAACCTGCTCCTGTCTTTGAGTCCCCATTTTTGTCTCTTGCGTGAGAAGGAGGTGGAGCAGCACCGGGTGGAGACTGTACATTCTGTTTCATCAGCATCTCCTGCTGCAGTGACAGCTGCATCATCTGCTGCTGGATGCTGCCGATGGCGTCATTCAGTAGTTCGATTGAGCGGCTGCACTCGTTTAGGTCCAATTCATCGTCTAGATAAAAGCTTCCACTGTTTCCCTTTTTTTCTGCTTCTAAGGCACCAGGAGGAACTGTCCCCTCCGCTTCTTTCTCTCCTCCCAGGGTATCAACACACATATCATCTTTACTTAAGTGTCCCTTCTCCCCGTTGAGCTCATCTTTAGAGATGTCAGATTTAAGGGAGTTGGGTAATGTGTCACTCCTTCCTCCTCCTTTCTTCACGATGTGCAAAAAGGCTGCTTTTCCCAGCTTCTGCCTCTGCCTCGCAGACAGCACTTCCATCTTCTTCTTCTGGTGCTCAATGGCTCGCCGCTTCTCCTCCAGCTGCATGCGGAGCTGAACGAGCTCAGAGGCCAGCACATTTGCACCATCACCCGGACGAGTGCATCCTCCTAAGGGGGAGGAGGGGCTCTGATCTCTCTTCAATCTCCAAGACGACGACAGGGGCCCGCTACTCTCTGATCCATCCGGAGTGGTCCTTTGGGAGCTGGAGGCACTGGAGCGGAGGTCGTGGTTGCTGCCGAAGCGCTGCTGCTGGGCTTTACGCTCAGCGAAGGAGGTCATGCGCACGCTGCCACTGGCCATGCTGCTAGCTTGGGAGTGTGTGCTGAGGCAAGGACTGGACCGGCCACTGCCACCGTTCAGGTCTTTGTCCTCATGCTCTTTGACATTCATGTCCTCCTGTAGTTTAGCAGATTCTTCTTCATCAATCTCCTTGTATCCCTTCCTCGGAAAGTTTGAGTCTTTAGTGGTAAGAGCTTCATCCAAATCCTCTTCCTCCTCATCCAGGTCTTCCAGCTCAGTGTCCAGTCCTTGGCCACACTTTGGTTCCTCAGAGTCTGAATGAAGGTAGAAACCTTCAGCTGGCTCTCTGGATGAATAATCCACACTGCTGGTGACAGCTGGCCTGAAACCTGCCTGTTGCTCCTCTGACAAGTTTCCTTCCTCACCTGGAGGGGTAAATGTTCGGTTGAGATCAGAGGGAGCTTTCCTACGAACAGCTGCTGAAGATCCATCTCCTCGGCGCAGAGAGCCCCTACCTGTAGACCGGGACACCTCACCACTCTCCTCCTCCTTGTTCAGGCATACAGACTTCTCTTTCGCCATTTTGAGTACAGCAGGCATTAGTGGTTCAAGGTAAAAGCCATCTGTAGCAGGTTTGGAGTCTGGAGAAGGTTTTGGTCCAGCTGTAGCAGATGCTTGTGCTCCATCAACTTGTTTGGGGATGACAGAACCATCGGTCCTGGAGACGGCCACCAGAGTTTCTTCCTCATCCTCAATGTTGACATTATTCAGTAGGTTGTGGCCATTGACTCTTCGCATGGCAGCAAGTGACTGTTGGTGGACAGCGGTCTGATGTTTTGGAGTGACGTTGGTGACGTTGGATGCCAGGCTGTCTTTACTAATTGATCGAGCCAGACTCACGCTGTCACCAGAAGCGATGTCTGCATCGCTGTCTGTGGCTGAATGCAACATGAAGGGGCTCAGTGTGGACATGGGTCTGCAGAAAGACAACGTGTCAGTCCAGCATGCAGCTTACATTCAGAGTTTAGCATGAACACTAAATAAATTAATGAAAAATATTTGTTATGACAGCTAAATGTTATATGACTACAAAGAGTAAGAGAGAATTTCAAAATTTCACTTATTTTCAGATACCTCTGCCTTTTGTCAGACCACGCTACAGCAGAGCCTCTGAGTTGTTGTCCATCCATCTGAGTCAGGGAGTTTGAACGGTTTCTCAGACCTGTTCAAATAAAAAATAAAAAAAACAGCAAGAGGTATGAGTTGGAAGCACACCTGAATCTCCATTGTTTAAAAAGTAAGAATGATCTTTACCTGCACTGTCTTCTCCTTGCTGTTTTTGTTGTCTCTGCCTCAGGGGGAGCAGTGGATGTGAGGGGCTGAACGTTGGACCCCCCTTACTAAATGCAAACAAAGAAAAAGAAATAATAATCAGAAGATCTGTTTGTAAAAAGGCTGGCAGGAAATTACCAGTTCAGCAGCTGTTTATACAAGTTAAAGCACAATTTATTTTAAGCCAAAATGATGCCTCCTGTTATATTTCAAGACAACAGCCAAGTAAATGGGATGACAACACACACAAGGACTCACTGCAAGAAACACATTAAGAATGCAAAACAAGACAGTGAAGGGCTGATGAGTATGAACACCAGGCAGACACCATTATATATCCATCTACCTTTGAAAAGCTACTCTAAGTGGTTCGAAGAGGGGTGTAAAAAGATGAGAAGAGACTTACAGGGGGTCAGATTCTTCAGGGTGCAGGAAGTACCTGTTACAGACTTCAGGGCTGCTCTGGTTATCGGCCACACCAGGACTAGCAAGGAAGCTGCGCTTGGTGGCGTTAGAGATGGGCACTGACGGGCGGGCACTCTTGGGATGAGCTACAGCTCGAGCTAAATAAAAAAGACATATGCGTTAAATATTAAACTCTACATAACGACCAAGTTAGCTTGAATTATTTAAATATGAAATGGTGGCTAGGCTTTGGTTCAAACAAGCTGTACCCTTCAATTACATTATTTTATTACCACAAAAAAAAACTAGAATTCAAAGCTGGAATAGACCCATTGGACTGCTGAACTGCAAGAACTAAGTCTTGTGTTTTAGGTAAGATGAAGCTTACCATCTTTAAACTCTTGAAGATCTCTGGGTTGGACAAACTCTGGCTTGACAGTCTCAAACCACCAGAACAGTTCAGCGATAAACACCATCACATTGTGCTGGACAAAAGACAAGCAACATGTTAAACACCTGACTGCAAATGAGTGGCGAATTGTAGTCTGTAATACAAACATCTGTCAAACTTTGTACCTTTAGAACAAGCGGAGAGTAAAGCATGTCCTCTGTTGTCAGATAGCAACTTTTATTCAGATATTCAGTGGCAAACTCTCTGAGCAGCTGGATGTTGTAGAGGCTATCAGCGATGGAAGGTACTTCCCTCAGGCAAATATCTGATCAGACAGGCAGAGAACAGGTCAGATCAGGATACAGCTCAATACCCTGATGACTATAAATGTCACGCTGCAAGGACCGGAGCTGGAAGCCATGTGCAAATAACAAAAATATGATCACAAACAGATACTAGATTCAATACATGTAGCAAAAGTCTGACGCTGCAGTAGAAATAAAAATTCTTAGTGGGCAACTGACAATTAATGAAACATTCTTAGAGACAGTGACTATATTAGTGTAAGAGCGTGAATAAATGACATCATACCCTCCAGCTTCATGATATCTGGGCAGTAATAATGGACCACAGTGAGCAGTGCAGCTCCATCACAAACATCCCTCATGAGGTCTTCCAGCAGTGGAAAGAAGGGCAGCTGGCGACCTGATGCATGCTCCCGACGATATCGTACCTAACGAGCAGGGGGGAAATAATCAGAGTTTTATGTGGACATGACCATGAGCGCCGCCAGGTACCGTCAGCAAGTAACATGTCCCTAAACTGCAACAGAACACCTAGTACCACAAATATAAATCTCTAATAAATGATGGAGATTTATATGAGTCAAAGCACATAATCACCAGTGATGTTTATCCTTAATGCTCTGGCCTGTTAACATAGGTCACGGTTCTCCCCAGGAGCTTTAAAGCAAAATGGTATTCATTTCATTAGTTAGAGCTTTAAGTCCTCTTCAGCTGATTAGCATATTGCCATGCCATTGCTGATTGCTGATTAAAAAGAGCCAATGGTACCAATGTGTTAGGGAGAACCCTGAAGATCTGGTTAGCTTTGAGGAGATGGAGGTGAAGGTGTTAGAGTGGAGTGGAGGTTTGTGGAGGACACAAAGTGGAGGATCAGCCTCCCTCTGCCTCTAATGGACAGATGGCCTGCGATGAAACCACATAACAAGAGCCAGCTGACTAGGATGGAAACTGGGGTAATCACTGGCCCACTTTAAGAGAAGAAAGTATATTTATGACTGAATCTCACTCATCAAAAACTTTAGATCCATACTCTAAACAGCTGGTAATGATGGGCTTGTATGATGAGGTTATTTATAAAACAAAAAAGCACGACGCTAAATGCAGCAGGTGCAACTTATATAGGCTGAATAATCTACAAGTGTGTACAATCATAAAAACTAAAAATGGAAAAATCACTTTAAAGTTCTCCATTAGATTTGCAATTATATAAATCTAAACCTCCAAAGGAAATTTAAGGAGATTATACATAATGTCTTTAATGACCTAGAAATTCATATTTTTCTTGCACCAGTTGTTTTCATGACAAACTAATCTTGAATTTAATGTGGAAGTTGTAAAGATTCTCAGATACATACAATATATGAGCATTGTATGATCAAAAGTCAAAGTTACTTCAGCGAGAAGAGAAAACATAAAAGATGGTCAAGAGGTCAATATAAAGCCAGAGGGGGGTTTATACACCACATCTGTAAATTAAATGGATTTTAATAAAAACGGTTAAGGAATACAATTTCTTTGACTGAGATAATGTTCAAAATGACAAATGACAAATGATCAGATGCTTCCACATCCAGCTCAACCACATCAGGACCAGAAAACACATCAGAGATTTACACCACAACTGTTTTAAAGGACTGCAGTGAATCTGAAAGGGGCAAATAATAAACTGGCAGTAGTTTTCGTTCAAAATTAAAGCTTTTAATAATAAAAAACAACACAATTTTAAACTTGAGACTAGAGACATCAAAACACCAAGTTTAAGTCTAGAAAAACACTAGGACCTATGTAGGAGGGCTGTAATCAGCACATCAAGTCACATCATATTCTTAGTGTCTTTCTAAAAGGTTATTCCACAACACTGTAGCTTTTCACAGGAAGAAGCTAACAACTAAACTGCAGGTTCTACCCAGGTGAGTCTTCCCCTGACTAAGACATAACTGTACCACTTCAGAGAGCTCCTGTGGCTCCAGCATGCAGTGGGCCAGCTCAGGCACGACATCAGGCTGATGCACACAGAGCAGAGATACTGTCAGTGGAGGCCCTCAGCACATAAGATACAGTGCGTGAAAGCAGAATAGAGAAACTGAAGGATGACAAAGCAGATCAGTGAGAGGTGGAAGCCAAGGATGGGTCTGCAAAGCAAGGGAGTGGTGTGGGCATGGATTTGCTCTTTACTCTCACTGAGCAAGCAAATAATCACATACACTTACGCACAGAGAATCCACATGGCTAAGTTGAGCTTGAAATGAGGTAGCGCACAATGTGTAGCAAAGGAAATCTTTTGAATCCCAGAAAAAAAGTTGGAAAAATCTTACATCTGTGTGACATTTGCCACACGGGGGGAGGGAAAAGTCAGCCTCCGCCCTTTTTAATGAAACACTGGCTACAGGCTGCGGCACAGAATGAGCTTGAATGAGCCATAGTGGAGTGTGCGCGCACATCAACACAAAACTATGCGTGCAAGGGGGATTAGGATGGTTGTACGGGGGCTAGCATCCAACTTACAGGGACTAGCTTCCAATACCATTTGGAGGGAGACTATCCAGTTTGCAGGGATAAGAGAGGAGGGAGGGATACACAAGGAACAGGAGCAGAGAGATCAACAAGTAAGAGGTCACAGGCAAAAAGGATCAGATCCGCTTCCAGAGTAAACAAAGGAAAGAAGAAGGGAAAGAAAAGAGGATCGGATTTCTTAAATTTGCAAACTACTTTACAAAGAGACATTTCCCATAAAAATAAAGAAAGCTGCTGCTGTCTTGCATGAACACATAACCTGGCTAGATATGAGAATAATTTGTTTTTAAACAAAGAAACTCTGACATTTTAAGCTGTTGTTTTTTAACTGGAAGTCACACTGAACGGAATTACCTTTTGGTGGCTTGGAGACTCCAGGGGGTGGTGTTTGACTTTGTGCTCCCTTTCTATAATCTCCCTCATTTTCATGTTCACCTGCAGAGAGAAGGGGAAAACAAATAATAACAATGTAAAATTAAGCAATAAAAGAAGTGTTTTGTTTTTGGCCTGAGGCAAGGAGTGACTGTAAATCTTTGTGTACATGTGGCATTTCAGCACTTTTCTCTATGACTGCTCCTCAGCTACACAAACCAAAAAAATATATAACACAAACAAACAAACAAAAACTTGTCAATTTGTTTCACACCAATATTTCCTTGTGCTCTTGTTCTCCCAGTGTGGAGAGAGAACAGACAAAACGGCTTTCTTTTACAGCACAAACTCTGATTTTGTGTTAAGGCATTTTTGCACTGTGGGAAATTTGTCAATGTTTCAAGAATTTTAAATTAGGCACCCACAATATTTTTTCTTTAGAGCAGTTAGTGAGGACAACTGGGACTGTCAAACAATAAGTAAGGACAGAAACTTAAATAATCACTAAACATGAAACAAACTTGCCGTCAGCAAGTAGTGATCTATGCAGAACTTTACTAAACAGAAAAAACTAAATGGAAACAAAATTAACAGTCCTGACGTAAAGATCTTCAGAAACCATTTAAGTGGATATGTTTGATAGTTCTTATGGGTCTTGTAGGTGACATTATTATTATTATTTAAAAATGTTAATATTCCGAGACAAATGAAAAATAAAAAAACCCTGAAAAGCATTAAATAACTTTATTATTACATAAAAGTGTTCTTTTAATAATATGCTGTTTCTATGAACTATTTGTTTTTAAATACACAACTATCAAATCTGTACAAAGTACAAATTGAGTGACTTTTTTCCACCTGACTGTGGATGAAATCATTTTAAATAAAAATGACACTTCCTCAATCACGTATCCTGTTTCTTGTCACTTTCTGTCTGTCTCATATGTGTACGATAGAAAACTCACTGCACATATAAAAACAGTCCCAAAGAGACGTTTATATATACATTTCCAATGCTTATTAAGATTGTAATGTAGTTTTAAACTGTCCATCACAGAAAGCTGCCTGCAAGCTAACATCTTTTTGGTGACACTGATTAGTCAAGTGACAGAAAATGAGAGGATTTAAAAAGTGCATAAATATTTAACCATAACTGGTATTTAACACCGTTTGTGTTTGGATTGGTAAACAGGCAAAACAAAATACAAATTTAGATTATAAAGAAAATGTATATATCCTTATCAACATAAAATGTTTATCATAACAAAGGCTTTATGAGAAGTACTGTTACAGTAAATTACTGAACAATTATTTCATATCCTGCTTTCAACGGCAGCCCACAATCACAGTAAGTTGTGTTTTAGCTTTTTTTAAAGAGCTCAATGAAATGTAAGACATGTAGTAAAAGGCGACTTCAATATGTTGTTGTGTTTCCTAAATTTTCTTTGTGTCTGAACCTTGTTGATCCAGAAGACCATGGCGTCCTCGAGGTCAAAGGGCAGCTCCTTAGAGGCACTGAAGGTGGAGAAGCGCTTGACAGAAGCCACCACTTTCTCAATGCTGATCATCTCCACTGTGTACGCCATCATCAGGGCATCGATCATGGACATGTGGGCACTCTGGGTGACAGAGAAACAGAATCATTTCATTTTATTAGATTTTTTTTTCTTTTCCTGGTTACTAATTCAATAAAAAAAACAAGCAGCTCTAAAGCAACCTAGTGCGTATTTAACAAAACAACGTAACACTATGGAGATCTGTAGTCAACAACACGGTCTACTGGACATGTATAAACCGAAGTTATAAGAAGAAAAGCAGATATTTTTAAATCTGTATTTTGTGTGTCAAATATACACTTCCAGTTTTGTTTCTCAACAAACAAAACAAATGATCTAAAACCTGGCTTGCTCAACGATCAGTAGCAGTTTGGGGAAGAGGTCCGAAGACAAGCGACAAGCTTTAAAATTGAAGGCAAACTTGTAGGATTCTGCCTGAACTGAACCAAATTCAAGGTTAGACTTTTGCCTACAACCTGTTTTAGTTAACGACCAGGAGGATTTTAGCATGTAACAGCTACTAAGTTGCCTGGATAAATAGTAAAATTACAGGGTGAGAGTTTAACAAGTCTACATACCCATTACATCTATAATAAGCTGTAATGGGTAATGTGGTACCGTGTAGCCTTAAATAACCACAACAGCTTAATCAAAAGATCAAATCTCTCACTCAGCTCACGAGATGTCCAGCGTTAAACCAGCTCTCCACATTATTATGTAATCAAAAAGCTCAGCATGGAGCCTCTGAGTCTAAGTGGCTTGACGCCTCACCTTTGTCAGTCAGAACAGTTAAACTTGACAGCAAGAGCCGGACTTAGCACCAGTCAAATACTATTAACTCTCAAACCCAGGAGGAAAAACAAACTTCTGATATAGTCTTTGAATCTAAATATCACATTAAGTATTATGGGTTGAGCTAATCGCACTACCAATAAAGCAACTCAAAACTATTACAGTAAAAAGAAGAATAAACACAGCATTATTTCAATCAGTGATTTGTGCGACATGCAGGCAGCCTAATCCGATTGGTGATGGAAGTGCACAGAGATTAGACTGGTTAACACAGCAAATGAGAGCTATTCAGAGCGATCTCCACAACACAGCCTATATGGACACAAACAGACAATATATTCCCTAAATTAACACCAACAATAGAGACAAACTAAAAGAAGAACATAATAGAGAGATTAAAAGACAAAAAGCTAAAGATTGCTCAAGTTCTGCTCCTCATTCTCTCATACAAAGGCTTCTATTATGCAGAGCTATTTTGTTTTCTAAGGGTGTTTATGCAGATGAGCCAAGCCTGGTCTACTTTGGCTGGGTGTGGTTCTACACACAATTAACATTCTTCCATTTACTTTGATTTAATGCAAGGTTAATGGGAACCATATCTTCGCATGAGCTTCACTTTTATGTCCCACTACATTCAAAGAATACAACAACAAACAATATATCAATCAACTACAGCAACCTGGTGATAAATTCTGTCCTCCCTCATTAAAATTAATAATCTGTAATAAAGGCCAAAACATCTTTGTAATGCACTCAAGCATGACTGCTGCAAGAAATGTGTAAAAATGTTGCAACATAGCCTGATCCTAGTACAAAATGACCCGAACATACAGAAACTATGAGTTGTCAAAATTAGTTATTACCCATAGCTAAATAGTAGAAAGTGAAGTTCAGAATTATGTGTTTAAAGCCTTAAACCCACAAAGACATTAAACACATTGTAGTTTAAATAAATATAAAGTATGTGATAAACTTAAAAGACCAGCATATTCTAGATTTAACGCCTCAATATGTAGCTCTAAAATTACTACATGAGAAGGGTAATTTAGCAAAACATCATGATGTACTCTTCCATCTTTTGTTCTCCAACACGCTGCCCTTCATCGGCCCAACGGGGAGCAGGATGCCCCAAGCGCTAGATGTGCGCACCACCATCCTCTGTGCACCCACACCAACATGAAACGGTTCGAGCTGACCCAAGAGAGAAGCTAGCTTCAAGGCTTTACGAGCCCCAGCTGTTGGCCCAAAACAAGTCAGACAAGGTGCAGAGGGACTGTCTGCAAGCATAGGATCACATTCGTTCACAGAGGCTCTCGAATAGTATGAAAATGCAGGTTGCTATGGAAACATCCTGTCAAGTCAGCAAACTGGGAGGAGGGTTCCAACAGTCTATCAGAGATAAGCTCATAATTTCTCATCCCTTCACCGGGCTTTGTGTCTGGCTGCTTACACACAGGCCGTTGTGGATTATTTTGTCAGACTGCGAACAGGAAAAGCTGAAGCACATCATCTACTAGCCAGCCCGCAGTGTCGAGGCCCGCTCTACAGTATTGTTGGTTACCATGGCAGCAGGAGGAAAGAAATATTGGCGGAGAGAGCAAGTGAGCTGGTTTGTGTTCATCCTGTCCTGTGTGAAGTGCTCCTGATGAGGGTTTGAGGCACGAGATCTCATTGCTGCACAGAAAAAGGCCTGCAGATTTAGTTCACTGAAGTGGTGGAGAGAAAGGAAACGACCAAAAATTATGTCTGCATTTTTAGCCTGAATAGCATGGCATTGATACTAATATAGCAGTATTTTTTATGCTCATACTTCTCTCATCCTGTTTCTTTATTTATACTAAACTTGTACAAAACAAAAATGATTCACTAGTCCTGCTTGAAATGTGATTAGTATAAATATTAAAGTTAAAACCTTAGACTTTCAAAAGGTTCTTAGTCTTATATGGCTTCATAATGAATGCAGACAAACCATTAGAAAAAGCTGAGTGTTGCAGGGTTTAAATGAAAACAAGTGAAAATATCTTAGGTAGCTCCATGTTTGAAAACTACAGCAGAGAGAATAAAACTGAGGAGGAACTGGGCATTTATATTCAGTATGATGACAAAACAGGGCAATTTAACGTCACAGTTAAGTGAGCATATCACACAAAGAAGCACAGCCTATTTAGTTAGACAGATGCTAACATCTGCAAGCACGCTACAGCTGACAGACAAGAACGTGTACACTGCCAAAATATTTAGGCTCCAATTCACCCTAGAATATCCCTGTTGGGAGTGAGAGCATGTAGGCATAAATAGACTTTTGACAGCTACCTTCTGGAGCAAACCAGTATCAGAAAGTGCAGCTCAGGGTGAACGATTGGATACAGGAGATAGAAGTGAGTTTTGTGGGAATCTAAGATGCAGAAGATTGCAATAATGTAGTTACAAAATACATTCAAGAGGTGATATCCTACACAAGACTCTTAGTAATCAATCTAAAATAAAATTTTAAATACATAGTCAGTGATGTGTACTGGTGGGTTAAAATTACTACTTGTACTGAAAGCTTATCAATAAGTGATAACAATGAGAGAAAAAAAAACAGATCTACAGTGAAAACCTGTGCAAAATGAGAACTGACTCCATTTTTTTGGCCACAGAGAAAAAAGAAATGGAAAAATATGAACCGTTTTCACAGTTCATTCAATTAAACACATTATGTAATATCTGAGTATTGACGAGCTGAGTGGGCACAACAAGTCTGAATTAGAAGTCTGGCTAAAAAATGTCAAAGACTGACTAAAAACCATCTTTGCAAAAGCAAAACGACACAAACATAATCTTTACCTTCATCCTGAGTCATGTACAACTAGCATGACAATCAAATTCCTAATTTGAATAGAAATGATAAGAGTGCAGCTAAATCACACGAAGCCTGTTAAACAAGAAGTTACCTGCATCCACAACTCTGGTATGCAAAGTATATAATAGTCCAAATTTGCAAAAAGAACTGATTTGATGCCCATCAAAAAGCTAATTTACAAAGCAGGTAGTTTCCAAAATGTCTCAAAAGCTTCATTGGCACTGCTGGACAAGGATAAAAACACTTCCTACTTTAACTGATTTTACTGAGTTCAGATAACAAATCAGGGACGAGAAAAGGGGAGCGACAGTCCAAGTAATGGAAGAAGTTACCGCTTCTGACTTCACTGATAGGCAGTCTGAACTACAGATAGCATTTCATAAATACAGCTGTTAAATCACAGCCTAAGGATGAAGCTGGTTGTACCTCTCAATTTGTTTATCCCGACTTTCAACACATTCAGACTCACCATTTTGATGGGCATGGAGGCCAGGTCCCCCTCTGTGACAGGTGTATCATCACTCTCAATGACATAAATGCCCTTCCTGGACAGAGCCTGGATGACTGACAGGTGGGACTGGAGGGAGGCAGCCTGCTCCGTTTTGAGGATGAGAGCACACACGCGGCAGTAGAGCTCACAGGACAGAAGCAGGCGAATTACAGGTGGCTTGATGTGTTCCTGGTCATACTGGTCTGTGTAGAATGGGTCCCTTAAATCTTCTGGAATATGGTCTGCAATGGAGAAATTTAGTGGTTAGGTGAACCATGTGGCACTTAAATTTAGCAATTTAAAATTGGCTAGCATAAACAGACATACTGAAGGCAAAAACTGTAAGAGTTAGGCATCATTACATTAAAAATACTGAACGGGGAAGGAGGTAATTGTGGTGCCTGTCAATATTTCATGTAATATTCGTATTTAGTTATAGTTTACTTTAAGTAAACATGGCCATTTGTAATTTTTAGTCACAGAGCAATGGTTCAAAAGTAGATTGGGACTCAAATCCAAGTCTGGAGAGAGAAGAGGACCCTCTAACTTACGTGTTGGAGCCACAAAAAGAAAAACAGTGACTAATAGGAGGCCATTCTATTGCTGTGTATGTGAAGTTATTCTTAAAACTAAACACCAGAGCCATATAAGGGCATGGGTTAAAGCAGCTGACTTAAGGCAGGCACAAACAAAGTTTATACAGCAAGATAAAAGCAGGTAAAAGGGCCTCAAACCAATACACAAAATATTGTACTGTACAGAACGGTGTTCCGTTCAATCGGTTTAGAACGCCACCAGTCCCTTAATACTACAGCAAAGTCTTTATATTTGTGTTTGTGACATGGTGTTAGTGTCCACACAGGCTGAAAACATGAAAGACTTAATGAATTTCTTAATTCAATGAATTAGGAATACTCTACAAAAAGCTAAACAAGTAAGGAGGCAATAAATCAGGCTTTGAAAGATGCAGCAAAAAATAACACGTAAGGCTGCAAGTCCCTGAAAGTTAGGTGTTTACATGGATGAGTGAGAGCGCTGTTCCAGTTTTATTTTAATGGCCTTCATGATTAAAATAAAAATTATCAATCATTGTTAATTAACACTGTGCTGTTTTCACTTCTTGGGTTTAAAAACTACAACTGAATGATTTAAAAAAAAAATCAAAATCAGAATAATAAAAAAATGTTAATTCTTGAAAGGTTGGATTTCCTTCTTTGTTGTAAAACCAATTTTCAGGACAAATGTTGCTCTCTCTTATCAAAGCTTAATGTATTTTTGTTTCTGTCCTTCTCTGTGTGTTTCACACAGTTTCTCAGTCTTATCAGAAGCTGATGCAACTTATGAAGCCGATATTGCCCACGGGTCTGATAACTCAAATCTATTTGCCAATGCATAGAAGATTGTATTATTATTATTATTATTATTATTATTATTATTGTAAGAATGAATAGTATGATTGTACATGACAATTCTAACATTATAACCACACTACCATTGTGGCAGTATCTGTTGATGCTCAGGTCATATAATTTCTTTTTGTATTCCATATACACTGCAACACAGGCATCAGCTCTCATGTCCTGTCTGTCTTCATACATAATGTAAGAATGAGAATATTTTGTAAAACAGGATTAATCTCTTGTCCCTAACACCCAGCAGTTAGGGTCATTCCTAAAGAGTCTGGGAGTACAAACACAGTAGAATAATAGGACTTATTGTGTTCGAAAACAAAGGGGTCTTGGTGAGGTGCGTCTTCACGTTTGACTTCGTTCTACAGACACTAATGTCTCGTGGCAGCTGCCCCCACCATCCTGCAACCCAGAGCAGGCTGAAAAATTTACAAACCGATGTGGGGTGGAGCATGATGATAGAGCCTGGCAACAAGGCCCGGGATGTTCTACATCACAGTCAGCCAACCATGACCTGCGCCATGCCATGATCAGCACAGGCAGGACAGACCAGAGGCCGGTAATGTGCCTGCAACTATGACAGGTTGTCGCTCTCGTCGGTGTTGGTGTCTGGCTGTCTGTTGCTAAGGCTGGGAGCAGCTGTGGCACAGGCAGAGGGCAACGGCACAAGACAGCATGTACACAAAGACAGACTTGTCCAGTCACTGAATTAGAAGAGGGGAAATGCACAGAAGAAAGCACACCAAATGCATCTGAATCCCCAACAATCCCCACATGACATCATCTGTGTACACACTGTTCATGTCTGCACAAGCCGAGTAAACGACTATGCAGCATTAGGACTGTAGCAGACACCATATGAGCCATAGAGTGAAATAAAAAAAGAGCCTAATTTATTAAGTACCCATGGGAGGAAGATAATTGCAGCTGCACCTGAGAGCTGCCTCCCTCTGGGCTTTGGAATTGTGTATCTAAACCCAAACTGATCTGAACTTTTTTTTCTGTGGTAAGAAGTTCCTATTATCCATCTCTCCTCCTGCATCATTAGCCAGGGCCTCTGACAAACAACATGACCAAGCAAATGCATATAAGCCTCAGAGCTCAGAGTTTGGAAAAAGAAATACAGCCTTAATGAACCTTAAGGCAAAGATGGATTTAGAACACAATTCTGGGCGAAAACAAAAGCAGATAACCTTCTACTCGTAACCTAGTTCACCATAAAAACTAGTCTTACTGTCGTTTAAAGCAAATGTTTCAGTAACATTAAGAAATCGCTGTAATGACCACAGATATGTAAGAGCACAGAGAAATGCACAAGGCTCTGTAAGTAGAGACTATGCTGTTGTAACAGATATGCAAAGCATTAAATTCTGGGACTTGTGCATCAGATAGCAAACAAAGATTCATCACTGAGACAAGAAGACGTCATGTAATACATGTTAACTTGCAATTCTTTAGAAAGAAAAACAAAAGTACTTCCAGCAACCGAAGGCTAATTAGCTGACAAACTGTCACACATTTTCAGCTTGTGTGAAGGACACATTTAGTGTTTCAACAAAAAATTAGCCTTTATCATTTTAAAAAGACCCCAATGCCTAAATAAATAAATAGATCAGCACACATAAAAGACTATTAATTGTCACAAACAAATATCAGCCAAGAGTTTCCCACATTAATTGTTCAACAACATGAAACAATTGGGTTAGTCCGTTTCCATAATAGGAACATGATTTTAATATTTTGTCTAACATTAAGGGTGGGTTAAAGGGAAGACATTTTTCATTATAAACTTAAGTTTCACAACAAAATGAGCAAACGTTTTCAAAATGAGCCTAAAAACAAATCCACACGGCGCCCATTGTAACCGCCACAAAACGCTGGTATAGATTCTCAGTCATCCAGGACATGACAAATACAAAAAAGTTCTTATTTTAGACAGGACGACAGAAAAAAACCCAACTTTAAACAGAGGAGGGGAAATCAGAACTATTTTGTTGCGGTCCAGCCGTCATCTACATGTCATCGGTGATTGGATACTCTGACACCGAAACTGTCAAAATCTTGGTCTAAGAAAGGAAGTTTTTCAAAATTCCAGGCATCATTTCACAGAAAAAAAATAAACATATGAAAGCAGAAATGTAACGATGGTTGCAGCCAGTCTATAGTTATTCTACACAAGGGCTGTAGTACTGTGTGTAAACCTTTGACAAAACAGATTCTTATGAGGTTTTTTACATTTTATCCTTGAGATCTATTCAGCTATGGACAAGTCGGGAAAATGTGGCGAAATGGCACTTTAACTACAATCTAACCGGGAGAGTATTTTCCACGCACTGAGCACGGTCTAACAAATATAGCCTAATCCTCAGTGCTTGTCACTCGGCCTGATTTGGGTTCAATCTCACTGGTCACCTTACAAGAATTCAAGGATCTGGTGAGTCAGTGAGGGAGGTTGCAGTTGCCAAATGTCATGGGGAGATGAAAGTTAAAGTGCACACACACACACTCATATATTTCTTTCTCTTGGGCTTTTCCAGTCAATGTTTTGCTGCTAAAGCACCACACATTCTGCTGACTGTGAGCGAGTTAAGACTGTTAGCTCCAACAATAATAGACTTATTGGGATGACGAGGTAAATGTGCTGCAAATTCTCAAGAACAATGCCGGACTGTGTTAAAGTGTGGTCAGAAATACGCAACGGGCCAAGTCTGTAATGCTGAAACAAAGCATCACAGCTGTCTGTATTTATGAAACTACAACCGCAAAAAATAAAAATAAGAATAATTAGACTTAGTGCAAGATGAATGCAAAATAAACAACTTACCAATACCATAGGCTTTAGCAAACAGCCACCGCAGGTTGGCAGCTATTTTTGCTCTGGCGGAGTCGTACATTTCCAAAGGTACGACGTCCATCGTGCCTTCCGCAGCCCCCGCCAGTTCTGCTTTTTTCCTGGTACTGTCACCACCAGCACACGTGTCAGCATCCATCCTTAAAAACACAGCATACTGTTAAAGATCTACATTAGACATGTCGCTGAGTAAAAACATTACAAAATGACAGAATATGAGCCATCCATAAGGGGCGCAGGTTCCCTGAATCTGGTGTTTGTAGAATTATACGAAGAAAATAAATCATATATAACATTTAATTCCAGATTTAGTGTTTATATTTAGTGGCTAAGATACAATATTGATATCAAATGTATGATTATAAAGAGCTGTCTTTACAGCATCTAAACAAAGAGTTAAGTATGCTCATAATATTTACATTAAAAATTAATACTGTGCATAAACTGCACTACTCTACAAAAACAGTAAAAAGATTTGATGATGGTCTGTTCATCAATATCAAAATAAAAACAGAAAAGTAGCAAGTCCTTGCAATAGTTTGTAAAGCCAAATAATCACACCAAAAAAACACACCAAAAAAATAAAAATACACCTTTAAGGGTGCAGTAAAACCACCTCCAAACAATTAGATTTCCCCTTCCTTTTAAACTTCAGTGTTTACTTTAGACATTATTTTTTAAATTTAGGTTGGCAGACTTGTTTTATGAAGGATTCCCAATATTTAAAATAAAACACCTCCGTTTGAATTTTCAATTTCAGCTCATTCATTTAATCTGATTGGTGGCCTAGTGTTACTGAAATTTGCAATTAACTTAATAGATCCCTGCCTGAGGTGCATTTCTACAAACAGTAATTAACAGATGGCGACAGAGGAAAAGTAGTCGTCTGTGCCTGCTTATGTAAGCTGCTATACTACAATGCCAAAGGCTATTGTTTTAGTTGTTTTTTACAGAAAAATCAATAGCAGGCTTAATTTATTGTTTTATAACCTGTAGCGATATTTCAGCGCTATCGCCTCCAGTATGCTTCTCCTAATGGCCTCCCAGTAACAACCTATTCCTGAAAAATTGGTCATAAATGCTGCTACGCTGCGAATTAGCCGTGCTTGCGTTTCAAAAGCTTTAGAAACGAGGCTACAAACGTTAGCTGATGGGAACGGTTCCCTTAAAGTGGAACAACAACGCAAATGAATAACAGCTAACTGACGCTAGCTAACCGTTAGCTTGCTGTGCCGTCCAGCCCCATTCACTGGACCCGCGGATAACGTTGGTTAGCTGGGAAGACGTTACCTCGGAAAAAGGTGCTGCGTTATTCCTCCGAGTCCCCCCCCTCCCTCCCTTTCGTCCCGCCGGTGTAAACAGCTAATCGAGGACCTGCGTGGCCTCGAAGGGGTCCGCCGTGTGGGAAATACAACAGCAGAGACGCATCGTAGCCGAGCTAATAATGCTAGCAAGGGAAGGCGCGTCCGTGTGTGGTCTCCTCCCAGCAACAGAGCCCGATTCACGGCAGACAAAAAAAAGGCGAAGGGGTCTCTCCGATAAAAAATAAAAAAGCACGACGTGGACGGTCTCTTATGTTTAAAAATCTACCTCTGTATTAAATGGTTCATATTAGATAAAAGACACGCACGCCTCAGACTAAACTGCGGCGCTCGCGCTCTGTCAGTAGAAACGTAATTTTCATCCCAGCTTTCCTGAATGCGACCACTGCGCATGCGTGATTACCTTCCAAACTGTTAATAGCAAATGACTGAATATTATTGTAATTCAGCCTCATGTTTAAAGGTTAAAACGTTTTAATAATATAGATCTAGATATAGATCTATATATATATATATATTATGTAGAACTGATTCTGGAAAAAAAAAATATTTTTATCCTTTTCCTAAATGTGTTTTCATGTTCAGAGAGCTCACCAAAGGGAGCAAGACTGTCGAATCTTTATTAAAACTCACCTAAACAAGAGTAGTTTGTTTCAAAATATGTATTATACATGAAAATTACAAATACTACTTTATAATTAGTGTTTGTACCATCACTCTATGGTCATTGTAACATTGCCCAATGCTGACATCTAGTGCTGTAATGTCCTGAGAAAAGCATTTGGATGTTTTCTGAAAATACATAACAAAACAAAAAAAATACTTCTCTTTAAGCGTTTAGTTGTCTGGTTGTTAATCATATCCAAGAAAGAA
This sequence comes from Kryptolebias marmoratus, assembly GCF_001649575.2. Taxonomy (NCBI): domain Eukaryota; kingdom Metazoa; phylum Chordata; class Actinopteri; order Cyprinodontiformes; family Rivulidae; genus Kryptolebias; species Kryptolebias marmoratus. The sequence goes on along the minus strand of NC_051430.1, from coordinate 26,807,885 downwards.
TTGACAATAACACACTGATAGTTCTAAAGTGATCAAGACTTTCATTAGAACTAGTTTAAAGAGTATATTAATCTATACTAATTTGCTCAAATATACTTTTTAGTTACTCGTGGATTCACTTTTCCCTTTTATTTCAATAATACATCTTTTTCAGAAGCTGCTTCCATAAAGTTGTTGATGTAATTTCTACATAACTGTGTCTGTGTCAGTCTGGAAAATTTAGCACATTTGAGCAGATCCTCAAATTCAGTACTCTACGCTTAGTTCAGAACAGTTTATAGCCCTGAGCTAAATCCATTTCAGAAGGTAGCTCATGAAGTCTACAGGCAGCTCAGGCTATTTCAAACAGGCTTCCTCAGAGTTTCAAAACTTGGAGCAACTTTTACCTTTGCTCCCACTCTTACTGGCCCAGCCACTCGTTTAAGAAAAGGAGGCAGATGCAGTGGATAAATCATGTTACAGTTTCTCCTAATGACACAACTTGGAAATCTAGACAAACATGAGGAAGAACTGCTGAGAAGCTCCGGCTGCAGCAGATGGTTGAAAAATGAGCTCTGAAGATATTGCTCCGTGAGAAACATGTCTTAAACTGACTGAAGTTCTGACTTTTCATTGTTTTTTCATTACTTGCACTGATTTGGTTTCCACTTCCGGATATATTATATTATCTTTTTTCCTTATTTTTAAGCAAAAACCAAAGCGATTTTCACTTCTTCCAAGCAAAATACAAAAAATGAGAGATTCACAAAGATATTTGCAGCCAAGTATTATATAGAGCAAAGAAGCAAAAGATAACTTTTTTTTAGAAAACCTTCATTATCTTTGCTGCTTCCCAAATGAACTGAGTCCAAACAGAATCCAGTGAATACAGCCACATAAAAGAACTTTAATGTGAAGGTGATTTAGATGCCAATAGCCATTAGGTTGTTTGAAGAAAATAAAATAAAAGAACAGACATTGAGTGAATTGCATAGGTTGTTTTTTTGGGGGACCGTGTCACATTGATAGTGGAGTGAAAATAACAGATGACTCCAACATCTTTCCATTTAATATCCAAAGGCAATTAAGTTCACTTTGATCGTTTTGGTTCCGGGTAAATATTTCTAAAAACAGATGTCTATGCACAGCGCGATGAAGGTCCGTTTCAGAGCCGTGTGTAAAAATCCATCTGGGATCAAACATGTTGCACCACTCGAAATCACACTAAGCCACCAACTTTAGATGAAGCTCAAGTTTATAATAGTTTGTAAAAACAACATCTGAAGCATTTTTCTTTTCTTTTTTTTTTTTCACATTTGAAGATTAGATTTGAGGTTCGCTAAAAATATTATAAATAAGATCAAGTTACTAGTTTGGCTTTAATATAAATAATGTAATAAAACATAGTTCAAACAAACACTTCTCTCCAAAAAAAAAAAACATCAATATTTTCAAATATTGCATGTATGAAACCATGTTTTGAGTCGTTTTTATTCAATTAACAAGGTTCTATCTAGATTTGTTAAAGCCAGATGGGGTTGAGCAGGGGTTTGCCATGACAACAATCTAAGCCTCCCTGAGCAGAAAGTCACATCAGTACATTTTAAATACAGAATAAAAACACTCAAAAGCTTGGCAAAAACAACAAACAAACAAAAACACCACGCTCCATACTGATTTCTAAAGTCTTATTACAACTAGTAGAGCCAAACACCTCCAACTTAGAGCAGGCTTTTAGTATTCAATGCAAAGGCTAATATTGTCGAACACACTAACCCTTCAGATCAAATACCCTAATACTCAGATCACATAGATGTCTTTATAAGTCATTATTATTGCACAGAAATTGTTTTCTTTTCTCCCTTGGGTATAACTAGTGACAAGGCATGTATGTAGGAACATTTTGATTTGGTTGACAGCATAAAATGTTCATTGCTTTCAAAAGAAAACAGGAAACTTGATCATTTACACAGGTTCCATCTCAGCTTAAATGTCTGTGTAAAGATGTTTGTACCTCAGCTGCACCAGCTGAACATACATCATTATTATTTAAATTAACGATTAAAAAGGCAAACCCCTTTTGTTCAAGATCAGCTCCGTTTAAGATCCCACTTCAAACTAAACCCTTCTTTTTCCTCCCTCTGTGCTGCAGTGAGCAGTTTTCAAACAGGTGAACAAGTGCTAAATGAGCACAACATGATATTCTGACATTCGAGTCAACACTGACAAGAAACACACAGGCCTACAGTAAAATCAGGACAAACATACAGTTTAGAGTATAGTTGTTCCTCTAAAAAAGGCAAAAAAGTCAAATACGTTTGAAGAAGACAAATGTTATTGTCCCTAACGTGAGAGGCAGGTGACTTACGGTGACCTCACAGGTGTGAACGGAGGGAGGTATCGTATCTGAAAGCCCGTTTTCAAAGAGCCCCACCAGAACTCAACTCAGATAATAACCTGAAATTTGACAAGAGAAGAAGAAACCCAACACGACAGTGACAAAAGTCTGCCACACATTCACTATTGATGAACTGTAACAATTTAAAGAGACAGACAGAACTGTAATTGATATTTAAATATTGTAAATCATACAAAAACAGTTTTCTCAGAAGTGTAAACATTAAACTGATGTTTGACGTCATTTCTGCACGTGGAGAAATGATGCAAAATAAATCATGTCCGTCATACCTATAAATTGTTACTATTAAAATGTAAAAACAACATATTAAATCTCAATTTACATTATTACTGTAATAATAATATTTGTTTTATATAAGTGTTTTTACTGTATAGTTATAAATAGTGTAACAACTTAATTCATACTTTGACTCCTCTGGTTTTGTCTTTACAAGGCAAAAGAGAGAAAAACAGCTTCACACTCTCGTCACATTCATACTTAAATTTCCAGTATGATTGAACACACACACGCCCGCACACACACACTGCAACAATCACACAGGGGTCACCAGAAGGCTTTTATGTGCGATTGAGAGTCTGGAAGATTCTGGATATCTGGAGCATAACGGGGCCGGTTTCAGGGTCGTTCATCCACTGGGTGCTGTTAAGTGGATTCTCCAGCATGTCTTCAAACGCTGCACACACAAAAACAAAAACAAACAAACAAAAAGAAAACAAGACACACTCATGAGAGGTTTATCCAACGTTGCTCTCGGCCACAAACAGAGGAGGCAGACAGCCGCCCACCACAGGTCTGGGAATGACAGAGCTGTTAGGATGTTTCCATCATTTATAAAATATTCAGAGATGACCCGTTCTGAAACGATGCTCCTGTTAAAGTGCTAGTCAAGATACAATATCGTGGGTTTTTTTTTTCTGTTTCGACTGTTTCCTCAACAGATTTAAAAGCTACTGTACTACTTCCTGTACAACATATTCATACAGATTAGAAAGCAACCTTTTCTACAGACTACATTTCCTTAAATTATTTGAATGTAATGCCTACAAGGGACTAAATGTATGGAGATTCTTCAATATATAAAAAGGTTACATAAGAATATTTCAATTTGCATCCGTCTCCATTTTAGCTGTTTTCTTATTAAATGTAAAACAAGGTTTTTCTGTAAAAAGCCAACATGAACAATTAGATGAGTCACCAAAGCTAAAAGACAATTATGTAAATTTCCCTTTAAACACATTTACTCAGACAGTAGAGTGGCGGCGGCTGGTAATAAAGCGATCGTTCACCGCTCTTTGGCCACAGGTCGGTTTTATCATCCCCACCTCCTCAGGCACCAAACCTCCCAGCTGCATCAAAAAGTGCTTCATAAAGCTCATTAGAAAATAAGAAAAGTGGATCATTAATCATTCTTATCATTTAGCAGCACCCAAGATGTTCTGTAAAACTCAGCTCAGTGACTAAGAAGCAGCTTATGCTGATGGAGGTGCTGGCTGAGCGAGAGTCCACAGATTTGGAGCAGTCTGTTTAATCTGAGGTTAAGTATTCATCACTCATATTTAAAATTACCAACAACTGTCCTGTTTTTTTTAAGGATAGGAGATAAGATTATACCAAGCAAAGTCTTGGGATTGGTTAAACCCAGCTGGACCACGGGGTTTTCTAGGATGGCTTGAAACAGGGGGCTGTTGGTGTCGATGCCTTTATCCAGATCTTCTGGAGATGGTTTCCGGTCCCCCAGCAGCCACTCGCACTGCAGAACGGAGAAGCAAAAGGTTCAGATTAACTCCATTGATTAGTGAGCGTTGCTCGGTTTGGTGCAAAATGTCTACAGATTCTACAGCAATTAACAGGAAGTGGAAAAAGAGATTTCTTTTCTTTTTAATCCACTTCATTTAGTGTTTTATTTAGTCAGACCAAGGCTTTACACTAAGAACGCCAACAAGTTCAATAAAAATCTTATGACTTACTCGTTAGATTTGCGTTTAAATTTTAATTCATTATTTAGATATTTATATTTAATTAAAGTTAGAGTTGTGAACATTCCTTTCACCCTAAGTAGTGAACAGATCCTCTGAACTCTGCAGCTAGGTTTAAAAAAATTTTTTTTTCCTTTTTAAGCAATAAAAAAAAGTCCAACATTTATAAAATGAAGAAATTTCTCTGCGGTCTACTTGTTTACTTGTCAAAAAATAAAACTCTTAATAAGATCCTGTTTCTTCTAACTTTCTTTCTGAGATTTTATTTGTGAACACAGGTCCTGTGTTGTATGATGATGACCCTGCTGCGTTCTGGTGCACCTACCGCAGCATCCTGTTGGTTGTTATTGACTCTCAGAGCATCAATCACTTCCTTTTCATCAAAGCCCATCTCCATCAATGCAATGACAGCCTGCAGAAACCAAAAGAGCACAGTGAGCGTCTCAAGACCCGTTGCTGTTTCAAACATGGTGGACGAAGCAGTTGTGAACAATGAGTGAAAAAGAATTGTTGTAGAACAGCTAAATGTTTGGGCTTTAAGATTACTTATAAAGATCTGAACACACGGTAAAACCGCCTACCCTTGAATCAGGTCTGAACTCCCGTTTCCTGCGGATTCTCTTAAAGATTTCGGTGAGTTCGTCCTGCCTGCTGCTCTCCTCTGCGCTCGACTGCCTGGAGACGTTGTGGGAAACGTTGGAAGCGGAGGCTGAAGCTGAAGCCGAGGCCGAAGGCCCGGGTTTGGTAGCCGCCGCAGCTCCTGCTGCCCCAGAAGAGTCCTGTCCTGGTAGTGGTGTGTCTACAGAGGGGTCGTCTACGTGTTCAATCAGCCACTCCATTGCTTGTGTTACTGACATACTACAAGTAAATCAGATAAGGGGAAAAATTAGAAATGCATGCAGCAGTTCCACTAATAAGTAACAGGAAATGAAACAAGAGCAGGAATAACTCATTGGATACTGGTTTAGTGAAAGTCTGCTATAAAGTTAGCCTGTGATTTAGGATAATTCTGACTAACAACAAACAGAAAAAAACCATGAGGACATAAATAAAAACAGACTTACTGGTTGAGTCTAAGAGCTTTGACGGCTCTGCTTTCAGGAAAGCCCATCTCAGTTAGCTGCTGGAGGGCCGTTTCATCCACCCGATCCTCCTCGTCTTCATCCAACATTGCTTTAAAACAACAAAAAAAAAAAAGGTTTTAACTGAGACTTGGAAGAACTAAAAACGCACACATACAATCAGGACCATTTTACAGAAGGAACACATCTCAATGTGGCTCAAAAACTAAAATGACTTTATCATATACTGTAACGTAACTTAAATAATAAGCACCCCATCATTGATTTGTCTCATGTCTGATCGATTAAATCTGCTGCATCAGAGCAGAACTGGCTGCTGACCAAACAGACAACCTTCCATTTCAATTACATCAAAAACTTTCTCACTATTTTATTTTTTTCAAATACAATTTTTCCACAAAGGTTTGATATTTAGGTCAATTTTATAACCAATAACATTGCTTAAAATATTTATATTTATATATGATCAGGCTCCTGCAGTTTAATGACCCTGTGATCTAGTTGGAGGTTTGAGCCTCTGAGTGCTTCTAGTTATATTTTATTTTCATTGTTTGTATTTTGTTTTATGGTCCACAGTTTTATGGCCCATGTTAATACAGAAGAAACTAGAAAGATGCTCCCCTAAAACTTAGTTTCAGTGTAAATTAAAAGTCTGAGGCTTCTTCAGGAAGAAAACCATCATATCAAGTACACAGTAATTTACAGTCGGTGTGGGTATGATTGTTTAAAACTCTGCTGACACCTGCAGGATCCTGGCCTTTTGTATCTGATTACGTTGTTTTTTTAATTACTGAATGTCTCGAATTACACTTACAGTTCAAGTGTACAAACCTGCAGCGTAACTGAGTTTGAGCTTTAAATGTCAGAAAATAACTAAATATAACTGTTCTGCTGGTTTTATAGGATTGTCCGTGTTACCATTGGCCTTTTTGAAGAGTTCAACGGCATCAGGGTTCAAGGCGAGGAGCTTCTGAGCAACTTCGATAAGAGAGACCAGGATTTTCCTCAGCTCTGTCTGAAACTGTAAAAAAACCACAAACATAAAGACACAAACTTATCAGACTCTGTTTGTGTCTGTACGCCAGCAGATCTGGTCTCTGCATCCTCACGTCTCTGATGTTGTGCTGCGTAACGGTGCGGTCCGTGTGCCGTGTGGACAGGCTGCCGGTGGCTTTCAGGATAGCATCTTTGTCTGGAGCTTTGTTATCTTGTTTCTTCTGTTACGACAATAAAGAGAAAGCAAAGTTTGCATTCATTCATTTTTTTCCACGTTTTTGTTTTCATTTCATCACATCGAGCTTACCTTTTCATCTGAACTAACGTCTGCCATCTTTGGAGGGGTCGGCGGCGGCCTTTTCTTTATGAGCAGCAAAACGTCTACAAAAACACAGAAAGCAGGACCGAAATATGCCGTTTTATAATAATGACAATAAGATACTGCTGTGAAACTTTCCTTTAAATCTAAAGCATGGTAAGTAGTTTAATACACACCTTTATCTTTTAGATTTTCATCAGCAACAGTTTTAGTGTCGGTGAGGACTCTTTCTGTAGCAGCATGTATAAGTTTATGGTGAGTAAGGGTTTTGGGGTCTTCTAGATTTCCATGTACACACTGCAAAAAATTTAAAAAATTAATTCATAAAGTGAATAAAGCAGCTCAAACACAAAGAATAAAAAGTAGTGCCGCAACTATTTTCATTATACTTTAAATTAACATTTAAAAAACGATTAGAACTCAGTATTTTTTTTGAGACTAACAAAAATGTAATAAAGAAATTTAGTTTACTTTAATGCAAAACTTGCACATTTGCAGGTGAAGATTCTTAATAATCAGATTTGTGTGATCACATGTTTAAAGTCAGGTTTGAGGTAAATATTTTCTGAATTGTATTTTTCTACTTTGTTTTATAATTTAGTTCTTAAATTTAAAAATACTTTTTGCTTTATATACATACAGACCTTTAAATTTATCTGTATTTACTATTTTGTCTTCCGACTTTTTACACAATTATGTTTATTGTCTGTTGCTGTGATGAGACATTTTCCCTCAGGGGATCAATCAAGTAACTTTTTTATTCTGTTGAAGTCAAATTTTCAACATTTGGCTGAATCTGAGCAGATACTGCATGTTTACACACTTCAGTATCAACTGGGTTGTTTCTGACACTTTTATCAGGATGTCACGCATGTCAATGCCGTTAATTTCCTCCCTATGTAGAACCGATGGTGTCCATGTGATTCTAATTTGTTCCAAGCCCATTTCACGCTCCGTTTCTGTTATTCTGTCATCCTACTTTAATTTGTGCAAACTAACTTTCACCAAAACCGCATCTGCTACTGAATGCTGGCAGCGATAAGATGCTGGCAGCGATAAGACTTCTATGTGGAGGGTTTTCTTCTCTTACGTGGTCGTGAGGTTTTCCTTCATCACAGAAAAGATGCTGTGATGATCCGCCGCTATCGTTTTCCTTACATGTCCGCGTCTTCCTACGCTGACAAGCTCACCGGCGTTTTTGATAAGACTGATCTGTCCACTCCTCTACCTGCTGGGTCTGGTAACTTGAATCAGTTAGAGGTTAAATTAGAATGTCTGAATATTTGTGAGGAGAGGGAACAAGCAACTAGATTAAGAAAAAAAATTCAGATTTTATCTAAAGCATACTGTGATGGTGTTTGGGAAACTGATATGCCAATAATGACAGGCAGTGACTTTGTTCAACTACTTTCTTAAGACAAAGCTACAAACCCACAAAATCTCCCCTGCAGTCCTGGAGGAGCAACTTGGGTTTCCCCCTGAAGGCCATAGAAGGAGAGGGGAGGTGAGGTGTGTAATAATAGAAAGACTAAGACGCAGTATGCCTCTCTGACAAGCGGACAGGAAAGAGCCAGAGTCAGACTGTTGGCTTGCTGTAGCTGGAGAGGGGCAGCCAACCTGCTAAATTATAAATAGCAAAGTCTACCCAGTTACTATAAATACGAAGCCAGCGATACTGACACTGGCAGTTTAAACGGAGGACATGGCAGGCAGCAAACACCTCTCAGGCACAGGACAGAACAGGACATAAAAAATAAATAAATACGCTGACGTGAAAGTCACAAACAACCCATCCTCCTCCCCCCAAAAAACCTACATGTTTCAAGCACCTCTCCTTCAGTTTCTCAACAGTGGTGTCTTCCGTGACCTCCTCCAACCACTCCGTGCCGTCCATGGTGCAGACGTGTATTTTTAACACTTTCCCGGCAAATATTTTCTCCTCCTGCACGAACATAGCTGCAGTCGGCGGCGTCGAAAAGTACCAGTTCTGTGACGTTAGCGAGCAGCGGTTGCTATGTGCTCCGCTGGGCGAGCTAGCGTGCTAACGTTAGCACTCAGGTAACCGTGGTTTGTAAATCCGACAACAGAAGGAGAGAGGGGGTTGGGGGGACAAAAAAAGGGCACCGATTAGCTGAGGGCCATTTTCGGGTTCCTGGGCCGGCTGTCGATGCGGTGGCAACCGAGTAACGCGTTCTCTGCTCTCCAGCTTGTTTGGTTTTTGCCGTTTAGCACACAGGACAGCCAGCGAATATCCTCTCTTCACTGTAGTGTTTGACCTCTGAACTCCAACCGTGCCGCTGGCGGTGCATTATGGGAGTTGGAGTTGTTTGGAGGAGCGCAGCTTAACTGGCCAAACAAGTTTATACAAATTTACATTGTTATTGTGTGAATGTTGAGTCAACTACTTCTGTACACTTTGTGCTATTTTAGCCATGTGTCAAAACGTTCAGCTCACTGACTCATGAGAAAGGTACTGTGACTTTCAGTTTTTGTTATTTTTTTATGCTTTTAAGGATTTTCAACCTTATTTACAATGAAATCCCACATGGAAATACAATAAAATCTCTTCAGTTTCTTTAAAAACCTTGTATTTATCTGTTACGTACCAGGCTTTGTTATATATTCGCTTTTTCTTAATCCAAAAATAAATATTTTTGCCATAATAAAGCAGTTCCATTTGCTTTGTTTCTGTAGTCTTGTTGTTAAAAGAAACAACATAGTGATAAACATGCATATATAATATTTGATTTGTCTTTTTTGTTTCATTACAATACTTCATTGTAGAAACACACCTGGTCATTGTGATGCACTAAATGAATTGTGACATTTATTAGTAATCATTTTGCACCACTAGATGGAGACAAACTAAGAGAAATTATGGAGAGTGAACATAAATCCGCAGGTTCAGTTTGGTTTTATGAAAGGCATAAAGAGGACTGTGCTAGATATAAAATAAAAAAAACACAATAAAAAAAAAGAGTTCTCTTAAATGTATGACACACAAGGGTCCTTTATTATAACAAGAAACATTTATACAGAATCAAAATTTTTAAAAAAAAGGAAAATACATTTATTGAAAATGATAACTTTACGGAGAAAGCAAACATATTGTAAAAAAAGTCACTACAGCTTGTGGGGCTTTTTTTTCTAAAAACAACATTTTAAAAATCAAAGCGGAGTGCATCTCACAAAATGTTGAAGTAGAAACAACTGAAAACTTACCAACAGATTTTTGTTTTAAACAAAACACATTTTTAACACAAATGGTTGCCTCAATACATTTTTGTGTTCCAGAACAAATAAATATGAATTTATAAAACCTCAACATTTAGGTATTTTTTAATTTATTTTTTATTTTCTACCAAACTGTTACTTAATAATATATTGAATCTATTTGTATAGACTTCAAATTTATTTATGCCTTGGGGCCCAAAAGATACAAAATATATATTCTGTTCTGTTTTACATTTTGAGGCTTTTGACTGGCGCAAGACCCACTCAACGCATGCTGAAGACATAAGATTTCTTAAACAAAATCTTGCTTACAAAGGAAATGCAAAGCATATTTACACAAGGAAGAACACAGCCATAGGCTCAAACTAATCGGAGGGAGAAGGAATTCGAAGTTTCCTGTTCCCTCTGTACAAAAAACAAACATTGTGGCCAATGGGCCAGATCTCCAACACCACAGGACTAACAAAAACTCAAGCCTGCCTTAACTGCCAATCTCCAAGATGGCCATACACTAAACAACATATCACAATCCCTTCACAACTCAAACACATGAAAGCAATCCCAACAGTACAGCTCAACGCTGCTTCGCTGATTGAACAGTTTCATACAACTCTAGAGAGCGTTTCTAAGAATTACTTGATAATGGAAAAAAGCAAGAGAAGATCCTGTAACTACCACGTCCTGTTAACATTCACAGCATGTTTGTCATCAGCTGATGTTTTCCCACGTAACACTGAAACTTAAAAATGTGCCCTATTTAAATCACGCGTCTCATTATAAACAAGATTATACAAAAATATAAACAGGAAGAGAAAAGACGAAAAGTCATTCGGGAAATAAATACCCAGTGTGTATGATGTGACTCCACTGCGAAAGCTCTGCAAAGAAAAAAAAAAGAGGTTTCTCTCAAGGACTTCCTCCTATTCTGTCCTGGGTATGACCTGAAACCGTCAGCGCCTCACGTGTCAATAAGCAAGCGATGCACATAAATAAGACATTAATAAATAAAAAAAATGGATGAAGCACAAATGTTGTTAGTATAAAAGATTATAAAAAGTCTATTAAATCTTGTTTACAGCTTTGCTCTTTACTTTTTCACAGAACAAACTTTCATTAAAAAATATATATATATATACACAACAGCTCATCTGGTTGTAAGTGTTTTATTTGAACTGTTCTGATATGTGTCCAATCTGAGACTGCATGCTTGTCGGTGGACTCGAAATGCCCTCTGACCAGTCGGACATGTTGGAATGAGGAGAGGAACTGGACCACTGGTCAGGGGAGCCGGGAGATGGGGTCAGAAAGGGGTGGTCGGGCACTTGGACCTGATGGCTCGGGGTGTTGTCCATTGGGCCTGAATAGCTGTGCTGGGAGGGTGGGGTGAGGAACTGGGTGCTGGGCATCGACTGGCTGATGGAGGAGGACATAATCTGGGTCTCCTGTGGTAAAATCGTATGGATTGGCATGTTGGAGCTGCCAGTGCCCTGCTGGAGTTCCGGAGAACTGAGCTCCCCGCTGATGAAGTTCTGGTTGTTGGATGCGTTGGAGCTCTGGTGCTGCAGCTGGATGCTCTGCTGCTGCTGCTGCTGCTGTTGTTGCTGGAGCTGCTGGAGGTTTTGCATTTGCTGCAACTGCTGAGCCTGCTGCTGCATCATGTGGGTCTGAGCACCCAGCCGGGGGTTCTGCAGCCCCTGGTAGGTCATCATGTGAGACAGGCTGGAGTTGTGCAGTGAGGTCGTGATCAACCCATGCTGCCCACTTTGATGCAGACCTCCTTGACCACCAGGAGTATTTCTCATGGGGTTGAACTGAGCTGACTGGCTCATGTTGCTGTGCATCCTGGACAGCCAGTCGCACTGGCCGTTCATGGCCCCCTGCCCAGCAGAGCCGGACACAGGCAGATGGGTCAGACGAGGAGGCAGCGGGTCGAACTGCATTCGAGCCAGCTCCTGCTTGTTTGGCATCACCATGTGGTTTACAGCCATGTGTGGGTCAGACATGCCCTGCAGATGGTTGAGAGCTACAGATGGTGACTGCTGGAAAGGAGAGGTCATCATAGGTGGTGAAGCCACATCAGAAACATAACCATGTGGAGACTCTAATGAGTCTACTGGTGACAGAACAGACGAACTGTCCAGGAGGTTCCCAGACTTCCCATCCTGGGAATTCTTCTTCTTCACTTTCACGTCTTTGCCGTCTTTGCAACCGATCCCTTTGGTGCTGGGTTTGCGGTTCTTCTTGCCCTGGCCTTGACTTTGAGGCTGAGGCTGCTTCATGCTGCCCAGGAACCCACTGGGTGAGCAAAGAGGGGGCGACAAAGTGGTGCTCAGAGACCCTCCATGCATGGGAGGACTTCGTACCAGGTTGTACTCATCCATCAGCCGCACGATGTCGTGATGCATCCTCTCCTGTGCAATGTCTCTAGGCAGTCGGTCCATGTGGTCAGTTATTTCCCTGTTTGCAAAGTGGTCCAACAGGACTTTGGCGGTCTCGTAGCTTCCTTCCCTGGCAGCAAGGAACAGAGGGGTCTCCTCCTGAGGTGAACATAAAGGAGACAAGGTGTTAAACGGTTTCACAGCAGGTCAAGGAATTTTCACCTTTATTTATTTATACAGGTAATCTGACTGAGACAAGAGATCTCATATGAACGTTCAAGAATCTAGTTGCAGGCAAACAGTCAATGCAGTTCATACTGCAATTAAATGCAAGTATCACATAAAACAAAGCAGACTACTAAAAACAGGTACACGTTCTCATAGTTGCTGTTTCCATTGACCTTAAGATAAGTTTAAAATCATTTAATGGAGCTAAGTTGGACAGATTGTTGTAGCCTTTTCCAAGAAGGAGCAGAACAGGAAAAATGCTTTTTTTTTCCCTAGTTCAGTACAAACAAAGGTTTGGGAGCGCAGGTCGTGACTGCTATAATTAGGTGACATATAGGGCAATAAATTAGTTTAGTTTGTTTTTGTGTGTGGACAACAATAGCCAGTTAACTCAAGGGTACAGAGTACAGTGGTGAGTGAGGGGTTTACATCCTTTATGAATCTTAATGTTCTGCAGTAAACAGAGAGCGTTCATGTAAACAATGTCATCATAGTCAAACGGAGGTAAAAAGGTGGCAGCAACAAGCCATTAAATGAAAAACAGGATTTGTTTCTGCAGAAGAACCCCAGTTTTAATATTATTTTTTAAAAAGTTGTTTTATATGGGACTTAAAAGACAGATTTTTATCAATTACAAAACCAAGATTTTTGCGGTAAAATACAAGTTTAGTAGGGGTGCCCTGAGCTGGGATTTTAATTTTTGGGGGAACAAGAAACCTTTAGTTCTGTCAGAGTTTGGTACCAGTTTGAGATGAGACAGATGTAATTGAAAGTGTCAATTGCAGGCTGTAAGTGATAAAACAACCGGGGCAACACTGTTAGCATGACAACAAACAACTGTGTCACCATCAGGAGGATGAGAGATAGTCTCATGCATGTTTACATCTTTATGTTGACAACAGTTGTTTATTGTCGTGCTGCGCCTGTTAGTTGAATGTTGCCTTACAGCACACAGGAGAAAAAGGGAGATTATTTCTGAACCTTGTTGTTCTGCATGTCCTTGTTGGCACCGTTCTTGAGCAGCACGATGGCAGCCTCCACATTATTTACAGCTGCAGCCCAGTGTAGAGCTGATTTACCTGAAAACACAAAAAACAGGCTTGTTAGAGCTGCCCTACACTCAGCACTAAAAATGAATGTTAACGCTCATTTAATAGCTCATTTAGAAGCAGAAAGTTTACCAAAATCATCAATGGCATTCACATCAGCATGGCAGTTAATTAGCTCCTCCACCATGCCTTCCACTGCTAGCCTGGCAGCCAGAATCAGGGGTGTCGTGCCATCATGCATGCGGGCATCCAAATCTGTGGCCCGGTTCCTTATCAATATCTAAAGAGAAATATGATAAGTTATTTATTTTTAGCTACCTTTACTTCAATTTCAGCATTAATGCTTGTGGAATAAATGAGCTGACCTGGAACACGCCCTGGGCGTCGGCTGCCACAGCGGCATGCAGAGGCGTCCTGCCCATGTTGTCCTGGATGTTGGCATCGGCGCTGGCCTCCAGCAGCCTTTTGGCAGCGTCAGAACGGGCGTAGCGGGCAGCCAGGTGAAGAGCGGTTTCACCTGTACGGTCAGTCTGGTTGTGAAGGTTAGCGCCTTGGTAAATGAAGTCATTGATGACATTGGCAGAGGCGTCCTCCTCTTCCTCGCTGTTGCCCGTTTCCAGCCCTCCTCCGCTGCAGGAGGCGATCATCAGGGGGGTGAATCCATCTGAAGGGAGAGGAAGCAGAGGAAGATGAAAGGCAGGACTTGCATGGTCAGCAAAACTTTGAAAGACCAAGTAACTGCAACAAAAAGACAGAAGGGATGCACTTCAAAGCAATGGGCAGATCAAAACAAGGCAACAAACAAATCGAATTTGGATTTGACACTTCTGCCTGGGTTGAATCATCACAGCTCTGTCTTTCGGTAATGGATTCTGATCAAGGCACCGGCACAGGAGGAGCCTCAGAAGGAAAGCGAAGCTGGGGGGATAGAGGCCAGGGTTTGCTAAAGCTAGACTGCTGCAAAAACCGAAGCATTAATATCTAACTGAGCGAGGCGGCTCAGTCAGATGATTTGGATAGGTTTTCTCCTCTTCAAAAGGATAGCAAGCCCCAGATCTCACAGATTTGGTCGATTCAAGTGCATCGATCTGTGACGGAGGGAAAAAGTGAGCTCTCAAGTTGTTAAATCAGTTACTTTGATTTTTCATAGCTGTTCTTCAGGGATTATGGCACTTAGTACAAAACTGGGTTTTTGCATTTGATGCCCTCATTGGTTTTTTGTAATGTAGAATAGGAAAAAAAAACAGAGAGCCATTACTGGTCAAATGATTAATCTGATCAGGAATCAGTGTTTTCCCCCAGGCTCCTGGCTTCCAGCCAGCTGCTTTGAAGAAGATCCTTTACCCTGAGGACATAGGGCTTTAGCAACTCCTCATGCACAACTGCACACACAAACACTCACACACACATGCACACACACACGCATACATACACTGAAAATAACACACTTGCTCAGAAATTCCAGATCAAAAACTTACATTTTTGTCCAATTAAACTGAAGCAATATGTATTTCAGTCCCTTCATAGATTATGAGGAGTTTAACCTCTTCCACCTTTTTTTGTTTAATTTGTTGTTCAAATAGAAAGATTCCTCTCATGTTTGAGGTCTGGATTGTAAAAAACGCAAACACACAGGAGTCATATGCATTTTATGTTATATCCTAATTTACTTTGATTAGGCCACATTGTTTTCCAAACAATGACTTCATCCATAATTTTCTACATAATCACACAAATACATTTAAATATTCTGCATTATATTAGGAGTCAGCTAAACAGAATAAATGCTTGCAGTAAAATGACTACATTAATTACCATAACGCATATGTTAGATTACCCACCTGGTCCCCGCACGTTGACATCCATGCAGTCATTCTCAATCTCGCCCTGAGGGGGAGTGGGGGCGATAGAGGGGATGCGCAGGTCAGCGGCGTCCAGGTGCTGCTGGGTCCACTGGCGGTGATCCGTCTGGTCGTCCGCATCGAGCACAGCCTGCTCATCAAACTGCTAAAACACACACAGCAAGAAGTTAGGCGAGGAGAGGCTGAGTTTAAATCGAATTATAACAGTAAAACATTGAAATCTTATAAATAGATGAACATATTCTCAAAAATGTAAAGGATAAAGACAATTACAAATGACATATTGGGAGTTTTAAAATACATAGAATATATTTTTATTATAAGTTGAGGTATTAAAATATACCAAATATTTTAAAATATGTTTTAGGCATAATTTTCTCTCCTTACCTTGAAGCGTTTTGCATCTGTGGATTCTTCCTCTCCCCATTCATTCTGGGTGTCGTCCATAAGTGACATGTCTGAGGTGTTTTTCAGTGGCCTGTGATAAAAAAAGAAAACAGTAAAAATCTATTGTTTCCATCTTATCTAAGCTATTCATCATTAATGGTGCAACAATGCAAGAAAGAAAATCACTGACTGATTTTTTTTACTCCTCACCTCTGTCCTATCAAGTCAATTATTCTACATCCAAACCTGTTATTATCAGTAATAGTACAGATAAAACTGTCCTTTTCCAAAATGTAATTGATCAACAGTTGCACCCATTTCATTCATCAGAAATAGCCCTTGATCCGACCCGCAGAGGAGCAGGTTCTCGTTGACAAAAAGCCCAACAGATGAATAAACAAACTTACTTTAATCCCACTGAATCCTCCCCAACGGGCTCACGTCGCTTCTTCTTGTTGGTCTCTGTGGTCTTGAAGCCCTCAGGAAGCCAGAGGCGTCCATGCTCATGGCGCCGCTTTCGGGCGGCCACCATCCCCACTCCTAGGAAGAACAGTATCCCAACGCCGCCCAGGACCAAATAGATTGGGTAGAGTCCATCAGAAGGCTGGAGCTCCACGCCGCCTGTTAGGAGAGGGGACGACATGGTCACGACGGGCTGAGGGGTGAAAGACCAGGACATCCAGGACCTGCTTGAGTTTTCAAGAAAAGTGCGTCCGGCTCTTCTTCGCCCCGCGGTTCCCCACTCCAAAATACACCGCAGGCGGCAGCCAGTGCCTGAAATTCACTGACGAGCCTCTCCGCTTGTCAAGCTAGCTTCTTCTATCTATTCAGTAATAATCAGAATTGCTAAACACTTTTCATCAAAAAAAGAAAAAAGGGGATGGGGCAAAAAAAAAAAAAGAACATCACCACCTCCTCTCTCCCTTTTCAACTAGGGGTACCAAGAGACAACTTTACCAATTCTTCTTTAAGAGAAAAAAAGGAGGGGGATTAATGAACTTCAAATTACTGCACGCGCTTTAAGCTGTAAAGACGAAGGATTTATTAGGATTTTCAAGATAACAAAGACTCCCAACTTCTAGCACACTCCCGATCAATTTTTCTTCTTCTCTTTTTTTTTCCACTAACGATTTTGAAATGATAAACTCCCCCAACCTAAACCCTCAGAGATACATTAAGTCCTGGTATTACATTCAGCGAGGTGAAGGTTGCAGCAGCCCCTCACACTGTGGGATAAGGCGTGTGTGCGTGCATGTGTGCAAGGGGGTTATCACAAGACGTATATGTGTACATGTCTGAGAAAGAGGGAGCCAGAGACGCCCATACGATGTGTGCAGGGGGCTGGATGAGTTGATTTGCAGCAATTAACCATTTTGGAGCCTGAAGCCACTGGATTTGCACACAGAGGAAGAGATTGATTGTTTCGGCCATGAGATTCACAACTGCATTTGTTCGCTGCTGCATAACAAATACACAATCAAAGAGTTCTGGGGTGGGGATCCGACCGGAGGCCGTTACGGATACTTTCTGTTTAAATGGAAGAGTAAAGGCACATGGATCTTTTTAGGTGCGTGAGTTTGGTCCATTTAACTTTGGAAATAGCTTTGACTGACATCACACTCCTCTTGACTCTTATTGTTATTTTTGTTTCGTTTTAGGCTCTTTTGTCACTCAAGCACAATCAGCACAGGCGAATCATATTTTATGCACAAGCAGAAGACTAACTAAATGTCCACCATCAGAGCATTGTGACGGTTTCCACTGCTTCTAAATTTTAAAATTGTCCTCTAACATGTTTAGTGAACTGTCAGAAATTTATCCTTTAATATGTTTGAAATCACAGATGTCTTTTGTTTGGTAAGACTAACTTTACCTTCAGCTACCAATTTAAATCTTAGTGAACATTTGTGCATTTTTTAATAAAATGCCGCCTCAGCATTTCAGAGAAAATTTAATAGTTTGGGATGGACACATAAACAGCCAGCATAGCAACACTAAAAACAACGAATATGCAATGCTTTACTTCAATGCTCTTTTAATATTGTGCTGGAAAAATGGCTGACCAAAAGGTTTTTAGAATCTGTAGAGAATTTAGTGCCAAAACCTGACTAAGCTGATTCAAATCCTATGATGGATACTCACTATAAACAGCTTCGATGGTGAAAGGAACATCCAGTTTGCCGCTGGACTCCAAAGCCCCGAGGAAAGCGGCAGCATCATCAGTGCTCTGGAAACACTCGTTGGACTGCTGGAAGCACTGACGATTGTCCATCTCCAAGTGGACAATGGAGCTGTAGAGACAACACAACGTGTACATTAAAGTCTTTATATTTCAATTTTTATTACACAAAGTTATCAAAAGTCTGACCAGAGAAAAAATCTAAATAGGCCAAATATAAACTCAGACAAGTAAAAATAATGTGGAAGTTACAAAAAGCTTGCAGAATACAGTCCAAGAAAAACTGACAAGATCATTTTATTGAACTATTTCAGCTGTTTTTACCCTTTGATCTGCAAATGATCGAGCTCCCTCCTCGTTCTCCTGCCGCCTCCTGCCCCATCATTCAGGCTCCTCTTCACCACGTTCAGCACCTTGCCGGGAATGTCTGACCAGGAGTCTACCGAGCGCTTGACATTGTACTTCTTTAGCTCGTGTTCGTTCCCGTAATACGGGTAGACCATAATTTTCCCCTTCGCGTCCTGTCTGAAGATCATATTGGTTCTGAGAACGCGGCTCAGTTCACGCAGGAACCCAAAGGAGTTGTTGAGGAGCTGCTCGGGGGTGATGTGGACCACCAGGACCAACTGGCCCACAGCTAGCTTCTCGGGCATGTTGTTGGCACAGTCCAAGCCGTCCCACTCGCACTCTGCGTTGTTGCAGCCCTGGTCGCAGTGGCCGTCGGCATAATGGTCCTTGCAGTACTGATCATACAGAGGACTGGGGGAAAAGGCAGAAATTAGTTTAAATACCTTGATTTTTAATATAGTTGATCATTTAAATATAAATACATTTTAATTGAAGTAGGAAAAGACTATACAAGATGAAGTAAGATAGTTGAAAACTGTTAATTTCTGCTGGAACATTCAAAACTACACATTTATTAGCCTAATTTCACAAATCCTGAAGCTCTAAATTAAAAAACCAAAATCATTTTCCTGTATTTTTTAATATTCTCCCTTGTCTTAGAGACTTATCTGCATAATGCTCAATAATATCAATCTACTGCAAGATATTTAACTGGATGTTTCATTTAGACAGAAAACGCTGCTTACTTGCACTGTCCTTCCAAGTTCTGACAGTCAAACCCGTCATAGAGGCATCCAGCGTTGTCGCACTGCGAATCGCACTTTCCGTTGTTAAAGTATCTCCAGCACTGCAGGGCAGCGGAGCAGTTCTTCCAGGGGTCGTCAAAGTTGAGCGAGCAGTCGCCATTGTCCCAGCCGCACGCGTGGTTGTTGCAGAGCACGTCGCAGTACTTGTTGTGTTTGTGCTTCTCGCACTGCGGGATCTCGCAGGCGACCTCCACGTCTGTCGGCGGCGGGATGGTTTGGCCGAAGCCTCCCGGGAAGCTGTAATCCAGGATGTGGCAGCGGAGGCCGTTGAAGTTGGTGGGGCAGATGCAGTGGTAGAACGGCGCCTCAGCCGTGTATTCGCATGTGCCGCCATTGTAACAGGGGTTGGAGTTGCATGGGCTGTTGGCGGGAAACTGGCACTCGGGCCCAGTGAAGGACGGCAGACACACACACTTGGGACTGTTGTGGCCTGAGATGCAAGTGCCTCCATTGAGACAGTGAAGGCTGCCACAGGCATGGGAGTCATATTCACACATGGAGCCGGTGAAACCCTTCAAAATAAAACGTGAATGAGTAATCTGATTGGTCTTTATGACTTTGCATTAGGTCTCTTTAAATTATTATTGTCAAAATTCTGGTTTAAACAATTGAGTCTACAGGCTCCTGCTGGTCCTTTTACAGCTGAAAAATATAAATTAGGTCTGTTGCAAACTCTAATGTAATGCCTGTAGGCACAAATGAGAAAGTGATGTAATGGGAAGGTAAAAAAGGACGGAGCTGCGGTTAAATACAGAGGACAGTCCTCCTTAAGGAGACAAAAAAATAAAAGTTGTATGTTTTAAATCTACTCAATGAGTGTATATTAGGGTTTGGTAATAACGACACTTTCATAGTTGATATAATTGTGTACTCACAGGAGGACATTTGCAGATGAAGCCATGCGGCGTGTTGCTGGCTACAGAACAAGTTCCTCCATTACGGCAAGGTTTACTCTTACAACCGTCAAACACTGTGTCACAGCGCTGGCCTGTAGAAAGTCACACACACACACACAAAGCACCTTTATATTAGTTTACAGCAAAAAGAAATATTATCTCGAGTTTCATGTATTCTGAACAAAGCTGTACCTGTGTAACCGGTGCGACACTCGCAGCGGTAATTGTTCGTGAGCTGGATGCAGCTGTGTGTGCCCCGTAGGTCACAGGGGTTGGAGAGGCACTCGTTGACGTCGCCCTCGCAGCGCTCCCCCACGTACCCCGCGGGGCAGTTGCAGTGGTAGCCTCCCACTCCGTCCACACACTTGCCTTTGTTAAAGCACTTCGGCTCTTTGGTGACAGGGTCAGTGAACGGGTTGCAGTCGTCGATGTTGATCTCGCAGTGCACACCTGGCGACGGACAAGTTGTTTTTAATTTGCTTCATCTGTTTACTTCCTCATTAATTTCCCCCTAAATACATAAAAGAATACTGGTACTTGTAAAAGAAACGCATATATGTTTATGGAAAGCTTCCAATAGATGCTATAACTATTACAACGAGCCACAAATAATCAAAATGTGTTTTTAACATAACTCACTTCAGGTTAAAGCCTTAGCATGATTCGACAAAAATGTTTGTAAAAAGATTGAGCTGAATTGTTTGTAAAAACTCTAAAAACCTGTTGGTTGTGTTGGGATACACCCGACTCAGCTGCTCATTCGAGCTGACCTACAACACACAATCCTCTTCATGTCTGAGGGAAAAATCAATGGCGAAATTTGACAAGCAGAGGAAGAGTTGGAGGCAAGCTGTGAGGAGGAGTTTTAATGCCCTGGGTGCTGTTAAGCCCTAATTAATGAAGCGTGGAGACAAGAAGGAGAGGGTGCTGAGGCGGAGGGGTGTGTGGGAGGAGTGTGCGTGGGGTCTGCTGACCTTGGGTTCCTCTGGGACAGGAGCATTTGTAGGTATTGATCAGGTCAATGCAGGTGCCCCCGTTCTGGCACGGCTGGGAGGAGCACTCATTGATCTCCACAGAGCAGTTGGTCCCCAAGTAGCCTGGCATGCACTGGGGGACAGAGGGAGGAAGAGAAGGACAAAGACACAGAGGAAGAAAGAAGAAGAAGAAAGCAGGAGGAGAGAGGGGGAAGTTGAATCAATGTCTAACATGAAACAAAGATAGTTTCTGTTTACCTGGCTGTTTTCTTGCATTCATCCTGCCAAGGCCAGCATATCCTTTACTCCCGGGGAGATTAACATAACTGAGATGTTTGTTTTCTATTTATAAACAGGCCTTTTTATTAGGAGCACTGCTGAGAGGATGGCCACTGTATGATTAGACAGAATAGCAACAACGCTAAAACCACTGACAGCTGAGGAGGATAACACTGATCATCACTTTACAAGGAGGTGGAAACTTCAGGCCTTGGCATCCACGAGGATGTTACTTTGATATGTAACACCAACCTAGATATTGTTTCAAGCGGGCCCATCCAGCCAACAGAACAATGCAACCACCATAGTGCAACTGCTCAGGAATGGCTTAGGGAACACAACAAGAAGCCCAGATTGTAATCTGATCTAGCGTGTATTGAACTCAGATGCAACAAGGCCCCATGTTTTCAAAAGTCTTGGTCCCAAAAGGACACCCAACAGGGGTCCTGCATTCCTGCTCTGCTGAGTGCTGCTTAAAGCAAACAATATTAGCCTACACAACATTAGGCATTAGGCTTTAAATACTGAATATTTAGGATTTTTAATTAGGAATTTGTGCGAGATAGATCAAGTTACTAATTAAACCACCAGACTTAATTCTTAAAGTATTTGCAGTTTGTAGAAAAGTGAATGCAACACATAGATAACCTGAGGACTGGGTGCATTGATGCAGTTTTGGTGTGGGATAGTTTAGAGTTGTTACCTTGCAGGTATATCCACCCAGAAAGTCCGTGCAGGTGGCTCCATTCTGGCAGGGGTTTGGAGTGCATTCATCCACCTGCTCCTCGCAGTAACTCCCGCTGT
Source organism: Kryptolebias marmoratus (assembly GCF_001649575.2). Taxonomy (NCBI): domain Eukaryota; kingdom Metazoa; phylum Chordata; class Actinopteri; order Cyprinodontiformes; family Rivulidae; genus Kryptolebias; species Kryptolebias marmoratus. The sequence goes on along the minus strand of NC_051430.1, from coordinate 26,785,690 downwards.
ATCCAACCTGACAGTGGCAGTAGTGAACATTTCCTGCATCCAGACACTGACCCGAGTTTTTACACAGTTGGGATACATCAACTCCTGAGCAGAGAAGGTAAGATGAAGAGAGGTTAAACTTCTATCATGACAGGTTAACATATTAATTAACAAAACATGGAAATATATGTATTTAAAGCAAACTGCAGAGGTTTTATCTCTGTCGTACCTCTCTGTTTAGCTGCCACTTCACAGGAAACACTTGGGACATCACAATAAAGGCCCGTCCAGCCGGTCTTACACTCACAGCTGTAAGTAGTTCCTCTCTGCCAGCAGGTTCCCCCGTTCTTACAGGGTGATGTATCACACCAACGAACCAAATTCTGAAACACAAAGGTGTGAGGGACTCAGCTAAAAAGCTCTTACATTACATTTGTGTGCATCATTTTGCTACTTTTAGCTACAGTTTAATTTCATTCAGTGCTCAGCATTCAGGTTGCATTTTCGAACAAAATGCAAATCCTACAGTTTACAATACTTTTTCAACTCTGACTGCACGCAAACTGGAATATAGGTTCCCTTTTAATGCTCTACCAACACATCAAGTCATCTTTTGGTTATCAAGACACTAAATTGTCATTTTAAAGTCATCTATAACAGTAAAAAAAGACACAGATCATAAAATAATCAGTTAAAAACTTTTCTCCCTCTTTCTACCTGACAGTTGAGTCCAGTGTAGCCATGCGGACAGGTGCACTTGTAGGTGCCGTAGCTGTCCTGGCAGGTGCCTCCGTTCTGACAGGGTTTGGAGTCACACTCATTGATGTCGTGCTGACAGTAGCTCCCAGTGAAGCCTGGTGGGCATAAACAGGTGAAGGTGTTGATCCCGTCCACACAGGTGCCGCCGTTGAAGCACGAGCTGTGGGGCAAGAAAAAAACAAAAAAAAACATTTGAAAAGTTAAAACAACAAATCAAAAGAGGTTGAGAATTATTCTGCAGCTTTTAAGGAAAAACTGAGTAAATCAATGAAACATTATCTCAGCTGCAGGCAAATTCAAAGCTGATTTATCCACAGAGAGCTCACAAAGAATAAATACTTCGGTTTTTACAGGAATGCCTTGCTTCAAGATCTAACTTCTCACACACGGCAGCACCACCGAAGCATTCAACTCCTCAGCCACACATTAAAATCATTATCCAAATTCACTGTCTTCTAGCTGATTGTAGAACACCTACAACACAAGATGTGTTGCTGTTAATCAATACTCCAACACAGGGGGCAGCAGTGGACAAGAAAACGAGATTTATAAGGTGACTCAAAATGAACCTGCTGCTCAAACCACGTTTTCCCAATCAAAGTCAAATCTGTTACGTTGGAAAGCCAGATCTTGTCTCTAACACACTTTGTGAGTTCTGTACCTCTCTGTGCAGTCAGGAGTGTTGTTTTCACAGTGGATCCCACTGAAACCGGGTGGGCAGGTGCAGGTGTAGCTGTTAACACAGTCTGTGCAATTGGCTCCGTTCCTACAGGGGTTGCTCTCACACTCGTTGATGTCCTCCTCGCACTTTGGACCCCGGAAACCGGGCAGGCAGGTACACAGGAAGCTGTTCACTTGGTCCTTACACAGGCCTCCGTTGCTGCAGGGATCTGTGAGAGGGAGCGTCACACTTAGCTGCGTCCTCTCACCTGTGTTTCTGTGCTATCATGCATCTTCGTCAATGAGTTTAAAGAGAAATTAGATAAACCAAGCAGGATTAATGAACGTACTCGGCTTGCAGTCATCGATATTGGTCTCGCAGTTGCGTCCTGTGAAGCCCGGCTTGCAGCCACAGTGGTAGCTACCCAAAGTGTTCTGGCAGGTTGCTCCATTGAGACACGGGTTCTTCACACACTCTTTAATGTCCACCTCACATGTTTGGCCTTAAAAAAACAAACAGAAAGTAAATGTTACATATTTATCAAACGGAACTGTAAAGAAAACTCGAGTTGGAAACAAAAGAAGACGGGAAACAGTGTTTCTCTCATTTGGAAATCAGTCTACACAAGATTATTTGCAAATGTTTCTGATGAGGTCGAGTCGAGCTAAAACTGCTGGTGTAGATCAAGCCAAAGTTTTAACTACTGTCTGACAAATATTCATTTTGTGAAAATATAGAAAATAAATTAGAGTCCTAGTCTTTGGTTTAGTTTTTGAGAGTTCAATTGAAATTCATCCAGTGGTTCATGGGGTATTTTGCTAACAGACAGACAAGGTTGACTCCAAAAGAAGTTTTAAACACAGACACTGTGCGATTCTGTTTAAAACCCAAAAAGGGTCAATTTAATTCCTGGGTTTGAGAGTTTTTGAGTGTAGGAAATTGTTTATAGAAACAAATATGAAGATGTAAATCCAAAATTGTAATTTAAAAAAGGTATGTTTTGCAGCCAAAGAATAATATACACTTCTGTGTATTAAAAAGTGTTAGAAACACACACCAGAACTGTGTGACCTTTCTGCTAACAATATAAAGACCCACACAGGCATGCATGAATAAAAGCTCACCCTGCCACCCTTCAGGACAGGCACAGGAGAAGCTCAGATAGTCCTCCGACTCCTGACACGCTCCTCCATGCTTGCAGGGTTTGGAGCTGCAGGGGGCCATCAGGATTTCACAGTTCTCTCCTGTAACACACACATAAACACACCCTTAGTGAGCTGAACTGTAAGATCTTTTTAGCATTAACTTGACTGTGACCTCACGCATGACTAAGGAACTTGGAGATAACCCAACCCAAATGGACACAGAGTCATCTTTCAATCAGTGCTATCAGAGGATTTTATCCAGGCTCTGTCAGTATCAGAGGCCTGGGGAGATAATCTATCTGTTTCCACAATGCACTGCTCGTACAGGAAGCCAACTCCAGCTTCCGGCCATTGTGAAGCCATTTGCTGTTCTGTGAGACAGGAAGCAGGCAAACAGGAAATGTGTCAGGCACCATGTTCCCACCCCAACACCCCCACAAGGCTTTTTATTATTTAAAGTCCTGTGGCTGTTTCCAGAAAATACAAGAAAAGCACAAGAAACCTACACTTGGCCTTTCTGTCATTATTTGTTCAGTGAAAAAATACGGACGGCATGAAAACATTTTCTTGTTCTTGTCAGGGATGCTCATGTGTCACCGAGGAGCAGAGGCTTGGTGTCTCTGAGCCCTGAGGAAGTCTTGTGACTGAACTTTACTTGGCAGTTATTTCATCAGCAGCACAGTTTTCCCCTTTTGCTCAACAGCTTAAGGAACACAGCCTGTGGAAAATGGCGCCAGTAAGGAAATTCCAGACCGGCAGGCTAATGCAGGAATGTGTTATCAAACATCTTAAACAATATTTTCATACCCGTGTAAGGCAGGATGCAGTTGCATTTGTACCCTGCGACATCATCGATGCAGGTCCCCTGGTTGAGGCAGGGGTTGGAGGCACATTCATTGATGTTTGTCTGGCAGTTCGGTCCTGAGGTCAGAGCAGACAATAAATTACACAAACTTCAGTTCAGACCGAGGTCAACAGCTGACAAACAGATACTGACCGGTGAAGCCCATGCGACAGGTGCAGACGTAACCGCTGGTCATGTCCTTGCAGGTGCCTCCGTTCATGCACGGGTTGGATTCGCACTCGTTGTTGTTGATGTCGCAGTTTTTGCCACTCCAGCCAGAATCACAAAGGCATTTATAGCTAGCAGGACGGCAGGGATAACATCCATCAAAATGTGCTTGTTGGAAATTAGAGCAAACATGCTAATAAGCTCAGCCTCTCGGTGTTAGAGAGCTGTACCCGTTAATCTTGTCTTCACAGTGACCGTGGATGCAGGGGTTGCTCAGGCACTCGTTGACTTGAGAGAAGCAGGTGGCATCGTGGTAACCATCCGGACAGATGCAGGTGAAGCTGTTGATACCGTCGATGCAGGTGCCGCCATTGTGGCAGGGGTTGATGGCACACTCGTCGATGTTGTTGTTACACATCACACCTAAAGTAAAAAAGCAGACTCTGCTTAACTCTGTAGAATTAAAACAAATATATCCCCCAAAATCAGTGCACATCTCCATCTACAGTTCCAACGTATTTACTCTGGTTGGTTTACTGAGATAAGTAGCACCTGATGCGAGCTCTACGACCAAAAAGACAATGCAACAAGACGACTTCGTTAAAAAAAATGGCCCAAACTTCAGCTGAAGAAAGAAAAAGGATGAATTAAAGGCCTGGTATTTCTTGAAGAAATGCAGATCATCTGCTGACTTTCATGAGTTTTATTTCAAAAAGGCACAAAAGTATATACTAGTTTTTTTGTTGTTGTTGTTGTTTATGTGCTGCTGCTTTTACAAAATTAAGAACAGGTGAATAGAACCTCAATTAATGAAAGGATGGCCTGTCAAAGAACTGAAAGAGTTTTGTGATTTGTCTTCATGACAGACCTTTGTCATGTAATTATTTTAAAGTATTCAGCCCATTAATTTGTACACAAACTGACACACTGTTGCTGATAAAGAGCTGCGATGAATGTATCAATTTTCAGAAAAATAAGGGATCTGAACTTCTCCTTTGTCGGCCACTTGAATCATTGACGCCATTCAGACCGGTGCCACGCATAACATAAAGGCTGCCCATTTGGCTTTAAAGCAGGGACGGGTTTCCAAGCTTTTAAAAGCTCAACTTTCAGGAATCTTTCAGGGAATCTTTTCTCCTGTACAAAACCCCAGTGACTCCATGTGCCAGTATGTGTGTGTGTGTCTTTGTGAGGGAGGGCAGCTTGTGTGTCCGGACAGCAGCAGGTCGGGGACAGGGTGGAGCAGGAAAGTGACACGGGCTGAGCCTCAGAGGAGCACGCTCACTCGCTCGCCATCTGTCACACCCCCAGCTTTACATCAGGACCACGCTCCACTGTCTGTCTGACTCTCACTGCCTGAACTTTAAACACTTTTTTTTGGTTTAAATACTAATACACATCAGCAAAGGTAGCTCTCTTTGCTGCAACAGATTCCCTTTTTGTTCTGATTAAATATTAAATGCTCAAATGTTCTTATTCTGCATGGATTTTATTTTTATTTTCCACTACACATGCATATTGCCAGCAAGGCTTGATTGATTAGATTTAGGATGCAAGACTAATAATTATTCTAGATTTAAATATATAAGCAAAACAGTAATTTCTTTTACTTTCTGTTTGCAAAAAGGTCCATTTCTGATTTCCCAACTGCCTGCTCATCTTTCTTGTTGAACTTTGTTCTCCTTTGCTTAAAAGGAACTTCTGCAATGTGACAACCTCATGCTTCAAGCCTTGGCAATACAATGAATATTCAGCTTAAACACTCCAAGTATTTATATTTCTTTACCAGTGTAGCCGGGTTCACAAGCACACTCGTAGCCATTGATCTTGTCAATGCAGGCCCCATAGTCACAGGAGTTGCTCTTACAGTCGTCGATGTTGATTTCACAGTTGATTCCTGGAGTAAAAACAAATTGTTTGTGTTATTAATAAATGTAATATTCAATCATTGCAAAGCCATAAAAAAGACAAAATAAATGATAAAGATACAACATGTAATGATGGGTAATGTATTCTTAAATTAAAATTTTGTAAGAAAATTTGCGACCAGACGCCAACTACCACGTGTTTGTTTACCTACAGAAACAACCGAAGTGAATCAAATATTAAAACTATCGGCCACATTTGTTCACCAACACAGACTTTGGTCAGCCTGAAGGTCAATCATGTGATTCAAACATCTTAGTTATCTGTGGATCCAGTTGAGTGCTTTGTTTACATTGACTGTGGACCCACATTTCAGAACTGCACATCAACATAACTGGAAAACTACTGGAGTGAAGTTCAGGATAACAATTTTTATGTTTGATTTCATACTTTGCGTTGAGTAGCTCTGGGTGTATGCAGCTTACCTGTGGTTCCCTTGAGGCAGCTGCAGATGTAGGCGTTCTCTCTGTCCTGACAGGTGCCTCCGTTTCTGCACGGCTGGCTCAGACACTCGTCGATGTTGGTCTCACACAGCCTCCCGGTGAACCCGGGCCTACAGTGACAGCTGAACGAGGCCAGGCCGTCGACGCAGGAGCCGTAGTGGCAAGGGTTGGAGTAACACTCATTGATGTCTGTCTCACAGTGCCTCCCAGTGTAACCTGAAGGAAACAGAGGGCTTTGGGTTAAGTCCTTCAATTAAGGCCTTTCTTTAAATATTTAACCTCCTTTTTGCTTGTTAAATATGTTTAATTCTGTAATATTTGTTTGTGGTAAAGTTCTTCTACCTTCTGTGCACTCGCAGGTGTACTTGTTGGGCCCGTCTGTGCATTTGGCGCCATTTTTGCACGGCGTACTGGCACACTCGTCAATGTCTATCTGGCAAAGATTCCCAGTGAAGCCTGAAAAAACAAGAGGCTGTTATTGTGTGTGTAAAGGAGTGTGTGTGTGTGTACAAACATGGCTACTTTGTTCTCATCGTTTTGAGCCAGTAACACTAATAACCCTGGACCCATCTTCTAAGGGCTCTCAACGAATCACCAAATCTGCATATTAATGAACAACTGTGCAACACTGCAAGCTCACTCTTTCTCCCTTTCTCTTCTTTTCAGAAAATCTTTCAAAAAAAAAAAGAGGGAGGCGACAGTAGAGGGACAAGTTCGGTTAAAGAGGGGGAGGGAGGGAAGTGAGGGAAGAGTGAAAGTTGTGAGGCCTCCTGACCAAGAGGGGAGAGACAAAGGAGGGCCTGTCTGTTCAACGCAGCGCCAAATTGAGCGCGTTGCCTTCTTTGTCCCCCCAAACTTTTCCATCACAATGTGCATTCTCCTACTCGCCCCCACCGCTGCCTGCCCAACTCTAAAAGGAGCCAGCTTGACCTCTGACACCGTGCTATTCAAACTCTTGTTCATTCAAAATCCCTTTTCCTGGAGTTATTCTCATCTCAGATATTCTTGCCCCCCTCCCTCTGACACAGTCCTGGGACTAGTAAGCAGGATGTTGTCTGATGAAGAGATAATAAGTTCAATCCACACCCCCATTCTGAAGTACAAGATCACAGCAGCACACAGGTGTGCTCTGTGTTACAGCTGATCCAGTGAGGAAGTATTTGTGTGGAGGACAGCAAGCAGACAAAGTTACTGCGCAGACACAACACAAACAGCTAGAAGCATGCAGTGGTCTTCAAACTATGTTAACACTAAAGAGACAGTGGACTAAATTAGAGCTAAAATCAGTATTTTTAAATAATAAATAGAAGTAAGCCTTAAATAACCACAAGTTATACCTTGACAAAGACAAAAAAAAGTTAAATAAAACAATGTTTTGACAGAAATTACTAGTTAGAAATAACCTATTAGAACAAATTTTGGGTTATTTTGTGAGAAATATCTTTAGCAGGTTAATCACACCTCTTTTTTTAAAAAAAGGAAATGTTTATCACTGATGGATGTTTAATAAAAGGATGTTTGTCAAATGGACCAGTGGGTCATTACAAGCTAAACAGTAATTTTGTTTTACTTCAAACAAAAATGGAAATCTTGAATGTAAAAAGCAGGAGTTGAATAACTATTACTGGAGAATAATTGGAAAGTTATAAAAAAGTATAGGTTTTTAAAATAGAATATGTCACCAATACTATTAAGACAAACATTCTTTGTCTTCTTTTCTTTGCTAGGAATTATCAGGAATGTTTACATTTGTTATGTGAATATTATAAACATAACTAGCTAATGTTAGCCACTATCCCATACATTAAAACTATTTATAGAAATAAACACAAAATAAAAGTTTTTTTATCTCTTTGGGAGATAGGGATTCCCTCTCCTATGGATCCAAATAGTTTGATCCATTTTGTGCCAACGTCAGTCCAGCTTTTTGCTCCCCCGCCATTTTTTATGTTTCTGGCTATTACGCATTTTCAATAAAAACATCTGGGAGGAGGCTGCATTAAATCGGGACACATGGAGCAGGATGATCCATGAAGACACAGCACCCAGGAAGGGACCTCCACTGTGCTGCCGAGGGGAAAAGGAAGTAAAGAAAAGAGAGATCCACTTCCAAAACTAAACTCAGGACAACCATCTATAAATGCCCCCACTGTAACAGAATATATGACTCAAAGCTGCATAGACATCTGAAGACCCACAAGTGATTAAATCCACCATCAGGAGGACAATCAAACTTATTTTCAAGTGATGCACAGACATGGCTGATTGCCTTTTTGTTTCTTTAAAGTGGCAAATACTCAAATCAGTCTACCTTTCGTTTGAACAGACCTCAGGGAGTCTGATTAAACATGAATGCACTTCCAAAGGTGACAACAAATGTAAAGTTTCTTCACAGCTACGGTGTCCAAGTATGGCTTTTCTGACTCAAAACTTAAAACCTTCAAAAGAAATCTGTCTCAAAGAATTTCTTACCCAGACGCACACATATGCATGCACACACACAAAAAAGTGACGCAAGTGTGCAGAGGAACGCACACACATGCAGCCACAGAGGGATTTATCCCCGGACTGCTGGAATCAGACATTTCAATGGCTCTCAGTGGGGTTTCCATGGCTATTCCATGTACAGAACTGAAAAGGGGGAGACCTCGCCTCGGGCCTCGCAACAGGGACAAATTTACATCTCAAGCAGGGCGGTTAAAATCCCTCCCCCTTGTGGTATCCTTCCTGCTTCAGTATAACGGTCTGTGCATCTCAACACACACACACACACACCCCTTCTGAAAAAAGAAAACACTTTCACCACCAACACTCTGAGCTGCTTCCTCACATAACCCTCACTCAGTGTCACACACAGAGGGGTTTTTTAAGCTTTAAGCTCTTCTGTTCACTCTTTTCTATTAAACCTAAAGCCTTCTTGTTGAGACGTTTTTCTTTTTCTGTCTTTCCCCCCTCTTCCTTTCCTTTTCTCTCACCGGGAGGAATCCAGCCTCTCTCCGCCCGGGCTGACTTTGATCCGCCCGGCTTTGCTTTTTTTTCCATTTCCAAATAAAAAAAAAAAGGAATCACTTCCACCTCAGTGATCCCAATGAAAGAACTGAAAACAAAAAAATACCTTCTTTTCTTTTCGCTCCTCTTTTTATCCTTTTTTCCTCCGATATTCACTTGTTGCATTCCTTCACGTCGAAAAAAACCTTGCTATCTTTTGTCTAAACAGCATTAAGCTGAAAACAAATTCCCCATAAAAACAACACAAGATAGAAAATGCCATTTTAAGGAGTTTAGCAGCAGCTCTTTGTTCTATTTTAGGCTCTCACTCGTTCCCCATCACAGTCAGAATCTTGCTTAGATTCACAAGTTTCTGCTCAATCATCAGACTTGACAAAAGGGATAAGAAACTTGTTAAAAAAAAGTTCAAACTTCCTCAAGCTTCTCCCTATAGATTTTTTTTTTTCTTCTTTGCCTCTCCTCTTCAACTGCAGCATTTGTGCTGCCCGGGCCTGCGTAAGCCTGCCTCAGGGCTGGGATTAGCGCTCGTCCGGAGAGGTGTTTGTGTGTATTTGTGTTTGAGAGGAGAAGCGAAGGGGAGCAAGGCAGAGACAGAGGGAAAGAGATCGACCTCCGTGGCCCCCTGGCCTCACGCCCTCTCCCTCCTCTCCCCCCGCTGCGGCGGTATGGCAGCCTCACCTGTGGGGCACTGGCAGTGGAAGGCGTTGATCTTGTCGATACACTTGCCGTTGTTCAGGCAGGGGCCGCTGGCGCACTCGTCTATATCGATCTCGCAGAACTTCCCCTCGTAGCCTGGCCAATTAGCAAGCAAGGACCGAGAGGGAGATGGATCGGTTAGAGGGAAAAAAAAATTCAAAGTGAAAAAGATAATCCCACTGCAGCAATATACTGCTATAATGGACATATTATACAAACTGCCTACATGAATACACAAAGATCAGAAATCACCTTCTGTAGAAGCTGAAAATAAACATAACTCTCAACACTTTACATCAAGTTTTCTGTTAAAACATTTAACTGTATGTTTTTAAAGTTTCATATATAATGTGACAAAAAAACCCTCAAAAAACAAAAGAATATTTTTGTTCTATTGCTTACTAAACTTGTCAGTAAATACCACTGTTTATGTAATAAAGCTTACTGCTGGAAGAGGTTCACTCTAGGATTTGTTTATTTGCAGTTCTAAAAGATTATAAACTAGTTTTCTTAATGATAAAGAAGAAAGTTGTTAAAGTTTTGATCAGTAAAAGTAACTTTCCTGGGCCCCTGGAAGACATTATTACACCTGGAGGGAAGAGCAGAAGCTTTTGTCTGTCTGTGACGTTGTAAATAAAGTTTTTTCTCAGACTGCTTTAGAGAATGTATAATCTCTGGCTGTCCCATCTGACACTGTGTCATGAAAAAGAAAATAACTTTTGTTCTCCTAATAAAGCCTCTCACCTGGCATGCAGATACAGTGAAATTCTCCAATCTGGTCCAGACAGGTGGCCTCGTTCTGACACGGGTACGACATGCACTCGTTGATGTCCACCTCGCAGCGCGCCCCCACGTACCCCAGCTGGCACCTGCACTGGAACGAGCCCTTGGTGTTCATGCACTTTCCTGCGTGCTCACACGGGTTGGACCCTGTTAAAACAAACCGAGGTTTAATTTAACTTCCTTTAGAAAGATGGAGGATTAGGACTCGCTGTGGCGACCCCTGAAAAGGGAACAACCGAAAGAAGAAGAAGAAGAAAGATTACCAAAAAAATCTGTGAAGTCATTTTAATGCCTTTGAGATTAGATCATTCGGGTGGCTTATTGTCATTTGTCAAAGCTGGAATCACTTCTGTGATTACAACAATAATACCCCAGAGGAAATAACTTGTTGTAATTATGGGTACAATTATGTGTACAAAAGTACCCATAATAAGAGGAGAGAATTGGACAGAGAAGTTGTGACGTAACTGAAGAGTTTGCGACAGTGAGAATGTCTGTAAAACGTCAGTATTAACAACTGGACAGAGTGATTTTTACCCAACGAGCACTCGTCGACGTCCTGATCACAGGAAGGACCAACGTATCCTTGGGGGCAGTTACAGAAATGATTTCCCGTGATGGGGTTGGTGTCACAGTTAGAGCCCCTCTGACACGGGTTACTGATGCAGGCGTCCTTCAGCTGGCAGAGCAGACCTGGGGCAGAATCAAACAAGTGAGCAATAAATCTCTCATTTCTGTCAGCTTCAACTTACAACCCTGAAGTCTCACCTGTCTCCTTAAATCCACAAATCCTGACCCATCACTTTTACAGTTCCCTCATTTTACTTTTTTACCCACAAAACAACCAGAACTGGACTTTTATCAAATTTATTTTTTCACAAAAAAATGGGAATACTCAAATATAACATCAAATTTAGATAAGGCACATTAATTTAAAAAAAAGAAAAAGTAAAAGCTTAACATATAAAGAATTAAATTCTTACAGAGCACCTGAACTGTAAGACGTACAGATGAAACAGTTCATGAATACCATGAGAAAATCTCCAATGATTGATATATTTTAAAATATAATTAGCATTGAAAACCATAATGATGTAATGGTAATAATGGAAGTCATTCTCATCTGTAAATTGCAAAAAACAAGCAGGATTTGTCAGAGTAGCACTGGCTTTTTGGTTTTTGTTTTTTTATCTATTTTTGCTGTATTTTTATGTCTATATTTATTCTGTGAAGTGGCAGGGACATTTTGATCAGCTTTAATTTGTTATTTTACATACACTAAAACCTAAAATACACGTGACATGTCCGCAGTAAACACATGGACCCACCTGTGCGGCCGTGAGGACACTCGCAGAAGAAAGAGGCGACCCGGTCATGACAGGTGGAGCCCTGGAAGCACGCGGCGCTGGAACAGTCGTCGATGTTGTCGCTGCAGTCGTCCCCGGTCCAGCCGTTCACACACACGCATTGGTAGCTGCCATACGTGTTGTGGCACGTGCCGCCATTTTGGCATGCGTTGGGCATGAGCTGGCACTCGTCGACATCGTCCGAGCAGTGCTGACCTGCGGAGGAACAGTGTTTCCTTCTGCATCAACTGCACTGCTGGCAAAACTTCATCTCTTATTCAAGAAAAAACTAAAGTGATAATAATTGAAGCTTATGTTGTGCAAACCTGTGAACTCTGGTTTGCACTGGCAGTTGTAGGTGTTGACTCCATCCACGCAGGTGCCACCGTTCTGGCACTCGTGGCCTGGACAGTCATCGATGTTGAGGTTGCAGTTTTTTCCTGTAAATCCTTCGAACAGCAAGAGACACAATATCAGCAACAAACTCCCACTTATTTACTTCACTGAGACTTTTTTTTTTTCATATATTCATAGACTCTGTTCGGTTAAACGTGGCCAACTGTCTCTTCCTTTCCATGAAAGAAGGCAGCTGTACCCTGCTGAGGTCTGTGGCAACCCTGCCATGAAGTAACAGCCACACTGCTTCTCAGTTGCACAAGAGGCAACCACTGGACTGTACAAGCGGTATGTTGGGTTATATAACAGGCAACGCAAAACCAGTAAAACTCATAACTGCCATTTCCTCAGTCTCATATTCCTGAAAAACCTTATTGTTGAAGTCAAGGCCTGAAACATCACAGACCTGAAGACTGTTTATTTAACTAAAGCTAATGTTTTTGGTCTCCTGTTCTCTTCTAATAAAGCTGAGGTGTTCAGTGTTTTCTTGCATTCTTAGATATGGTTTGTTTTCGTTCTAAAGCAGAGGACGTTACATTAGTAGCATTACGTGCATGGCACAAACAAAATACACGAGTTTTGCAGAACAAATTAACTCCAGTTTGCAGTTTTTTGTATTTTGGTGTGCAGCAACCATTAAATGAATGGATGAGTGTGAAACAGGAACGCATGAAGATATTGGCACCAGGGATGGGCAGTAATTTTTGAATACTTTAAGTCTAGTTAAAATGAGCAAATTTTAAAGAATCGATGCAACCATCAGGAACTTGTTTCATTTTTTTACACCGGCATGTGGTAGTGACATGCCAAAATGTTTCCTAGCGGTCATTTTCCTGTCAGTGTGCTTTTTCCAACACAACAGAAAATAAATAAGAGAAACAACTCGGAGCGTCCCAGAGTCTTACTGTCATCACATTTTATTTTGAAAGGATTCTGAAATGGAAAGTACGGTCACGGGTGAGTTTAGCTTTAATGTCAGAATATGTGCAACCCCCCTGCAATTAGATCCAATGGAACGATGAAAATGAAGGATTCTAAAGCATCACATAAAAATGGGGTAACCATTAAAATGTTGTTTTAAAGAATAAATGCCTCCACTAACAGCCTAGAAAGTCATTTTTGTGCGTTTCAAAAGTAGGGGATGCCTTTGAAATGGGACAAAAAGTTGCCAAACAAATTAGGTACATTCATGCCTTATGTCAGTAGAAAAAAAAAAAAACAAATAAAACAAACAAACAAAACAAAAATAAGTCAGTCTTGTGTGGTGGTGACAGGATGTTAGGAAGGACTTAAGTCCCAGCAAGCTTTCCTTCGCTCCACCATGTGAAACGGATGTTGGCCTTTTACTATTTCCTTACGATAAGCCCTGATGCCTTCCTGCTCAGATCTGTTCACACACAACACACACCAAAGCAAAAACACACATGCATGTACACACACACAGGGAACACAACATAAGCAGGAAAAACCGGACCTTAAATGACATCATCGGCCAATCAGCAAGGATGCTGGCTTAGAAATTAAACTGCAAAAGGATCACGCCTCCTCAATATTCAATATATGTTTGTTTTTTTTGATAATTCTCACACGCAGAAAATATTAAACCATTTCAGTTCTGTTTGATTCAAAGTTCACATTTTAAGTTAAAAAAGACGATGTTTGCTGTAAATTTATACAGTGAAGCTGGAAGATTAAAAATGTTATCATGGGTCTAGTTAGTAGTTTTAAGGCAGAAAAAATATTATTATTAACAGCAGCTTTTTGTCTTTTATTTGCAGGCCTCTATTGGTTCATCTAACATTGACTATACTGCTCAATGATTCAATAAAAAGCTTAAAACTGAAGGTGAAAATGACTAAAGTTCAGACTGAACCCTTGTAGCCAACACTGAAGGTGATGAAACAGCAGATCATCTGATCAGGTGTGATCCCTCAGCATCTTTTCCAGTGTAATGACACTAATGTTACCTGGCACACAGGAGCATTCGTAGCTGGTCTCGCCCTTCTGGATGCAGGTTCCTCCGTTAAGGCAGGGCGACGGGTTGCAGGGCAGGTAACGGGTGTCGCAGTGCTTCCCCGTGTACTCCGCTGGGCACTGGCATCGATAGCCGCCGACCTCGTTGACGCACACCCCGCCGTTTTTGCAGAGCAGCGGGTTCTTGACGCACTCGTTGACGTCCTGTTTGCAGGTTTGTCCGAAAAAGAAGGGTGTGCATTTGCAAACGAAGATGGAATCTAATGAAGAGCAGTGCCCGCCATTGGCACATGGATTTGAGGCACACGGGTCAGCTTTTGTGCAGTCTTTACCTGAGGGCACAGAGTGGTTAAATTCAGAGTCAAGGCACTCCTTAATAAGAAAAGCCTGGTAAATCGTGTCCCGTTACCTGTCCATCCAGGTGGGCAGCGGCACTTGTACGTCTGGAGACCCTCCGGCTCACAGGTGCCCCCATTTCGACACGGCGAGCTGAGGCAGATGATGCTGTAGGGCGTCATGCAGCGGCGGTCGGTGTAGCCCACTCTGCAGGTGCAGTTGAAGTCCACCGTGTTCCCCTTGGAGACGGCGCGACACGTGCCACCGTTCATGCATGGCAAGTTGTTGCACGGGTCGTGAAACTGGCACCTGCTTCCTACGTATCCATCCTGGCACCTGGACAAAGCAAGATGGGTGGTCAGCGGAAACCTTTAAGCTGCACATTAGTGGGCATTAAAGAAGATTAAAAAGGTCTTATGAGAAACACGTTTTTGTAGGTAAGAAAAAAAAGAGTTTAAATTGATGAGCAAATTGCTTGTTTTCTATTTACACCTCAAATAATTGAATACATAAATATTTTTCAAAACTGAATTTTACACCTTCCAAACCTGTCAATACGATTGTTTCTTTAGAACTCTGCATCAACACACGGTTTCCTTTTACATGACTGTCCAAAGATCAACACGTTTTCCTGGACTGTTTAAACTCCCTGGGTTTTATTCACGTTGAAGCCATCTAACTTTGAGAAGAAGCTTGACTTTCAGCCGAACAACCAGTTAATAGGGTCTGGACTTTGTCAGCAATTGCTGCTCAAACATTTTTAACTTTATCAGGAGATTCACTCTGACGGCTTAAATATGAGGGAGGAGGCAACGGAAGCGCTTCTGTCTGCAGAAGGAAGGACGTGATGCAAAAGGTACACTGAGGAAGCTGTTGGCAGACGAGGCTACTTGATGGCTGATTTTCAGCGTCTATTTAAGAACAATCCCAAAACCTAAAAGTGAGCAGGAAACAACACAGATGTCAGCAGAGGCCACTCGCTCACTTTTACACACGCAGTAAAAGCATTATTGTAATAATCTCTAAAAATCTCGAATGTACACCTAATGATTAATTTTGGAATCAAGGCCATTCAAGATGGCTGCCACAACAAATAGACATTAACCAATACAAACGATGGCTACATCTCAGTCTCAGTTTTACAAATATTGAGCTATGACTTGGTGTGGTAGTAGCTGAGAGTCGTTCACAACATGTTCTCTGAGCCCCATGACATATTGGAAGATCTCACAATATTGCATGGGAAAATTTAGAAGGTTTGACCAAAACAGCCCCACCCCCCCGCCTCATTCTAAGATGATTTTAGTTTAAAACTCTGGCATGAAAGGTTGCAGGAGATATGAACTCTGCACCTTCAGTTTATGAAAAATTAACATATTTTCGTCCTCAAAAAACTAACCCTTCTTTAATCGATTTTGTAGTTTAAATTAGCATAAAAAAAGAGTTTGACTGATCAAAAGGAATTTCCAAACACTATCTTTATCCATGCAGTCAAGCGTTCACCAGATAATAGCAAAAAGATTCCTCCTTTGTGCACAACTGTGCCTATAAATCAGCTACGTTAGCAACAAGGGTTCTGCTCTGCAACTTTTACAACACAGTGTTAAGAAACTACGCTTTAAAAGACACATCCGTCTTTCCCCCTTCACCCCCTGTGAACAATGTGTTAGAGGCTGTAAAACGGAGCTGTCCGAACAGAGGGGAGGTGGGGAGGGGGGGGGGACAAAACTCCTGGGATGTTTCTCACAGGTTGTGCTTGAGTCATAAATGCTGCTCGGACCCCAGTGAACAAATGCCCGCGGAGAGAGGAGCCTCAGATCACAGATTCACACATTTACAATTACAATGAGAGGAGCTGAGGGCTCGTCCCCTGAGGATGCACACGGCTCAACAAAAGAGCCACACACACCCAAAGCCGGAGCGAGTAGCCACACACACACACACAGAAAGTTTGCACAGTTGCATGCACGTCACTGTCGCCCAGTTCAGCTTCATAATGATATGCCCACATCTCACTGGTCCAATCCAGAAATTACACTTTTGCCTAAAAAAGTATGAACAAATATGCATCAGTCAGTTAAAACTAAATAAATACGTGAATGTGTATCACCCTCCACCTTTCATTCCAATGTTTGAGACTAAGACCATCTTATGTTAAGAAATGACATAATTTTAGCTATTTTAGTCAAACTTTAAACACATTATCATGCGCAGTCTCATTCAAAATTGCGCATGATCTGAGAGAGCCAACCTTCAGCAGCTTTATGAGCAGAAATGGGCTCACTTTGACCCTTTTGTCAGCACTTATTTATCCTGAAGACACGGCGGCATCTCTGCTACAGTGTCTGAGCTGCAAAGCCAACATTATGGCAACTTCAAAGCACTGTGCCACCACCTCAGCGCTCTCATTCTTTCCTCCCCAGAGAGGATTTACTTCGGCAGCAGACAAGAGATGAAACAGAGGAGACCAGACTGAAACCTCTGTCATGAATCACGAAAGATAAGTGAATTCCTGCACGGATAGAAACCCAAATTTCCCCAGACTTCTTTTACACTAATTTATCGAAGACTAGTTTTCCTTAAATATTGTTGTTTTACAGAGCATCATTAATAGACGCAGACAAATCGGCCTTCCCACGACATCGAAACCCAAAGTCACTCGAAAATACCTGACCAGAGCCAGCGAGTCTGTTAGCCCTGAGGGGCTGGCAGGACCACGTCCCCAAACGTTCCCAGGGTGTCCAGCTTGTTTTTACGTGTGAGGGCCGAGCTGTGGCCCCTCGGCAGGGACGGGCGTGTGTTTAGACAGAGTCCCCCTCTCAGGGGATTACACAGTCTTCGAACTGTGACAAGGAAAAGAAAACATCACATGCTCGGCCGCCCGCTACAAAAACAGTAGCGGTGAGCAGTGGCATGTCACCATGAGAGCAAAGTGGCACCTTGGCTGAGTGTTGTTATCCTCTGGTCACTGTTGCACTGATTCCAATAAGCAAATCAAATCTGTTAAAATATTAAACTCAAATTTGTGCAAAAATAACGAGTCAAGACTTTTAGGAGCCCAAAAAAATCTCTTTTCAACAAAGGACTTAAAATCTGCAACATTTGTAGTGTTTTCTGCATAATTTAGGCAAGATAAAGTCCTCCCAAACACACTTAAGCAACAATAATACAGACAGAAAGTCCATTTAATCTGACAAAACATGGTAATGAGCTTTAATTATAGAGCTGAACAGCAGCTAAGAACAACCACCTTTTATTTCACAAAACTGCCTGCCACCCAGATGTCTTGCACTTGTTTTTCCTGCCTTGTGAAACAATTCTGTGAAACAATCACTGCATTTACATCTAAAATGTCAAAAACGATTGTTCCGATTAGGGCTGTTAATCAATGAATAAAACATAACTAATTAATCGCAAATCTGTTAAAAAATTAGTTGCGAATAATCGCGATTAATCACTTTTCAAGGCAACTTTAAAAATGGATTCAGTCATCAAGTCATTTATTTAACAAAAGGGACTTTTGTTTTGTTTTTACTTAAACACATTTTTTAAAAGCTTTGAAATAAATTTTGTATAAAAAATGTAGAACATAACTTAAATAAAGTGCATTACAAACATTCATTTTGTGGTTCAGAACATTCACTGTTGAATTAGAGTGAACTACAATTTAGAACCTTACAGAACATTTCTGCTTTGTTTTGAAACCAGCTCTTCTACTCCTTTACATTTAGCCAACTACTAAGACAAACCAGTCTCTCAACATTACTAGAAGAGAGCGTAGCTCTCTTTTTCTGAATGATGTGGCCTGAGAGGGAGAACAGTCTTTCACAGGGTACAGTGGTGGCAGGTGTTGAGAGATATTTGCGGGCAATTTGTTCTAGTCTAGGGTATGAGTCCCTTCTTTTTGACCACCACTGCAGTGGGCACTCATCCATGTCGGTTTTGGATTCTGATTTGTAGCGGTCCAGTGTAGATTGAATGGACTCTGCCTCATCATCTGTGTCTGAATCAGATGATGCAAGCAAGAAGATGGACATTTTCCTCTTCTTTTGTGGTGCTTCCCCTGTTGTTTGAGCACCTTGGATCTGGGCATTTCTATCCTCTTTAAGCAAGTTGTTTAAAGAACTCCACACTTCGCCTCTCTCAGACTTAGGCAGGCATTTTAAGTCCTTGAACCTGGGATCAAGTGCAGTAGCATTCTTGAGCCAAGTGAGATTGGAGTTCTCCTTTCGTTTAGCCAGGTCTTCACAAAAGGCCTTTTTGAATCGCACTATGTTGACAGTATCATCATCTGAAGGCTCCATGACTCTGAACAGGTGGCAGAAGGCAGGCAACACCACAGAACAGGAGATGTAGTGCTGTCCACCCAGAGTTTCAGTGACATACCTGTGAAAACACTTAAATTAATAACAATAACAATTGATTTATTAGCGCATCTGTCACAAAAAAAGTATTATTCCTGTCTTACTTCTAAAATATCCAGAAAAAAACACACAATTGGTTTGTCTATTTTTTAGACTGCTTACGGACCCATCTGACTTAACTAATATCAACTTAACTGATATAAAACATTGAAACAGAAATAAAAACATACCTGCATGGCTCAAGTAGCTCCTCCAACTTTTTCAGCTTTCCAAGCTCAGCTTCTGTAAGCAGGGGAATTTTGCTGTTCTGTTGTGATAGGGTCGCCTCTATTGGTGATTTATTTTGTTGGATCCTTGTGATCATGTGTAAAGTAGAGTTCCATCTTGTAGGCACGTCTTGAATCAGGGATTCTTCTTTTTGTTTATGTGCAACTTGCTGTTGATTCAACTCTCTAGCATTAGCTGGGCTGTGCTTGAAGTGACCAACAATTTTTCGACATTTGGTTAAAACAGCGTCAAATCCACTGTCTGCCAGTGACACTGTGATTGCTCTCTGTAGAGAGTGTGCAGTACAAGGCAGATGTTCATATGGAAGGAGTCTTGCAGCTGCTGTCAAGTTTCGAGCACTGTCTGTCCCAAGCGTTGTTATTTTTTTCTCAATGTTCCATTCTTGTGTGACCGCCTGGATGTGCTGCGCACATGCCTCTGCATAGTGGCGCTCGGTAGACTTACTCACAGTTAATGCAAAGGAGTGCAAGCACCAGTTGTCATCAATAAAGTGAGCTGTGGCACCCAAATAGTTAGCATTGCTAGCAGAAGTCCAATGATCGCATGTGAGTGCGATGTATGGGGCTTGCTCTAATAGTCTTTGCTTAATCGCCTTCTGGTTGTTGTACAACGTCTCTATTCTGGACATTACGGTTGACCTTGCAGGTAAATGATAAGCAGAGTCCCCCGACGCCTCCCGAATCACATCCCTCAGTCCTGCATCCTCAACAATATTTACAGGTCGACAATTTTTAGCTACCCAGCAAGCAATAGCCTCCGTTATTTTGTTGGTGGCTACCCTAGTCAGCGGACCACCTCTCACTGCAAACTGTTGCAAAGTTGTCTGTCGGAGACCTCCTCCATCCAACGTCGCTGCTACACCGGGATGTTTAGCCTTCAGGTGATATGTAAGTGATGAACTGCTTCGGTGGTTATTAAATTCACCTTTGCAAAGCACGCAAAATACTTTGGATTTGTCCAAAGTGCCGTCTGGTAACAACTTGAAGCGAAATTGTCCGTTTAATAGCGTGTCTTCCTTTTTATCCATCGCTAACTTGACTGAGCAAACGGAAGTGAGGTACGGCAATACCGAGGGGGCACTTGTCAAATTAATCGTTGCGTTAATTTATTTAATCGCGTCAAAGTAAAATAAAAATAACGCAAATAGTTAACGCGATAATTTCAACAGCCCTAGTTCCGATACATGAACCTAAACCGACACCGGCTCTGATAATGACCAAGCACGACCAAACTAAAATATACAGTCTTAAGACTGTTTTGTACTAAATTTAGTGCATTCACGTTTATATTTAGTCAGAGAAAAGAGGAATAAACTGTTTAAAACTGATACTTTATAATTCACAAAAAACAACCTTAAAAAAAAATAAAAATTAGAATTATCCACAAGTAGGTGTGTTTCAGCATTTTCACTCGGTTTCATTAAGCATAATGACAACATAATCTGTGACAGGTTATTGTTTGTCTGAGGTTGTATTTGTTTAATTTTAGGACCTAGAAATGACCAAATGATTTATTTATTTTGTCCTGATAAATAAAAAACTTAAAATTAAAAGGTTCGCTATGACTCTCATCTGCAACCACAACAAATTCTAGTTCAATATCTGTAAAATTAACTAAGTTATAGACATTTTTTGTTGGCTAAGGTTGATTAGCTGTAGCGGTCATCTTCATGATGTACATCAAATGATTACTTTTACTCAAATCTGTGTGCTGGTTCATGAGATATTTTACTAACAATACTGACAAACGAACACACACAGACATGGGGCAAAATCATTATTGCTCCACCTTCACCTTTGGTGGAAGGTGACAATGATACAAAATCTTTTACATATTTTCCAGTCATCTCTACCCTGGCCCATGGAGGTCAGTGAAGGCATGTGG
>NC_051430.1:26694540-26764323 GCF_001649575.2 Kryptolebias marmoratus | reverse complement strand
ATATATATATATATATATATATATATATATATATATATTGTTTTTCTAACATTTTCAGGCTTAGCTCACATATCTAGTTGGACACTTTTGGCAGAGTTGGTACCTGAATAGCCACCGTTTCTTTTTTTTCTGTGCAGAAAAATGAGGAGCAAGACGAGAGGAGAACGAAGAGGGCCGATGAGTGGGTCTATTGTTTCTCCTCCCCATTCAGAGCTGACCACGGGCCAGGCGTATTCAGCTGTTACACCTCCTCTTTCCTCTCATTCCTCCCCTCTTTCTCCTCTCAGTCTCTCCCCCCCGCCAAAAAAAAAAAAACCTTTGAATCTTCCTCAATTCCTGAACTGCACCACCATTTTTTTCCTCATTACTGATTTCACTTCCTGTCTTTAAAGCCAAACAGTTGCTGGCACCCACTCCTCCTTCTCTGCGTGCCTCCTTTCCCTCCAAAATCAGCTCACGCCGCTGCTGAACCGCCTCTTCTCATTTGTGAGACATCGTGGTCAGATTTATAACCCTCCACTGACCACTTTCCTCTCCCCCTGAAACTTTTCTTCAAAGTTGCTCCAAGTGGATCTTCTACTTTTTTTTTTTTTTTTTTTATGTTTGCGGCCAAAAGTAGGCAAAAGCGTAAAATCCAGAACACACACACACAAGGAGCGGGACAAAGATCTTTTCTTTGTGTGTCTGAAAGAAAAGAGACTGGAACAGGTTTGGTTGGGTGAAAGGCAGAAAGGGGCAGCCGGTTCAGATAGAGTCTCTTAGGCCTGATTCTTCACCTCAATAGAGGTTCACTGGCAGCTGCAATTCACTATTCCCTAAAAAAGAAGAAATCTCAGTAGCTTTGAAAGTAGTATCTGCCTTCATAAAACCATCCAGCGTCTCACACCAAGGCCTAGAAGACAAACAGACGGAGCCTCTGCACCCTTCCTCCGAATCACATGGACTCTCTATCCAAACACAGTCTGGTTGAGGTGCTAACAGTAAGTCAACTGTAGCACACGCTGGGCAAAGAATGCTAACAGTTTGCTCTTTAACTTGCCAATGCCCTGTCAAATACACGCTCGGCATAAAAAAAAGCTTTTACGGGCATCAGATTAACTGCCCTGATAAGGTCCTGAATGTATAAAATAGGTGTGCTAGACAAAAGATATTCAGCGACTCCTTTATGGAGACTTTTCGGAGTTTAAAGCAAACAGAGCAAAGCAGCTGCTTCAACAAGAGAAATCTGCCATCCTGGAGAGCAGGATAATCTCAACAGCAGCAGGTAAACTGGGCTGCTGGAAAGGTAAATAAAGAAGACATGAAAAGAAGGGCACAAATCAGAAGCTGAGCAAATATCAAGTGTTTGGGAGGTATCGTATAACTGCAGTACAGCAGTGGAATTATCTCTGCGGTAAGACCGATACTGTTATTATCCTTTCTGTCATCCCGCCCAGTGGTCCTCATTGTCCTCCTCGGCGCTCACTTCTGGCTCGTCTCCTCTTCAAATGCTGCCGCAGTCACCCGTGGCAACCGGTCTGTGGCTCGAGCCGGCAGCAGATGTTGTGGTGACATCTGACCCTTGGCCAGGCGTCACTCTGAAGGGGTTTTCCTTACAGTGTCGGACCAACCTGCCATCTGCCATCTTTCGGAAGGTCACACACAGATGGAGAGATGGACTATGTGGGCTACACACGTGTGAACTGTACACAAATAAAAGCCCAAAGAGGGTACACAGATTCAGGCAGCTGCATGGGGCTCACTCTAAATGCTTTTTAAGAAGCTTAGTGAATTAGGTTGCCCATTTATTCAATTATGGTGCCATGTAAAGCTCTGTGAGACAAAGTCTGTGTCTGGTTCCATTCTGTCAGCAACATTATAAATATCCATTAATTCCTTTTTTACAGTCTAAACATGACCAATATTTAGGCAACAAAGACACCAATGTAAACCTATAATTTACTTTTAAAATCTAATGATTATTACAGTGTAAGAGGCCATTTCAAGAGCTAATTTGAACAACTTTCCTACTAAGTTTTATGCAATATGTGTATGCAGTCTCAAAGTGGGTCACTGAATGTATTTAAAAAGACTATTTATAACTGTGCAGGTCTCAAAAAGAACTGCGAAAAGGCAGCAAAAAATGCTTTCACTATCATAAGTCTAGTGTTTTTCTTTGTTATAACAAAATAGCAACAAAATGTGAGAAGTTTGTTGTAGTTTTCCCTTTTAAAGTGTATAGGTTGTGCTATTTTTATTTTAAAGGTCAAAGAGGCATTTCACAAATTTTCACAAATTTTATTTAGTAAAAGAGGGGGCAAAGAAGCTTTTGTTGATCCAGGAATACTGCAAAAATATCACAACATAAGGACACAGTAGTGGCCTGATAGTATGTGTGTGTATTTAAACTCATAAAAGTACCACAGTACCTAAAACCCCTTTATGGTAGAATGGTGTTCTCTACTCGGTTGAGCAGTCAGTCTATTTTTTTTTAATTGGCTGTCTTAAGTCACACTTCTTACAAGTTGGTGGTAGGAATGCACCATAAAGTTCTTCGCTAACACCAGTAACCACCATTAAAAGAAGAAGATTTGTGGAGGGATCTCAGTGAACGATGGGGGCAAATTATGTTCAGCAAAGTTGTCAAGAAGAGGAACGATATCTTGAACTTTCTACGGAAGCTTCTTCTTCTTCTTCTTCTTCTTCTGCTTCTTCTTCTTCATTCTGCTGTTCCCTTTTCAGGGGTTGCCACAGAGTCATCCTCCTCCATCTAACTCTTTGTCTCTAACATCCTTCTGTCCCTCCTCTGCACATGTCCAAACCATCTCAGTCTGGCCTCCCTGTGCTGGACTTCTGATGACCTCATTCCTAATCCTGTCCATTCTTGTCCCTCCCAAGGAGAACCTCAACATCTTCAGCTCTGCCACTTCCTGTTCTGTCTCCTGTCTTTTTGTCTCCAAACCGTCCAACAAAGCTGATCTCACCGCTGTCTTGTAAACCTTTCATTTGACCTTTGACCTTTGCTGACACACTTTCAACGCAAGCAATTTAATAAAACATCAAAAAGAATAAGAAAAACCAACATCATGCTGAGCTCAAAGAGTTTCCTAATAGCAGCGGGACACATCTCCAGTCTCTCATTGAGAAAAAGACGGAATATTCAGATCTGAGCACAAGCGTCCTGACAGTCTCACCGCTCACCAATGGGCGCTTTTTGAAAAGACTATTGGTGTCCTCGCTCCGTTTGAGGGGTTAATACAAAAAGTAAGCTCCTCTGATTCTCAAACACTTTTTCAAAGTTATTATAAGTATCAGCAAGTACTCAAATGTAAGTACTTGTACTTGGTTTGGAAACAATGTGGCATCAGTGCAACCCTGGTACAGATTTTAGAAACATTTTCCACAACGACAAACCAACAAATTACTTTATTGTTTACCTTTGTTTTCTCTCATAGAAGCATTGTTTTTGCAGACAGATTTTTTTGACAGTAGTTTTTACACAATGTGTTTTTTAGGTGATTTCAGCCAAAAGTCAAAGTGGGTTAGTGGAGCATGTTTGTACCCCGTACTACTACCTCCTGTTTCCCAACCACTACTACTTCTCATTTCCTGGATGTTTGCTTCTGTGCCTCAGCTAAGTCCTTTTTAGTCTTGTCTGATCTGCTTTAAAAGCTTTGCCCAAGGGGAGAGGGGGCCTCTCTTTCCTCCTTTCCTCCCTCTGTCTTGCCCTCCCTTGTGCTTTCCCAGCAGCATGTTTAGTGGCTAACCACAGTGTCAACTCTAACACCACTGGAGGAGAAACCCTACACTAAAATGCACATTCAAATCTAGCTGCTATCACTCAATTTGAATTTAGTGAAATAAAAATAGCATTCTGTACATTCTCCGTAGACAAAAACCAGGGTTGTTGGTTGTTGTTGTGGAGTTGAAGCCAAAGTTACCACAAATCCCCAACTTGTTGGGAAAAATTACAAGGGGGAGACTCTCCAAGCTCCTGCCCTTTCCTTATGTTCATCACTCATTTCCTTCCTCTGTAATCGTGCAGGAGAGCTGACCTGACCGGCCCACATCTGGCAGACTTCATTAGAAACCCTGTGCATTATGGACGCAACCCATGGGAAAGCACAAGCTCCCCCAGAGACCAAACACTTAGTGTGTGAGTGATTGTTCCTTGAGAGTCGGAGCAGCTCTAATGACTTCTGCCACTGGCTGCTTTATGAGGCTGGGAACCACTTAAAGGCTTTCCGGGTGTCTGAAGGTGTAGCTAACACTGGACCCTCAGGTTGTTAGTGAATGTTTCAACTTTGAGCCAGAGCATAAAATGTCTCATCATTACATCCTGTCGGCAACAAATGACTCTTCTTACCTCCATATACCTGACCAACATGTTTATTCTTTATGGGTTCACTGTCCAGTGTGTGTACGGCCATTCACTGGTTACATTTTGGCACTGCTGGTATAACAACACATTTTCTTTACCCACTTTTCTGTGCAGGATCGTGGGGGAGCTGGTGCCTATCTCCAGCGGTTACCATGCAAGAGGCGGGGTACATCCTGGACAGGTCTCAAGTCCATCACAGGGCCACATAGAGATCCGTTTATTATTGGTATATTCAAACATTAAATCTGCCTTTATAAATATCTAAAAATTATCCCTGGATTACTTTACAGCTTAAAAATGAAACAGCTTGAATGGTTGGTATTCAGTGTTGCCTCAGATGAAAGGTGATTAATGTGAAGGAACTGAGGTGATATTTTTGAATGCAATGTCTGATATAACCTACATACTAACTTAAAGCTATAATGTGTTTTTTATGTTCCAATGCACAAACAGCAGGACAGCAGGTGAGATAAGAGGAGTGACTGAAACCAGAAAACATGGAGACAACATCAGTGACGGCATAGAATGACCTCAACTATAACCACATTACAAAATGACACATCATTAGATTTGATTTTTCCTGATATTGCACAGTATGGCTTGCCATGACTTCAAATAAACGACAAAAAGTGGCTCATATTCGAAAAGCTCTAGCACAAACCTTTTGAACATGTTCACAACTCAAGCAACGACACACAAGGAGGCTGAGAACGCTGTGAAAATCGCAAGACACTCTGGTGATGTTCAGGAGTCCCTCGTGAATGCTGTCCACCAACTAGTCCCAGCCAAGAGAGACACTACCTTTCCAATGCTCCTTATATTAAGATTTTTTGATTTTTTTATGTTTATTTGCGGTGGAAATGAGTCATCCATCTTGTTAAAAAAATTCCGTGTGTGAAGATTTCAGGTAAACTCGAGAAATATCTTTTCATAGACTTTGAGTGTTTGTAAGAAAAACTCTTCGTGGATTGTTTTAATGTACTTCAGCTTGAGTCTTTTCATCTAAACTAAAAATATTAAAAGGTCAGTCTGACCACATCCAGATAATCAGATTTTAAATAATGCCCTTGTCATGTTGATGATAATGGAGCTTTTAACTCTAAAGGAAATTGTCATGCTTCTCTTGTGACTTGATTGCTTACAAAATGTTTCAAGACAAAGACATCACACCCCTTCTTCTAAATATCCTATGAGTGGCTTGTTTCCGGCAGTGAGAGTGACTGAAAGCTAAAAAGCACACCTGGCAGATGAAGTTGATCTGGTTTTGTGTGAAGTTGAATGGGCAAAAACCACAAGTAATCATGGGTATTAAAAAGCGTGCTGCTCAGTGGATGAGTGCATGACCTTCATAGTTATTATGCTACAATCTGCAGACAGGTGGTCCGGCTGGAAGAAAAGAAAGGAAAAGAGGAAGTGTGATTTGGAGCACGCAGAGCACCTTTGTTTCATCCACACACTCATGCTGAATGTCAGTGGCTGTGATCAAAGTTTATGTGATTTGTCTTGGCATATGCCAAGCAGGGAGGCTCGAATGTCCCTGAAGTTCCCCACCACCAAGTCCCTTCTTTCAGCCAGAACTCGCCTCTCAACAGGCGGACCCTCGCCAAAGGGAACCTAACACTGGCGGCAGCGGCCATATAAAAGCGCTGCGCTATGTGCTTCTCGTTGTGTGATGATATGATCAGATACAGCACCTTTTCTTCCCTCAGGCCACTCCGAGGCTGCTTCCTGACTCTGAATAGAAGTGCATAGAAGGGGTGGGGGGAGTGGAGGGCATGAGTGGGAGTTAAGATAGACTCATCTGACTGGAGCAAACAGAGGTGCCATTGAAGAATGCCCAGAACCACAGAGACAAGGGCTCACTTTCATTGAGGTGGATGTATACTGTAGCTGGGACACATACCGGCGAGGAATTAATGGCTTTGATTGTTATCTGAGGCGTTGTTTGCTCAAACTTGGAAGAAAAAAAATCAGCAGATCCTAAGTGCAGGATTTAGGTTCTCAACTTTTCAGATCCTAAATGCCTGCTGCTCAATTTGAAGCTATAAATCTCACATTAAAGCCTTAATATAAGGAGATTAGGCTGAAGAACACTGCTGGAACTGCAGGTGTTTCAACCATGCTGGTCAACAATTCACCTGAATAAACAGCATTTAAAAAGTGTTCCCAGTTCTGAAACAAAATAGCAGGAAATGCCAACCTATTGTGGGGACGATGGTTTTATTTGAAACACTTTTATTTGTTTTTTTATTTTTTGGTTCGTGACAAATTTAATGATTACTACAACCAGCACACAGTTATTTAGGTGAATGAAACATGATGATGATGACTTACAGCTGAAACAGTTTACCACAAAAAGTCAGAAGATTTTACAATAAGTCCTGGTTTACTGTATGTTAGACCTTGTTAACAACCAGATCAACTTAAGACAGCTCAATGAATGCCTTTGGCGCGTTCCTATACACTTAAGCAACAGCTTAACTTCACAAAATGCAACAGAACCTACTCTTTTTTCCACCATTTTACTGTTTTAGTGCAGTCTAATACATGGGTAGCTCATTCAGGTCATTACCAAGCTGTATGTTTTCATCCCTCATCTACGGAGCAAACTTAAACCCCAAAAGCACCTCTGCACATCACTCTGCTATCATCTGGCTGCCAAAGGAGGTATGTAATCTCTCAGCAGCATCCTTCCTCGCCGAACATCAAGCCAGTCTGACATCTCTCATCTCTCTGAGCAGAAAGCAGCTCTGCACTGAACTGCTTTGATTCCGGTCATCCTTTGTGCCGCTGGAATCTGCAAGATATTTTCCCTAAGCTGGACTGACTCAGCTCTATCCCTGTCTTCATAGTACATAAAATGTCTCTTCCAGGCTTTCTGAAGACAAATGTCAGTCTGGATGTCCTAGACATGAGAAGTAAATGATATTTACGGTATGTCGAGCAGGCATCATTGGTTGATTACGAACGCTCAACATGTTTACTTAACCTCTGCATAACTCTGGAAAGAAGAGAGGCCAAGAAAAACACAACTCTCATTGCATGTTTTCATTGTGAAACACAAAAATACCATCAAACCCTTATGAATCTTTTCATGTCTTGAAACAGCAAACTGCAATGTTTTACCAGAAATATTCCAGAAAATAATGATCACTGAGAAAACCTAGACAAAAAAAGTTCATGTAAAAAAAACAAAGTGAGGCTAAATGATCCAGTATCCAAACTTTGACAATCTGCTAAATCCTTAACAACATCTGAACTTTTTCCTGCCCATCTGATGCCACAGCAAGAAGAAACACAATGAGAGCGAAGCATTGTGTGCCCGCGCAAACCTTCTCAAAACTGCTACGATGCCCATCTCCGTGTATAATTGGAGACGTCTGAGGAGTAGGACGGCGTAAGGGGCACAATGATGGCTTTGTGGCCCGGTGAGGAGGCGGGGTGGGTGACTGAGGGGTGAATACATGACCGGGCCAAATTAAGATGTGGCGGGGGGCCAAGATGACTGCCCACTTGTTGCTGTCCTGAAGCTTTGACCTGACCAGCACAATCATCCAGCGGCCATCCACAGTAGGTACAACTGACTGCTGGATGACTGTGCTAGTGTGGACACACAGCCAAGAAGGCAACAGTTTTTTAAAAAGCATTTTAAGAACTGAAAATATACGTTAAAACAGGTGTAAAAACCTGTCTCAGTTTGAGTTGAAAAACATTAAGTCTCAGCCATCTGTCTTGGGCAATCAGAGAGGGAGCACTGAGGGCCATTGAGAAAAGGACAAAATCCCAAGAGATAGGAAGGGGGGGGGAGTGGTAGGAGGACGGGGTCTGAGGGTCTCTCTGGGAAGCCTCACCCAGATTAGTCACACAGAATTAATCGCAGCGCAGAACAATGGTCGCCGAGCTTCTGGCAAACCCAGCTGTCGCGCCGCGAAAGAAAAGAAAAACAAGATCTAGGGCTGCGAGAGTTTGTGCCGGACAGAGCAAAACGTGGCAGTAACACATACTCAAACCCAGTACCTCACAGTGACCCCTGTCCTCATCAGGGTCCACTCATTTCTCTCTCCCTCTGTCTCTCTCTGACCATTTGCCTCCCAGAAATAGCACCAGTGGTGTGAGCACTCATCACTTCAGAGCCTTCACGTGTCAACTCAAAAAGCTCTGAGCCGTTTCAGACGCTACAATCCCAGATTCCAACTCCTCTGCGCAGGTATTCAGCGTGATTTACAGGTTAAGAAGACAAATGCAGACGTTAAAAACTTACTTGCACTCTCCATTGCCATCTGGAGTGGCTTCACACCTCCCCTGGTTCAAACACGACTCTGTGGGCATGGAGCATCTTAGACCTGCAAAAGCAAAGTTTAAATACATGTGTGCTGTGCCAAAACTCTTTAAAAGTTAGAGTTTATTTATGTTATTGAACTCTTTTGAGATAATGACGCAGGTAGTACTCCACAAATATGAAGTCTAGCTGTGACTTATGCCACCTCAAAGTGTAGTTTTTGTGCCCAGTGGTTTGGAAGAAACATGCAAAAGTATGAGCTGTTTGGAAAGTAACACAGCTTTGCAATTACATAAAAAAAAATTCTGTCCTGGATCCAAACTGCAGAGACTTGCCTTTACACATTAGTGAGAAAAGATTTTTTTGTGTGTGTGTCTGTTTTCTGCAACAGCATTCTGAGCAAAGAAAAGTGGGTTCATATTAAAGGTTCATCATAATGGCAACAAGTGCAAAACATCATAAAAGTCAGCTGACTGAGTGTAAATGTGCAGTAAACTTTAGAAATCTCTACAATGTGTGAAAAGTTGGCAAGAAGGTCAGCAAAAACATGTGAAAATCTGCTTAAAGGGGTAAATTAATGCAACTGGAAAAAAAAGTCCGCGCCACTCACCTCGTGTTATTCCTATCAGCGACAACAGGAAAGTTAGTTTCACAAACAAAATATGCATTCCTTCTGGTTTAAAAAGATTGTACAAATCCACGTGGGTTTTCTCATAGATCCGATATGAAGTCTTCCTCGTCAAAAAGTAAAAAAAAATATATAAATAAATAAATAAATAACCCAAAAGTTTCAGTTCATCCTTGAGTAGATCCACGCAGAGAGTAAAAGTAAAAGCGGAGTCCCCAGCATGAGGTGTTGACACTTCAAGTCCCGGGTTGGGAATGATTTGAGAGGGACCAAAGTCTCCATCCGCTGTGGAGGGGCGTTATTCTTCCACCGACGCACCAACAATCACAGAGTCGCTCCCCAGACAGGCACAAGCTGTGCGACTTGATGAAGAGATAGCAGGTAGTTTGTTTTTTGAGCTCCCCCGGCGGTTTTCCGACGTAGTAAATGCTTAATTAGCTAACACTTCAGGCTCATCAGCTCAGCGCGAGCGAGGCTAAGGAAGTTAGCCACTGTTAGCTCCGTCAAGATGCTAAATAACACTAAATCAATAAATAAACGCATGATTATATTTACACTAAAGTCCTGAAAAGATGGGGTTTACGTTTAAAGTTAAGCTTAACTTTCATTTTTTGAACTTGCTGTGCAAGTTAGGCTACTTTTTTCAACTTTTAAAGTAATTTGTTAGAATATTTTTGTAGTTTAAACCGCTAACTAGCATCGTGATACACAAGCTAGCATCGGAACTTATTTCTGCCCATTTTGTTTAGCGCACCTGCACTGTATGTATTTATTTTTTATTAGTTTAACGTTAAATATTATTTATATGCAAAACATCCTGTTATTCAAAGTCAAAAGCAAAAAATAAAACAAAAAAAGCAAATAAAACAAATAGATTTCCTGTAAATTGAAAACATCGTGTATGGAAGCCCAAAGAGGACATGTTTAGAAATGTATTTTCTAAACGCTTTCTCTAAAAAATGACTTATTTATTATGTTTTATGGCGATAATGACTTATCTTGTTATATCAGTATAACAGTAGTCATTTTTAGACATATCAGCTTCATTATCTCAAGATAAAGGTTTATTTATCTTGCATTTTATTACTATGGTAACACTATTGTACCTCAGTATATTATCAGTAAAACATTTTTTGGATGCATACTATGTCATGTTATTTTTGATGCAATATAAAAGAAAAATAAACTTTTCTTAACTCTCTGAAGAAATACAAAAGCCTTTTAAATATCAGGAGGTTCCTTTCATGGAAGATACTCCTATAACATGAGGTATGTGATACTAACACAACACCATTATTGACTAGATTTGGTTTTAATCAAGGGAATTTCCATCCAGGACCTTGGATTTGAGGACATTCATCATTCCAGCTCATTTGTATCCTTATATCACAACATGACAAATACTGGGAACCATCCTGTCAGCAGTTGAGATCTTCAACACTGATAAATAAATGCTGACATACATTCAGGCTAAGTTTTCTCTTGGCAAGTCTACAGTGTCAGCAGAAGCACGTCCCATTAGATGGTTTGTGAACAGAGTCTGAGCAGCTTCACACAGGTAACAGATGTCCGAAAAGAATGCCTGATAATACGTACTTGTGTAGTTTTATTCTAATGTAATCAATCATCAACACTGGAAATATTAAGATAAAATATGAAAAAGTTACATTTCAAAAATCAGCTTTTCTAATAAAACCAAAAATATTATACTTCTACTTAAACCCGGCTTTCCCATAAAGACCTCAGAGTAACAAATGAAGAGAATCTGTTGAATTGATTGAAACTGAATTTAAAAAAAGTAAGATGTGATTTTACATATAAAGCTCAAATTACTGGTTTAAGGACATACTGCTAAATCTAGAATTACAGTTATACAGTCGCTGATTTTCAGCACTAGTTTGAAAGTAAAGTTACTTAGAAAATCTACATCAGGTATGTTTTTATTAACTGATCTGAAGTGAATAAAGCATTGTAATGATGTAGTTGGTGAGAACTCCTTCCTCGCAGCAATAAGGTTCTGTGTTTGAAACTCAGCTGGAGTTTCCATGTTCTCCCTATACTATGTGAGTTTTTCCAAGTTCTCTGAATTCCTACACTGGAAGCCTGTCCAGGTCGTGCCCTGCCTCTTGCCCTTTGACCTTTAGTTTTGGCTGGGATTTTAGGTTAATTTTCATGTCAGAACCTACACTGTAAAAGGTATTTCCATTTCACAGTAAAGACAAACTCAATAGGGCACAAGAACTGTTGAGTTTTCATAAACATTCTTTTCTAATAAGTTATTTTAAAATGGGAAGAAGCACATTCATGCAACAAGGATCAAAGGGGTAAACGTTCTTGTTAACTATGTGGTAACTGTTTCTTTCGCTGCCAAAACCTCATTTGTTTATTGAGGCACTGAGTGGCATGTTGTGACTGTGCCAAGTGATTACAGGTAAAACATTTGTCAGAAAGACAGATGTGGGGTCTCTTAACCCCTGGAGGCAGGCAGAGCACTGAGAGTACTGGAACCAATGAGAATAACAGGCAAAATGTTAAACAAGAAAACAAGATAATGAAGGTCACAGCAAATGAGTGAAATGTGTAGATTTAAACAAGTTTATTTACATAAAGATGAAACTATTACAGTCAGATTGAGGCACATCTGGTTGTTATCTGACTATATTTATCACATTAAGTTCACAATCAGCTTTTGTCAATTAAACAGAGTACATAACAGCATTAACATTTGTAGACTGCTCTTTGGTATGCTGGTGTAGTGTGTGTCTGGTGAACGCTTCCACTTCCTGGGCTTGGATTTCGACCCAGTTATCGTCCACATATCTGAAGCAATGGCTCAGTGTTGTTCCCTCAGAGGAGTTCAGGGCTCTCTGCTCCACTTCCTCCATGTAGAGATTGAGTTAGACTGGAGATCCCACGGCACAACCATGCTTCTGTCTGTAAAAACTGTCATTATAGTTGAAATAAGTGGTGGAAAGACAGAGGTCCAGCAGGGTGCAGATCTGGTCTGGGGTGAAGTTGGTCCTGTTGTTTTCTGACGGTTTCCATTGCTTCTGATCTGCTCTTTGGTATCATCTTTGTTCTCCACAGGGATGTACAACATGAACAGATGGTTGGTGATCCTGCCTAATGTGTTAACTGCTACACTTTAATTCAGGCTGTTTAAGAGTTTACCCTGAGGTTAAACTGAGCTGTTTATCAAAGTCATGCAGGGACGTCGCTTATTGAATAATTTGAAACTGTGAGCTCTGTGAGGTGAGCAGTTCTCACATTTAACTACACCGCAACAAAATTACAGCCTGTTTATCTGCACTAATGAACAAAAATACACATACTCTTCATTTTTTTATGCTTAACAAGAGGTGTCTTACACTGACCTGTTTCACCATTGTGCTGCTGTTATTTGTGGGAAAATGAGGGAAACGTGTTTAATGTATCACATTGTGATGTGGGGAGTAAACAGGATTTGTGTTGATTTCCTTCTCATTGTGTTGATCTGGGGGGTTGAGATCTGTCGCCTCTCCACCAGCACAGATGGAAGGACCTGTTCTACTTTATTAGCAGAAAAAACAGAGACATCTGCTCAGGATTGGATCAATTAATACATCATAATCTGATTTTTTGATACAGTGGCCTGCATCCTGAGGTGTAACTGCAGTTCCTGCTGTCCACATTTCATACTCTAAATACTGCGTGTGGGCAGTAATATAGGTTTTATTGTCATATTCCTTGTTTTGGGCTTTTTTCTGCTTTTTGTCACATCTGTTTAAAGGCGGCTGTGGCTCAGTGGTTAGAGCACTTGTCCTCCAATGAGACAGTTGGAGGTTTGATTCCACCATTATGCTACATGTTAAAGTGTCCTTGGGCAAGACGCTGAACCCATAACTGCCTCCAGCACTAAAAGCACTGATTAGACTCTATAAAATGACTTATTAAGATTAGCTTTGTAGAGATGTAGTAGAGTGCTGTATGAATGAATGTGTGTGTGGATGAGGGCACAGATTGTGTTATAAATCACTTTCAGTAGCCTGGTGGGCTAGAAAGGTGCTATATAAGTACCATAAGTACCATTAGCATTTACCTGGTTCTGAGTTCTGATTGCCACACCTTCTCTCCCTCAGAATATAAATAGTGTTGTCCTTTATCATTGTATTGATCCTATAACATGTGGTTTAGCTTTTAAAAATATAAATCACCACATGTGCCTCAGAATTTGAGCCTGTATTTAGGTCCTCTCTCCAATCACAACCGTCTTTTATGATATTTAAGTCAGCAGTTATCTGCTTTGGTTGCAAAATAAGCACAACATCCACCCCAATTAAGATGGCTTCATTAACTAATCTCCATGTGGCTGTGGGCAAATTTTCAAAAATAGATCAGATGGGGTTGACTCCAAAACTGAATCAGTTGTAGATGCAAGTCCTGCAAAGATCTGCATCAAAACTGATCCAGTGGTTCATGAGATATTTTGTGAAAGGCACAGGCAGAAAACATGATCACCCTTTCTCCTTGGAAGAACAAAAAATAGTAGGCTTCTAAAGCTCACAAACGGCCACAGAACCTCAGACTACACCCATATAAACCGCTTGCATGACTCTTTTTATGTGCTTTTATATATTTTATTGGGAGGATTCATGGTTGTGTTGACTGTTTAACTCCTGACAGCTGCTGGTGACATATTCTAAAGTGGCTGGACACCAATGTTCTCTTGATGCCAAGAAGAGTAAAAAATGTTAATGCTGCTTTGCATAAAAGGGTCCTGTGTTTGAGCGGAGTGTGGGTGGCCGCCCTGCAGTCTGCAGTGGCAGATGTGGTGTGTAAAAGAACGAGTCTGGACACGTTCATGCATCTGACAGCCGTGCAGCTTTGGTTCGAGTCAGTTAGACTCTTAACTGTACAACTATTGTGATATAGCTGGAGGGGAAACTGTAATTACTTGGCTTTAGAAAAAAATGCCGTCATGTTGTAGATGATTTGTGCAGCAGGTGCTTGAAAACTATTGGCTTCTTGTAAAATTGTTCTCATTTGACACCCGAAGACAGGAGCAGCTTGTTGAGGCTGTTGTGACACCTGTCCATGTAGGCTGTGATAAAGCTCTCTAACTGGGGAGAGCTAAAGCAAATAAATATTGTACCTGTCAGGCAGCTGTCAGTGAGGTGTTTGAAACATTATAGTGAAAAGGCCTGACAGTTTTCCCACCTGTACCTGAACGCACCACGCTCTGATCTGATACATCAGTTGGTCAAGTCTGAGTGATAACTTCTTTGCTTCAACTGTTTCATCTTCTTTCTTTTTTATCTCTGCTATCCTATACTTTTATCTTTTTTATTTTAGGTGACATTGTGATGAGATCAACAAATTTCACGAGTTGACTTTTGTCTCAAAATGTGGTCATAATTGTTTCTGTATAGATACTTTTATATTTCAATTTTAAAAATCCCAAATATCCTCATAAAACCAGTAGGAATATAAAACAGAAATTGTTCAACTTTTTATTATCTGGGAAGCTGTGAAGGAAAGATTTAGGTTGTTTTCTTTTCTTCTTTCCTCTCATATCTAAGAAAATCCGACGGTGAGAGAAGAATTCTCCATAAAAGCTTGATCAGCTTTTTTTTTTTTCTCTCACTATTTCCTTTTTTCCCACTGAACAAAGGTTGTGTGTTCAGGGCCATAACTTTAACAAAACCCACCTCACATCCAGGACAGACAGTTCTTCTAAGTATTGTGTCCAAACCATGGCAGAGGGAAGGAAAATGGGCCATTGTATTGCAGTTGTATTATTTCCTTAGTGTTTAAAAGCTGGATTAATGTATCCTGGTGTTGCTGTATTGTTCTTATTAGGGACTGATAATGTCTTTAAAGCTGAAGTGTAGATTGTGTTTCCCAATGTGAGGAAATGCGGACAAGGGACTCTGGCTCCTGCTTTCCTGCAGCAGCAAGGTTATGGGAAGCTGACAGTCTAGAAGCAAAATTAAAAGAAAAGAAAATGAAGGGATGGTTTGAAAAGTCCCTTATAAAGGCTGGGAATCTACAGGACCCTCTTCACATAAAAACAAATCTGAGAAAAGGTCACGTTTTCATGGTTTTAGTTTGCACACAACCACAGTTTACGTGTTTGAGCTGGCATTTAATGCAATTTTAGCTACAATGCCAATTTATCCTTAAATTTTTGCCGCTTGAGGTTTTTTAATCAAGTTTGTGTGCTGGTGTGCCTGTTTGTTTCCAAAATATCTCATAACCCACAAAACAAATTTAAAAGAAACTCTCATCATTGGATGCAGAAGAACAACTGATTAACTTCTAACCTTCTAACATTAAAGATTGCTGCAACAACCAGCTGACTTTGGAAAACACAAGAATGGCTAATGTTCGGTGTAGTTATAGCTGAGAGTCATTCACACAACCTACTCTGAGCGTCTCAGCTTGATATTGCATAAAAATGTGTAAAACATTAAATTTAAGGTTTGATCAAAACGACTACAGCTCTGTCATCTCTTCAAGGAATGCCAGGCCTTTAATTTGAAATTTGTTTTACTATGTTTGGACTATTTTAGTTTATTGTTTCATGTCTGTTTAGTTAAA
The DNA here is from genome assembly GCF_001649575.2 of Kryptolebias marmoratus. NCBI lineage: Eukaryota > Metazoa > Chordata > Actinopteri > Cyprinodontiformes > Rivulidae > Kryptolebias > Kryptolebias marmoratus. The sequence continues at coordinate 26,748,477 of NC_051430.1, read as the reverse complement.
ACATGAATAAATTTCATTTCTTTTAACAGGATTTTGTTTGGTTGAACAAGCAATATCTCCACCAGCTTCAATAAAAGAATCTTTCACAATTAGGTTTTATGATCCATAGATCCTGGAACTTCCCACTGTCTGAGAACTCTTCGTAATTCATAAATTTAATACTGCAGTTATAAGAATAAATCCACAGTGCAGGTAACATTTAAATGATCATTTTTGACAAAGTAAACGTGCAAATGTCTTTCAAAGTTTGCACAGTAAACCAGCCAAAGGAATTTAGACCTGCCTCCTCTGTTAATACACACATTAAACTCATTATCGCCAGCATGCACGTTGTACGTATATGTCTGCCGCAGCTGCTTCCCAGTATTGTGGTGCCTCGGCTGCAGGAGCACAATGTGTGAACAGCCAGGCACAGCGAGGCTCTCTGGCCTCGAGTGGAGACTCGTAGGAGGTCCAGAGACCCTGGTTCTGTTTTTGGACACAGAATCACAAACAGGAAGTCACTGCAAACCAGTCACACAGCACCACTTCCTCCCTTTGTTTACAGTGGGGGGGTTGAAATAAAGTCCCAAAGACGAAGTTGTACCAGTGGTTGCTGCTGCAGCTCCACTTTGTTGTGGAAACATTTTACTTCTCAACCCAGATTTTGTGTTTTGTTTTGTTTTGTGTGAAACTTCTCAAAAATGTGGGCAAAAATAGAAACATTTCATTATGGCTGTCAAAGGCAAAAGGGTGATAGTGTTTTTGTTTGTGTGTCATGTTAAAATATCTCACGACCCACTGGACAGATTTTAATGAATCTTTCAGAAAGTAATCACTGGATGAACAAATACAGCCGATTACATTTGGAGTCAGTTTGATTCAAGATGATAGATCTTGAATCCAGACATTAGCAAACACAAGAAAGATTACAACTCAGTTGATTTTATAGATATTGAGCTAAAACTTGGCAGGTTAGTAGCTGAGACTGATCCCCAATTTATACTCTGAGAGCTAACTGGTTGTGCCAGATCTGTGTTTAAAACCTTGTCATAAACTACTGGAATCAGCTGATTGTTGGCAAAATGTCTCATTAACCACTGGACAGATTTTAATGAAACTTTCAGAAAGTAATCTCTGTGTGTACATCTACAACTGATTAACGTTTGGAGTCAACCTAATTCAAGACATCTGTCACAGCTAATTGGCCTTACCCTATACAAAAATGGTTATAAGTTAGTGAACTTTACAGATATTGAGCTAAAATTTGGTTTGGTAGCAGCTAAGAGTCATTCACAACCTATGCCAATCACTAAGAGATTATGTGAGATATTGCAGCATTACATGAGGCAGTGTAAAATGTTTTTGTGTTAATATTCAGCTATAACTAAATATTAACACAAGATGATCCTCGTCAAAAAAACTTAGGCTTAAATTGTTGTTTTTGTTTTGTTTTTTTCTTGTGAATTTAGATTTAAAGAAGCATCAACCTTCTGTCCTGCAGGACCACAAGGATGCTTATCTTAAAGATCAGTTTTGTGGGTTCAAACAAGCCTTCTCTAGAAGCTGCAGAAACACTTGTGCAACAACTTCCAATCCACCGTTCCCAGGCAGGAAACAGTGCGTCTTTGTTCCTTAAATATTTAATCATTGCTGCAGAGAGCTCTTACGAACCACCCTGTGTTAACTTTATGTGCTCCAAAGTGTGAAAACTTCCTGCTGTTTGCTTCGGGTTCAGTCTCAGACATAATGCAAAAAAAGCAACAAAAAAAACTATTTTGGGAAGAGCGCGTAAAAGAATGGAAAAAGTAATATCAGGAGCTGTTTTCGGGATAAAAAGACTTCCCGAGGGGATTAAGTGTTACTTAAAATGTTAGCTTCCCAACATTAGTGCAGCCAGGAAAATAGGGCTTCATTTGAGGGAGTTTGGGAAGTATGTGGCCTTTCCCTTATGTGGCTTTTCCCAGGGGAGCGTAATCCCACTTTGCTTCCACTGCTTCCCCCATCTTTCACAATAAGTTTCTGCATTTCACAGATTGTTTTTGTCTGACTTTTGTTTCTGCTTCTGCCACCTTGATACCATTCCTTTATCCTGCGTTTTTTCTCCTGTTCTCCTTTACTCTTATGTGTTTGTTTGTTTGTTTGTTTTACTTATTGACTTTTCCAGCTGGGGCTGTTTGACTCCTACACATCCAGCTACTGTGTAATGTGTCAGAGATCCAGGCCTGTTTAGTTCCCAAAAGAGACATTAGCAATCTTGAACCAACTTTTTTTCCTCAAACCAAGCAAACCATAAATGAAAACAGAATGCAGATGGGTCGACGTTACAAATCAAATGCAGTAAAAATGTTTTATTTTTAGCTAAACATGTTCTCAAAATGAGCCCTGGCACACTGTCAGAGATAGAAAAAGTTTTGCACAAACCTTTAAAAAGATTTCCTTGACTCATATTGCTGTGAATGTGGATATTTGCTGAATAAGAGCAAAATGTGGACGCATAAAAATACATTAAGTGATGCTAAAATTGGCACAATGATGTAACCGAACTGCATCATTTTCTCCAAGACTGAATCACTTCCTGCAGCTCAAGAAGCTCCACCTAACTTTACGGTTAGGTGTGTCACTTTGCCAGTCAAAGTCCATTTTACTCATGTTTTGGCATTTCCACTTCTTTTTTATTTGGTTACAGCCCAACTATTGCCCTGGATGCATTTTGAGACATTAAACAGACAAGGGAAACAGAGCCAACAGAGGTAAAAGTACAACACCAGAAACCTGCCTCCTCTGTATGGCTCTTTGTATTAAACTGGGGGAATTTGCCATTTTGGGTTTTACTCTTCAGCTTCAGAGAGGAGACGAGGAAAGAAATAATAGTTTTATACAGGCTCAAAAATTAGTCTAAATATCTACCACAATATCTGTAAAACTAGATGAGTTATAGCCATTTTTGTATTTTCTAAGGTCAGTTGGCTGTGGCAGCCATCTTGAATTTGAATGGCTACAAAAATTAATCAGCTGTGGATGTACATCTAGTGATTATTTCCTGAAAGTTTCATTAAATTCCATTCAGTGGTTCACAAGATATTTTGCAAACAGACAGACAGGAGTTGACTCTAAATAGGTAATGGTAACATTTTAATCAAAGGTTGTGTGTGATTTGTTAGTGATCAGAATATGCGTGGCGAATCCTTCTCAATTACAACGACACCAAACCTCAGGTCAGTTTTTGTATATTTGACTGAGTTAGCTGTTTTTATGCCAAGGTTTTCTGCAAAAAATCATTTTAAGACAAGTCATATAATGACCAGAGACACTTTGTTAAAACTTCCATAAAACTTGCAGATTTGTCATGCAGTTTTTATTTATTTATTTATTTCCTTGCAGCCTTCCACGTGGTTTTCTCACCGGCTGCACGAACTCTGAAACATGTCTAATGTGATACCTGCTCTGCTCCGATGAAGCAGGGACAGAAGGAGGCCGAAGTGTCCTCCTGCAGCTGGGACAGGCTGGCTCCATGTCCCCGTGGGATTGTGGGTAATTATCTGCAGTCCAGTCCAGTCATGGGAATGAAAGTGTTCGTGTAAAGTTTGGGAGCTGATGTAGAGTGAAGCAGCTCGAGGTCATCGCTGAGGCAGAGGGGGACTTTCTAACTTTCCCTCATTAGGGACATTTCTTTCCTCTGCACAACACAGACAAATGTGCTCATTGTGTTCCTGTCATCTCTTTCCCACTGTACATCTTCATTACATTTGCAGGGAAATAACTGGTTACACAAGACTTTGATGCCTTTTAGAGTTTATTATCACAAGATCCAACGTCTTCTCAGAATCTGGGTGATATAACAGCAGGGCTCGGATAATCTTTGTGAGTTTGTGACCCTAATCACATAATTGTAGTTTGTGAGCAAGAAGGAAGAGTGAGGATTAGTGCACCTTTGAGTGTTGTTGTGTGATTTCTGCATGAGAACAGCTCAGGAGCTCGCCACCCAGCGCCACACAAAGAGAAAGGAAACCAGAAGTACTGTGGGACAACGAATCACCCGAGAGCTTCACACAGAATCACACAGCTCCTGTTTACACAAAACAATCCGATTTCACTTGTCATTTGTTGATCCGTCATTTGTTTCCAGGGCGTAATACTGCACAACATCACCTCCCATTGTAGCTTCCATTTAGTCTTTAATATCTCAAATAAAACTGGAGAGTTTGTCTTTTTGTGCGTGAACGCTGAAGGCTGAGGGACTTTGCTGAAATGTGCTCAAGAAGCTGAAGTTGTTAAAACCAAAAGGAGCGAAACAGGAGCTAAAAGTTAAAAGTAGTAAAAGGCTGGCTAAAAGTTTATATTAACAATAGAACTGAAGAGATCTTAATGTGTTTCTATGGGGAAAATACTTGCCAGTTAATTTAAATATATTAGTTTGAAAGTTGAAAAAACTAAAAGATTATTTTGTGAAAGTTCAATTACAATTTGTCCAGTGGTTTATGGAATATTTTGCTAACAAAGATCTTTTGCAGCGCTCACGTGAAGTCTGTAAATCAGGCTAAAAACCCTCCAAGACTGGCTTAAAAGACTGATTTACTGAACCTCTAACAGCTTTTCAACATCATGATGTCAGGAACTCACAGTCAGAGTTCTTCATTAAAAAAAACAACCTTTTAATTAGTTGAAAAAGCTGATGACTCATAAAACAAACAAACTGAGTTTTTTATCGTCGTTATTCTGGAGACAACAGATTCCTGCGCTCAGCTCTTTTTCTCAGCAGCATGTACAAACTGGAGGAAGTGAGTGTTTGTTTTCTGCAATCAAGCTTCTCAGCTTCTTGTTTTTAGACCGGTTTTCTGTTCCTGGTCTCACCGAAGGATCAAAGATGTGTTCGAATTTGTTTTTTTTCTTCTCTTTATTTTTAGAATTCTCCTTTAACATCCCAGATATTCAGGAAAACATAGATATATTACAGCCCAGTTAACTGTTCGTTCATGTGAATAATCCTCGTCTTACAAAGAAAACAGCGATTTGCCACTTAATGCGGTTCACAGGCTGCTCAGTTATCCTTTGCAACAAAACAGACGGGGAAAACAATCATCTGCATTCAGAGACTTTAATGTGGTTTTCAGAACAACACAACCAGACAAAGGTGGGAATTTTATTTTTCAATTTGGCTGCAAAACTGGGTGGCAATATTCCTTCTGCTGCTGCTTTGTGAAGATTCAGAGGGAAAAGGGACTGTTAATAACTATAAATTACCAAATGAGGATCAAAACAATGTGTCGTTGTAAAGAGAGGAGTATTTTGCCAACAGTGACTCAAACTGAGTTCCCATCTTTTCACTTTTCCCTGAGATGTTTGTTCCCATTTTCTGCTGCAGAGTGACTTTTACAAAAGAATTAATTCCTCAAAGAAATGCCGTTTATAAGACTTCTAATCCTAAAGTTAAAGCAGGTCTTTGAAAAGCATGACTTATTTAAAAACACGGTAAGACTTTCTTGTGATCAGGACTGACTGTAATAATCACATAAGAGGCTCATTGTTCTTTGACTATAGAGCTCAAAGTAGCCATAAACTACAAACTGTTCACACGACAACATTTTACAACAGATTTACCCAGAACTTTTAATAAAATAGCTAGGGCTTCAGGTAGAAAAAGTAAACTGAAAGAAAAAGTTAAAATAACTCAATTCAGTTCAGTTTTGTTTATTTATATAATGCCAGTTCAAAACAAAAGTCATGTCAAGGTTTCATACAGAAAGAAAACTCAAGTTCAAATCATAAATCCAGTTTAGATCCAAATTGTCAGGTCAGGGAGAGGAGATTGGGGCAAACCCAATGCAAAGGCTCATTTACTGATGAATAAATAATTGAATGTTTAAAATAAAAGAACAAAACAAAGGCTGACGAGGCAGCAAAAAGCTGCACAAGTGATCAGACAAGGCAAGGGACCAAGACAGCACATGAAGGGACAATGAACCAGCAGTGATTGGAGGAAATGACCAGGTTTTAAAAGCAGAGGGTAATTAGGGGAAGTGGGCACAGGTGAGTGATTACTAACAAGGAGCAGGTGGAGATGGGCGTGGCAGGAAAACAAGTGACCGACTGAGGAGAAGTGAATAATGATCGGAGTACAAAGACAAGGAACACAAAACTGAACGAAGACAAGACTAAGTGCAAAGAAAATACAAGAAACGACAAACCCAAACCTAAACATGAAAAACAACAATAACCCCCAAATCCTGACGCAAATATAGTCAATTCATTCATATTATAACACAATCCATTATGATAAAAGTTATTTATCTAAGGAAAATAACACATCTTCACTTGGGTGCAATCCTCATCCTGAGCACCGTGGAGACAGTAGAAAGGAACGATTCTCTTTCATCAGGAAGAAACCTTCAGCAGAACCAGAACCAGGCTCAGGATGGGCGGCCATCTTCCTTGACCGGCTGGGGTTTGAGAGGACAGGAAACACAGAAGGACTGGTCCAGGTGGAGTTTCTCTGGGAAGAAAAACAGAAAAACATGTTCATGGCGGCAATAATGGAGTAAAATCCTGGAGAGTGGAGAGCTTAAAGACGATCGACGATCGAGTGTTGATCTCACGGACAGAAACTGGAAGAGAACCGCTCCAGTTTTAAACACAAAAATCACAAACTTCAGATAAAAGTGGTGGTTAAAATGAGCAGAAATATTCAAACATTGTGGAGCAACTGAGACAGAGTAAAAATGGGTAAAATAATCAATAGACTTCATTTGATCCAAAATCCAAAATTGTTGATTTGAAACTGTTCAGTTTTAAATCTGATTAATAAAGTTTCTCATTTTTGTCCAAAACAGCTGTAAGTTCAGACCATGTTTAACACCGCTGTGCACAGACAGCTTAGTTTATTAGTTTGTTTAACGAGGTCAGAGCATAATAATGAATATTACAGTAAATGTAATATTTACTGCTGTTCCATGCAACAGCGTACCTCGTCTGCACTCGCCGGGCTTAAATAGAACGTGGAGCACGTGGGTGCTGCTCATCATAATGCATCACAATGTTAAGCTCATTATTCAGTCTGCGGGCTGCCTTCCTCTTGGCTCAGGCCCACCAGCTGCCACTCAACATGTTCACACACTGATTAAAACATATTCACAATAGTAACCCAGAGATGCAGGGCTCAGTGTCACAGTGAGCATCAGGATGAGATTAGGTGACGATCAGAGACGACAAAATGTTCCGATTATGAGACACCTGAAACAAAACAGTACAAGAAGAGAGAATAGAGATCAAATTTCCACAGGCTTTAAGTCTCCATCACCTCCACCCCCTTTGTAAAAACACATCTGCTGAAAATACAGCCCAATTTAGAAATGTTATATATATTTATTTGTTTTATCTAAGACCATGACACAGAAGGTGATTCGGAGATGACCTCGGACATTCCTGCTTCCAGTTGGAGGGATGAGCTCACAGCAGAGTAACACGCTCTGTTTTCTCTGGTAAACTGGGCCCCAGAGCAGCTGAGTTAGGTGGAGTTAAAAGAAGCTGCAGCAGAAAACCAGCATCCAGCTGACGCAGCACGTTACTCTCATTTATAAACCTTGTGTTATAAATAAAATGTCTTCAGTTCATTCTTTACTGGACTGTTGTAGAAACCAAAGTACCCAACCAGTTTACTTCCCTGAAAACAAGACTGTCTGCTGAATTTAGTCTTGTTTTAGATTAAATAATTACCTCTGAGAGCTCTTTTTGTTATCTTATTGTCAAAATGTGATGTTGCACAGAAGCCGGAAGACATGAAATATGAGTCATTGATTGTAAATAAAATGTGTTAAATGTTTTTCTTCAGTTCAAATACAATTAAATTCCTAAAAATATCATTGAGCATTTTTATGTGATGAGATTTTTAGATGTTCTTTTATTTATTTGCTTATTTATCTTTTAAATAAATGAACAAGTAGAGTTTGTAACAAGCCATAAATGTGAAGTGCACACTGGTCATTAAAACTGAAAAATAACTTTAGTAACTAAAGAAAATCCAGAAGAACTCATGCATAAATACATCAACAAATTATAGAACCAATGTATCACACACAAAAAAGCAAATTCTTCTATCAAGCAAAGAAAAAGGCAAAAAATGGGTCCTAAATACAAGAAGAGAGAGTCAACATAATGGGACACAAATAAGAAGCAAAACCAGCTGATATATACAAAGGAAACTGCACAACAAAACAAAAAAAGGAAGCAGAATCAAAACAAAAATAAAATAAAAAATCCACTAAAAGCGAAAAATCAAACAGGGCAAAAACAACCAAACTTACAACAAAGTTCCATAAAAACTCAAAAGTGTGACAATGATAGCCGATAATTAAATGAACTAAAATATTAACTATCGTTAATATTTTTTTGCTATATTCTACAGAGTGGTGGAAGAGAATAAATGCCGTTTTTAACTTTTACCACTTTTGCTGTGTTATCTAACAGTGCAACGACCAGTTTAAATTAAAAAGTATTTGAACTGTAAAAGAAAAGGAGCCAGGTATGTTTTTATTGAACAGACACTCAGACGTCTGAAGAGGATCAGGCAGGCAGAAAACCAATTACAAACCATTTATAACCACATGTTTCTATAAACTGGGACGATCAGGTTGTTGTTTGTGTTGAAGTAAAAGAAAGAAAAACAAAAAGCTGTTTGCCTTCAGCATTCAGGTCCTGAAGGATCTGTGGGATTCTCACCTCCAGCTGCCTCCCAGACGTTTATCAGCCCTTCCATCAGGTTTCCACTCTGTTTGCTGACGACCCCTCTCTGTTTGAGGCTGTTTTGTAAATGCTGACGCTGCGTGGTGGAATATTTCTGCAGCCTGCATGAGGCCAGGAGCTGCCGTTACCATTTCCTCACCCAGGAACACGTCGCAGTTTCACCTGACACCTGGTGTCCTGTTCCATCCCTTTCCATCCCGTTCCTGTTTGTTTCTCCTCTTCATTCCTGCGACGTCAAGGAAAAAAACGGCCTGAGGGTGAATGCTGATTGTTTACCCCACATCTCCTGTCCTACACACTGTCATTCATGGGATTTTCTCTTTTAAACATGAACACGCTGTTTTTGAGCCAGGCTGTGTGTGTGTAGAGTGTGTGTGTGTGTGTGTGGAGGGGGGGACCTTCACTTTTTGGGTTCACATGTTTTGCTGCTGTTTTAAAGTGACTTAAACTTCTCTATGTTTTCATTCAGACTCCTCCAGTAAAATCTCCACTTTTATCATGTCTGTCAACAAGCAAAGATGTTTCACTTTTAAGAAGAATGAAAAAACAAGATCATATCAGTGCTTTTACATAATCCACCTCTGGCTGCGAAACGAGACAGTTGGTGATCTAATCTGGCAGATGGTATCATAACGATAAACGTGTTTATATGTTAAACACAAACACAAAGAAGGATTTTTGCATAACAGAACCGAATTAAACAGTCCAGCTGTGCAAATAGTTTTTGATATTGTGAGTTTAGCAACAGAATGAAAGTTGCTAAGTTGAAAATTTTGCAGTTTATCTTTTCGTTTGGTGCCACCTTGTTGAAGCTGGGATGTCCAGCACGGACCATTCATCACTGCAACTCTCAGATTGAGAGTTCAGTTTGAATTTCAATGATCCACCATCACAGTCATTCACTGACAAACATTTATTTTTATTTAGAATAAAAAATGCATTGAACAGTGCTAGAATGATGTCTGACATAACAAAATTGGAAATTTTGTTCAGTTTTTGCCCTTCTGAAAAAAGAAATGTTTTCTTTGACATTTATGGATTAATAAAGTTTGTTTGAGACCACCAGGTTGGGGACTTTTAATCTGCTTTATGACAACAGTGAAGGAAAACAGTGAGGACTGGAGCTGAACATCTAAACTCACAACTGAACAGTGAATCCATGGAATGCTGCAGATTCAGTGATTTTTTTTTCTTTTGCAGCAACTGAGTTTAAACAAATCTATATATGTTCTTATTTCAAAGTAAAATCAAGATATAAACTTGTTCTTTGATGTCACAACCATAAGGTTAAAGGTGAAAACTGACTGATTAGTGTAATGTTGGTGGACTGCTCCCATCTAACAACAGATGAGTTCTCCTGCAGCTCAGATCACCTCCTGATGTGAGCGAATCGGAGAATAAAAGCTCTTTCTGTTCACCGACAGACACCACGAGAACAACGAGGAGTCTGGCTCTGACACAGCTGACCCGACGGCGGTGAGGGCCACACAGGCTCGCGGCCTCTCATCACAGCTATGTTCGGTCCGTGGTTTGATTGCGGAGAGCTGGCCGGAGCGAGGCGAGGACGGACTTGCGGTTGGGACTGTGAGGGTTTTATTGAGCAGAGGAGACGGGGGTCATGGCGACGGCTGCTCATTAGTGACTGAACAGCGGCCAATCTCCCGGCTGCTCAACACAGGGATTACTGAACACGGGTTGTTTTCTGCACCAACTGCACCTTTCTGCCTGTTTCCTGCAAAGAAAACATCCCACCTGCTTTCTAAAAGCAGTTTATCTTTCTTAAATTGTTCTTTTAGTATCTGTCAAACTACATTGCAGACTTACCAACTTACACTTACACCCAAACAATATATCAACCTGAAACAATTAAACCTATATTTATTATCTCCCATCGCCAAAAGGTGAAAGGCATGTGTGTTTTTGTCTGTTACCTAAATATCTCATGAACCACTGGACCAACCCACTTCAAGATGGCCCACTGACCTTAGAAAACACAAAAAAGGCTATAATTCATCATCAGTGTTATAGATACTGAGCTACAATTTAGCGTGGTAGTAGCTGAGAGTCATTCTCAACCCATACTCTGAGCATGACGACTCACAATACTGCACAAGATCATAAAGTTATTTTTAAGGTTTTACCACAAAAGGCCACAACTCCATCACTTCACAACATGAAATGATGTTAGAGTATAACTCCAGCATGAAAGGCAGCAAACATTTCTTTAAGGAATGCTTGTCTTTCATTTCTTTCTATTTTTTATTGAATAATATTCAGTATTAATAGTAGTAATAATATACAGTATTTCTAATCTTTGTTCAGATCATGCCTTTGTTGTGCATTTTTTCTTCTGGGATTCTCATTTTTGGATCCTGATGCTGTTTGTGTTTCTGGATTTATAACTTCATAACTAATAAGTTGTTTAAATTAACTAAACCTTGAAATTTAAAATACATGCAAAGGTTCAATTTTATTCACTTATGCTGTCTCACATTTTTTTGCAATAACTCAAATATGGAAGGTGATTGTCACATAATACAGTGTCATACAGACAATTTAAAATATGGAACTTTTTATCTATTTAAAGCTGTTTTTTTGCACTTTTTAAAGCCTAATCCAGAACAACGCCCAAAATTTCAGAACTACAACCATATTTACCACAAATCCGGTAAAACAGGTTATTATATAAATATATGTTTGATCTCATAACTGTTGCTGAGAGATAAGTTGCTTTAACTGTTGTGTTTTCATTAAAGACCAGGAAAGTACCAAACTTTACACGGAGTCACAAATCAGAGGCTATAATTTACTGTTGGCTTCGGATCAATTTAAGTCAAATTAAAACAGGAACGTGAACCTGCAAGTGATAAATCAAGTATATCAAACACACATGTGATTAGATCTAAGTGAAATGTAAAATGTGAAAATTTCTTGATGACTTTGTCCCATAATTTAGTTTTTGCAGATATGTATAAAAATAAACAAACCTCCAGAGGGGTTAAGGTACCCATCAGCTTTGTTTCTGCATTTATTTTATGCAGATTCTGTTTCAGGATGGAAACTTTATGTCATGATACAAACATATAACAACAAAATGTTGAGTTATTCTGCATCAAGGTTTTATTCTTTATAAGACAAACAGGTAAAGTATATAGTAAACAGGTAAATAAAAGTTTAGTTTGTTTTAGTAAGTTTAACAGAAGTATTAACTGTGTATAATATAATGTATATTACACAATATATATCAATATATGTCATAGATTTGGGACTAAATGATGACCAAAAGGTAATACGTTTTGTTTGAACCAGAGTTTACTTTGACAGAAGGTATACCCGGGGACTCAGGGACACTCGAGCATGTGAAGCACTTCCTGTTTATTCCTTCAGCTGCAGCACAGACAAGCTTTGAGACACCGGAGCATCTGTCAGGCACGTCTTCTGCGTTTGATGTTAATTTGTTGTGGGTCTGAGAGGAAACAGGATACCGTCATGAAACATCAGCTGTTCCTTCCTGGCACTCAGTGGAAGACGCTGAGACTTACGGCGTTATTCCAAGGGGACGACCCCTCGCATATCTGGACCTTAGCTTGTTCACACAACAAATGACAAACCACCTCAGCTGCTGCTGCTTTTGAAAGTGTATAGATTTTTATTAATTGTAATAAGGCTACGATACGTCCACCAGTTTAGTATAAATTCATGTTTGAAGAATCTCCTGAGCAGAGAGATAAGGAACTAAGTAAAATCAATCAGCACAAGGTTTGTTTTAAACATAATTATCTTTAGAGATGGGGTAAAAAAAGCTGTCATATCAAAACCTTTTTGCTATTTCCTGTATTTTATCATTTATTTCTGTATACAAACACAGGGTTGTTTACAAATTTTAGATCGTAACAGACAATTTGCATTGTCTTTTTAAATTTTTTTCACAAAATGCTTAGTGGTTATGAACTTTTGAGACCGTTTCTAGAATTGCACAATTAAATAGTTTCTCTATTACTTCAGAAACACCTTCCTCTGTTTCCATTCAGCTCAGAAAACGACAAAAGACAGCAACGCCTGGAAGCTGTTCACAAAAGAAATTGTCTTTTTAAGAAATCTGCAGAGAAAAAAAGAATTTAGAACTCTTTCCTTTAAAGTCTAATATAAATTGACTCTAAAGGTTGACATGTCGACCTAATGTTGTAATATTCTCTGCCTGGAAATCTTCTTAATACATATATTTTAGCAAAGAATTTATCGGTTCATGAATCAGCACCAAGATTAACTACAAGCTGTCATAAAGCAAAGTGTGTAGATTTAAAAGTTAAGATGTTTGTTGCATTTACCCATGTTTTGGTACAATACGCGGTTCTTTAAGTACTTTAACTAAGTCAAAAAGGCAAAAATGTGGCCCACTCTGGTTCTACAGAGGAAAATATTACTTACAAGTGAAGAAAACATTCAAAACTAGCCCTCAGTTTTAAAATTGAGACCTCAGGCCACAGAGTCATTAAAAAAGAATCCGATCCAGAGCGGGATCCCGTTCACCACCATAATTTAATTAATTGTTTCTTGTGAAAACCCCAACATTTCCTCAAAATTTAATCAAAATCTGTTTATTAGTTTGTAAGTAATCTTGAGAACGGACAAACAAACCAACACTTCTGAAAACATTACCTCCACGGGGGAGGTAAAAACTGCAGGATTTTAAAAGAATCCATGTCGGCCAGAACATTTATTACATTTGATTTTTCCAGGAAATGTGGAAACACCTGCGTCTTATCTTATCTTTGTGTGCTTTCTTCTTCTTCCTCCAAATCTACTCTTTCAGCCTGAGAGATTAAAAGAACAGTTCCTCTGCATCATCCAGTCTACATTATATGAGATATATTTGACCAAAGGGAGAAATCTGGAGCGTGAATCGTTCTAATAATACCAGCACCGACCTGTGAAGCACTTAGCTGTGAACATGAGAAGGCAGTGAGCTTTGGAAGGAGCCGGCTGCTGTTCGCGACGTGCACGCTGCTGACAGCTGCATGCATGTGTGCGCCCTCGCAGCCGTTAATGGAGCTCTTTACGCACACAACGTGCCATTGTTAACAGCTGGCAGGGATTTAAATGCTGCATTACTCCAGGCACGCTAAAGGAGCCGGGATAATGTGGCGTGGTGACCTCGGCTGTCAAAACTATAAAGCAAATGAAACAATGTGGCACAAACAGTAATTCTGTTCACAACAGATGTGAATAAATCCCGTGGAACAGAGGAATCCAACTGTAAGTTAGAAGGAGATCATTCATAACGGGCATGAATGGAGTGTGAAGCTTATTTATAAAGTAGTCATGTGGGCTTTGATGAATACTTGACATGAAATGAGATTATCTGCCATTATTTGGCAAATTAAAAGTAGGAAAATGACTAAAAAACATGGTTTACCTGGTGAATGTTTGTATACAAACAACGGAGAATGCAAATTGTGGCAATTTCTACAGATCTTGTATCAGGATATGGGTTTTTGTTGTTTTTCTTTGTGATTTCTTTTGCATTTTGGGTTATTGTTTTTATGTTTTGTCTTTGTATTATTTCTGCCTTCTGTGTTCTTTCATCATTCACTCCTCCTCAGTCTGCACTTGTTTACTTGCCACGCCCATCTCCACCTGCCTACACTTGTAATTACTCACCTGTTCCCACTTCTTCTAATTAATCATCTCTTTAAAACCCCGTCACTTTCTCCATTCCCTCGCTGGTTCATTGACTTTGGGTTGTCCCTGGAATGTCTCTTGTCCCTTGTCTCTCGCCTCGCCTCGCCCTTTTGTATTAGTTTGGATTTTTGTTACGTTTAGTGTTTTGCTGCCGCGTCAGCTTTTTGTTTTCTTGTTCTTTTGTTTAAGAAAAAAATAAATTTTATTTTTACTATTATGAGTCTGCGTTCTGGGTTCGCCATGCTCTGTTCTGACATCTTGAATATATTTCTTCTGTGTAAGTTTCTAAAAGTTCAAGCAGATTTTGAGTTTTATTTCATTTCATGTTTTCATTTTGTGCATCTTACCTACTTTTCATGTAGGTGGTTCAGCGGTCAGTGCCGCTCGTAGTCCTGCGGCCGAGGGTCCAAGCCCCGGCTTCATCAGGAAACAACAATCGCCAAATCTTCGCTGGGGTGACCCCTGCAGAAGGGAGCAGCCAAAGGAAAAATATTTAGATGGCTTTAATATATATATATATATATATATGTATATATGCCTCTAGAGGTTTTCTACTAAATTTCTCTAGCTTGAACAGAAAACAAACAAACAAAAATTGGCAGCCATACATAATACTGCCAGACAGGTACACAAGTACATACCTGATACTTACCTGGTATTTACCGTATAAGACCTCGGTATGTGCCCAATGTAACAAGTATGTACCTGGTAAGTACTAGGTACATACTGGGTACATACTTCATGTGTACCTGGTACTTAACAGATAACTTTTAAATATAAAGTACAAATCAGATATGTCTCTAATACTTACCTACAGAGACTGGGCTGTACTATGAAATGACTTGTTATCCTGTACTTTCAGGCTATATGCTGAGTAATTTTGTAGTATTTTTAAAGCATATGTACCTGATATGTACTGTACTGTATTATGTGTTGATACCAAAAAGATTAGCTATATTTAGCATAAGAAATAAACATAAAGCAAGTCTTGGATTTTATCATAATTTATACTAAACCATTTTTAAATGACCAAAACACATTTATGTGACTGATTTAGTTTTGCTGAATGTAGAGCTTCTCAGGAAGCTAATAAGACAAATAAGTCTTTGCAAAAAATCATCATATACAAAATTTAGTAAAAGTTTATTAATTTCAACTAATACCTGAACTTAAACTTAGTATGAATGTATTAATGTCTTTATGCTTTGCAGAGAAGTTTCAGCAGTTTTTGTTTAAATGAACATTAGAGGAACAGGACATGAACTTCTTTTTATCAGTGAACTTTAAAGTTTAAAAGCCTTAAAATCTACAACAAACAAATTCACAGTTTATTCTAAAATCTGTCCCCTTTCTGCATTAAAACTCATGTTTACGTCTTTAACATTTCCATCAGCAGAAACCTGTTTTCAGTAACTGAATCTCTGATAAACCAGTGGTTTCATTCCCAGGGTGTCAAATACTGCAGTTTTGTCAAAGCTGGCCGTGTTTCTGAGAGACATGCTGTATTTTTGTTTTCGCAACACATGAGAAAATACTTCGGACATGCAGGAGTGTCAGTTTAATGGAAAATAATATAGCTGATGGGAAAAATGTGCGGCACTTCTGTTGTGAAGTCCTGCTTCAGAGTCCTACATTAAACATTTTATAGTCTTTAATCACAATAACACTCAAATAAAAGTTGTTGAATGCACCAAAAAATAAGGAAGTTGTTCCATGCAAACTATGTTGTAACAATATATAATTGAGCTGGGTCAACATCATTTAATTTATCTTTTTATTAGATCTAAATCGTTCTACAGTAGTGAATTAGTGGCTTTTATAGAACGTAAATTAAAGTTTAACTTTAAAGTGAAGTCAATGTCAAATCTAGAAATATAAAAGCATGCTTGCAAACTAATTTGAAGCCACAGTTTTGCCAACATCTGATAAGAGGGGAGAGCAAAAAAAGCTGAAAAGCAAAGACAGAAGTGTGTCAGGAGTCAGGGAAACAAATGGGAGCGGTGGGGGCGCAGCCGGGCGGAGCAGGTCTCAGGCCTGAGGAGGGACCAGGCGCAGCTCTGGGGGTGGGGATGAGTGCGGTTCCCATGCCCTGAAGGCCTCGGGGGAGAAGTGGTGGCAGATGTGAGGTCTGGAGTCCAACCTCCTTCCCTTCCTCCCTGGTCTGGATGTTGCTGCTCCGTGTCCTGATGTGTCTGCTGAAATTTTTTACTATAAAAACAGATGAACATCAGTCCCAAACACTGCCGCGTTTGCTTTCTGTCCAGTCACAGAAGATGTCGTCCTATCTTTGAGGGGATACACACAAGGGCTTTTTATTTTTAGCTTCAGTTCTCCTTCCATGGAAAGTGTTTTTTAATAAAAAGTTATTTTTATGATTTTGAAGTAGGAAGTCAGATAATCCTTCAGCATGTAAAAAATAAAGGGTAATGCTAAAATATATTTGTTATTTGCTGCTTATGTCCCATCTTGTTTCAAATGTAAAAGAGTTACAGTGATATTACTGAATAAATGAAGTTTAACAGCAGTAAAAGAGAAATTAAACTGGAGTATTTTAGGCTCATAACAGCTTCTTTCTCAGGTTCTGCAGCAGAAACTGCAGTCATTACCTTTTTATTTAAGTCACTGGATTGAAAGCACAGTTGCTGATAAAACATCTGAATCTCAGAAAAGTGAAATTTGGCCAAAAGCTGCAAATATGACGAACATTTACCTTGTTTTTCTGAAATTCAGAGTTACTCTGCTTTCGTATTTGCCATGAGAAGCTTGAAAATCTAACTTGCAGTGATGTTAAAACCGTTTGCTGAAGATTTGGATAAATAAAATAAGACGTGTGCTTTGTCTTTTTAGATGAAGGAGGATGATGACTCCCTGTGGGTCACTGTAGGAATAATATTTAAAGTTATAAGAATCAGTTCCCTCAGTTTATTAAACCATCCGTCTGTCCTCTTGGTTGATGATCTAAAATGAAGTTATGTTTGAGCTGCACTGTTTTAAGGAATAAAATATATTTAATATATGAGGATGAAAAAAAAGCAGTTTTAAAGCTGAAGAAAAAACAGGTTTCTTAAACTCAAAAAGAGGGTCTCTACCTGCCAAACAGAGAATAGGGTCTCAGATTGTTTGATAATTCTCGTGTCTGAGAAACTTTGGAAAATTGGCCGAGGCTTTGAGGTGAGCTGAGCTGCGAAAGAAAAAAACCTCAAGGAGTCCAATGATTAAAGAGTTCTGAAGGTAAGAGAAGAAGACCAAGCTCAGGGAAGTGTGAGGCTGCAGAGGAGATCCAGTAGTGGAGAAGGAAAGGATCAGTTTTTCCAGGAGTCTGTCAGCGTGAGCCAGCTGTGAGGAGAGGCCTTTATCCCACTAATGCACTGTATTACAGCAGGACTCCCGGAAAAAAGCCCTGGATGAAAAAGATCCGGACTGGATGCCCCCTCCTCTGAGCAGATTAGGACCCTGTGAGCAGTCACACATCTGTAACGTTCCTCTTTGAAGTCTTGTTAAGTGGTTGTCGACACCCATCAAACATGGCAGCAGGAGCGAGGCCCCTGACGCCGCACCCAGGGACCAGATCTCAGCTTTCTGCGAGCCCTCTGATGGTCCGTAAACAAACACTTTTAAAGTCCCTGACTGATGAGCTCGCTTTGTGCTGGGATGTCTTTGAGAATTAGGAGAAGAAACAAAAAAAAAATAAGGAGAGGAGGTGATGAAAGCATAACAAATTAAACAAAAGCTTCCTGGATGTTTGGAAAACAACTGCAGAGCTATTCAGGATGGCAGCAAACAGGAAATGACCTCAGATCTTCTGTGACGGAGTTACTGACAGAGTCTGTCCTGAGCAGGACTCTTTTTTTTAAATCATGGGACAATCTTACAGTTTACCTCAGTCCAGCTGATGGTTTTTTAATACATGTTCCTTCATAAAGAATATTGGGATTGTTTTGTCTCTTAACGTAACTTGAACAGGCTTTCTTTTGCTAAAACAGAAAGCTCTACTAACTTAAACTGTTTATCAAAACACTAGTTGACTAAAATATGCATTTTTATGAACAGAAGAGACATTTGCATCTGTACAAACAGATACACGAGATTAGGATGGATCAGGTAGATGTTTTTACACGACTAGGACAAGCTCAGATGTAAGATTTAAGTTCTGCTGTTGCTCTACAGAACAACCACTTTGCCCATGAGTGAAACAGCCCTCATTCAGAAATGTTTGCTTTTCTACACAAAATGTCTGCTGTTCAGGCTATCAGGCAGCAGTTTAAAATCACAGTATGTAAACCGTGTACTGAAGGGAGCTCGTCCCTGTCGGCCCTTTGTGGGAACTCCTGCACCTGTTACACATTGCAGAGAGGATGTCCTCTCATCCTCTGACACACACAACTCCATGCTCCTCTGAAGCACAGCTCAGAGATATACACAGCGTTAAATATAGATCTCTGAGCCCCGGTCCCCATGGAGCGACTATCTGATACCATTGTTTCACAAGGCTGAACCTATAAGCACAGCTCAAGCAGGAGGTGAAGGGCCAAACAAAGGTATCTGCCCATGGGGCAGCGCCTCTCTGTCACTGAAAGTCTGACACCAGAGCAAAGAGCAGGATCCTGAAAGCATCTCAGATCCGCCGTCGACAAAGGATCGGGGTTTGCCTTACTTGTCAGGGTTTGTTTCAGATGTTTGGCTTTGAGGCAAAGGTCTGGTGACTGTTCTTTGTAGACTTGCAGAATCCTATTAAAGAGAGTGACTAATGGCACCACTGCCCCCTTCTGGCCATAAAAGGTATTGACTAGATAAAGGACACCTGTTATATTTTCTGTCTTTGCTGCTACAGAAGTGGAACAACTGTTCACCTGTATAAAGGTAAGAATAAAGTACTTATGAAAGTCAGACCAACATTTTATTCTGCCCAGGATAAGAGTAAATCCAGGTCTTTTATTTCCTTCAGCTGTTAGGCTGCAAAACCTGTACTATAACCATTTTAAATGGATGCATTTAGTGCCAAAAAGGCTCCATTTTTCTTGTTTCTCATTATATACTTTTTTGTTTGCTTGTTGTGTTGGCAATGTGTGTTGTAAGTGAATTATAAACTGTGAAGATACAAACAAATAATGAAGTTGACTCTGATAATTAGTTCTAGTAAGATCTGAAAGACAAAGAAGCTTGAACTAGTTTTACAGAACTAATGATGTCAGGTATTAGAAAATTTGTCATCTTATTTCATTTACATGCATAAGGTTTTAGAGACAAGAGTTTCTAATATTGCACACTTTTATCAGACAATCTCAAAAGTAACATCAGAGAGTTTAATGTAATAAATTAAAGAGAATACAGAACTAAAGACAACAGAAATGCTTGGGATTGTTTTGTTGATGTTCTTTCTAGTTCGTATGATCTAACAAAAGTTTAATCAGAAAGTTTTTGACAATTTTCTTTGCGGTCAAAGAAATTTGGAGGTTAGAAAGCCGGCTTCACACTCTTCGTGACAGACAATGACTCCAGCTGCTGGGTCTCTGTGGGCTGGGCAGCAGGAAGGTACATCCTGAGCGAGCTGGTTTCCACCCAGATGGCAGCTGTGTCAACAGCAAGGCCGAGCAGAGACTGATACTGAGGGCAGAGGAAAGATGCCACGGTAGTTTGTATTGTACTGAAAAAAGTCTCTTTCAAATTAAGAGCCTTAGAATGGTTTAAAAAGTACAACTTAAAAACTGAACTTAAAAATCAAACTTTTGGTTCGTTATGCTGCACTGATGTAGGTGGAGTGATAATTGAATTACCCTTTTAAATCACCATATGGAACTGATCTGCTGCTTATAATACAGGTTCTGCTTGGGCTCAGGACAGAGGTCAGAGGTTACTGTGAGTCAACAGGGGCCCATAAATTTCTTCACACAACAAACTGCCAGAGCTGCAGATTTATGAGTTAAGGTTGAACTTTTCCCACAGAAAATAAATAAACTCAGCGAAGTCGAAGGTCTGCTGTGAGCTATTAAAGGGCAGCTCTGAAGGTTACTAATGTTTTAAAGTAAATATCCAGTTATAAAAACACTGGGCTTTTAATTTCAATTTGCTGCGGTAAAGGAGAGGCAGTATTATTGGACTGCAAAAAAAAGTGTCTGGTTCTGCTGAAGCCATTAAAGCTTTATAAACACAAGCTACTGGATTTTATCTCAACTAGCTTAGCAGCTAATGTGGCAAAGGTCAGAGGTCAATCCACTGAAGTGGACTCTCAGGTCATCAAGAATTCCCTCAAGTAATTCAGTTTTTTTGCTTGAGTGAAGCCAAGAGGACACATATGTTCAAGACCAAAGGTCAATTGTAGAAATAATAATAATAAAAAAAAAAAAGACACAAGAAAATTAAAAAGTCTGACGAGACTCAGAGAAAAACAAATATTTATTTAAACGTTATTGTAATTTAATAAGTTTCAATGCTGAGAAACTGAAGTTAACGCAGAGGTCCTGAGCTGTAAAAATAATTTTTTGGCACTTTTACGGCTCATTGTTTACAGCTTGTTGGGCAGGTCTTATGGAGACTCCTTCAGAAAAAAACACAAATGGACAAATGGACCAAAAACACATTTCTCATGTAGAAAATACAATTATATAAGCAAAACATCATGAATATCATGAACCACTGGGTGGATTTTAATGGAAGTTTGAATGTTTATTTACAGCTGATTACAATTTGGAGTCAATTCAAGATGGCTTAAGACAGAATCATTTATTTCAGCAAAGACAGAAATAGCCAGTCGGTAATCCAGTCAGCTTTACAGATATTGAGCTACAATTTTCTGAGGTCAGAGCTGAGAGTTATCCCCAACACACACAGGCAATAGTTTAATTTGTGCCTGCATTTGTTTTTTTAACAGATTAGGTTGGATTCATAACTCAGTTGGGCAGAAAAAGTGATTTTCCTGAATGTTTAAATGTCTGACCCAAAGCAGGGGGTAGCGTCGCTTCAACAGTTTGTTTCTGGGGCTGTGTTAAGAAACACATCGAGCAAGTTTAAAGATAAAAACAGGTTAAAGCTGTTTACTAAAAATTCTAAAAACGCAAAGCTAACAACCTTTGTACTCTGACAACACTCAGACTTCCACACTCTTTACCTTCAATCTAATCACTTGACATTTTAGCATTAACTCACTAATCTACTTTATTGTGTTTGCAGTGATGTGTTCACTATGAATCAGTCATTAAGGTCAGCTTAACTGTGAACAAAACAACAAAACTAAAGATCAGTTTACACAAAAAAACTTTCTCTTCTTGAAGACTTTCACTTGTAATCAGTCATTTCTGTCACTGTTGACTTTTTCAAACCTTTGCTTCATTAAAAGGTCAGAACAGAGTTCAGCAGCTGACCCTGCAACCTCTGTGTGTGTGTGTGTTTGTGTGTGTGTGGTATAGACAATAGGACACAATATTATCAGCTCTGTTCCACTACGGCCACATCCACTCCTCCATTCACCACTTCCTGGGCATCTGGTGTTCCTCCAGTGTTTGTTTCTCTCCCAAGATTCTCCAACTGCGACAAACATGCGGCCGGAGGACAAACCCACGGAGGGGAAACGCACAGAGCTGACATTCCTGGTGAAGGGCCGCGGCGTTGTTATCAGCAATGGCTGGGAACAGAGGAGACAGAGCCGCGTGAGGCACAGGAAGTGGATTTAGAGCTGGAGTGGGAACGTCACAACAGCATTTAGAAAGAATGAACAAAAAAACAGGTGTTTCTGCAGCTTTACTTTATCCTCATCCTGTGCTCAGAGATGCAAATACTTTTAAATATACATGGATATTACTTTTATGTACTTAAGAGAGCGTAGCAAAAACAAAACATTCAATTTATGCAAAATTTATGAATAAATATCCCCCTCCCACCTTCACATAATAAAAAAAAAAATTATAAAGGTTTTTCTGCATATGCTTTTTGCAGAGCAGTATCTTTAGACAGAATATGAGTTTTCTAGAGTTGCAACAAAACTGAAAAATTTTACATTTTTGTCTAAAACTACAACACTGTACGCACAACAAATATAAAGTTTGAGCAGTAAAACAAACAAATAATTATTATTTGTTATGTCTGTTCAGGTCTGTGAGAGTTAAAGTTAAAGAACAAGCATGTCCTGAGAGTTTAGGACATAGATTTATGTTAAAAACAGATTATAATGGAGGTTGTTTTTATTCTCTATGTTTTGGAACTGTTGAAATCTGTAGCATTCAGTAAATGCAGGTATAAACTGTAATCCCTTCTTTGTAACAAACATGAACACGTTTGCTCTCTTTAAAGCTCACCTGAAATCATATGAATGAGGTTTTTTGTTTCTTTTTACGTGCGCAGTCTTTCATTCAGTTGGTTGCACAAGTGCCCGGGGTCTGTAAGATGTGGCTGCTGTCTGTTCACTGCAGATGCTATCAGCTCATCATTAGTAAACATGTTGGCTCTCTCTCAGTCTGCCTGATAACAGTTCCTGCTGCACCTGCCTCTGTTACAGAGTAAACAGCCTGTCTGAGCAGGACTACATACAGACATGTAGCTGTCAGGGTGCACGGAGGCCGTCACACCTGCAGGAGAACATCAGACTGCTGTAAATCAGAAGCATCAGATCCGTGAGGTCGTTGGGAGGAGACCTGCAGGATCTCTGAAATGATGCATGTGAGTGGCGTCAAATACAGCTCATGTTTATGACTCACTCTTTAGAATTGGAATTGTCCAGGAACTTTGTTTGTTTGACGTTTCTTTTCCTTCAATATGCAAAAGTGCTATTTGTCATTATTTGGTTAATTTGTGGTATAAAGTAATTAATGTGAGCAGCATCATGAGCTCAATGTGAACATCTAACTTACAAACATGACTCAAACAGAGTTGGTGTTTTATCATAATTCATTTATCATTTCATTAAGAAAGAAAAATGCAAGAATTCCCAATTTTGGTCATTTTTTTTTAACAGTAGGAGTTGTATCATATGCTGGCTGAAAAACCCACCTCACCTACGTTTTCTGCAGGTATGATGGCCAAGCATTCAGGAGTCAAAGGGAGGTTTACGAGCAGTGAGAGCTGCTATGATGTTTGGTCCGGAGACAGAGGCGCTAGCAAAAACACAGGAACACAGGAGGAGTAGATGAAGATGCTGAGATTTCCTGGGAGTGACGAAACAGGAGAGGATTAGAAATGACTTCATCAGAGGGACAGACAAAGTTAAAGAGGTGTTTGGACATGTGCAGAGGAGGGACAGTGGATTTATTGGACAAAAGCTGTTGGATATGGAGCTGCCAGGGAGAAGGGAAAAAGGAAGTCCACTGAGAAGATTCATGGATGCAGTGAAGGAGGCGTGGCAGAGGAAGATGCTGGGATATCGTGACATGGAGACAGATGATCAGTCTCACAATCATGGAAAGAAACTTTTATATTTAAAAAATATGCTACGAAGCTCATCTGTAAACTTAGCGATGGGTTCAGGAGGTTTTCTTTGTTTTATTTTTAATCATTTTTGCTTCCAGTTTGCCAAAACCACAACATAGAACATAGAAATGAGACTAACACCATTTTGTTTATAGCATCTAAAGTGAAACAGTTAAACACTAAAGAGATTAAAGATATCAGTGTTTCAGGGAAGATTTGTAGGCTACAGTGAAACCATAGAAACGGTGGGAAAAAGCAGGCCTCTCTGTGTTAGCTAACCAACTTTAACTTTTAATTCAGCAAGTTTCTTTTATAAAAATACAAAGACCCATCATTTGTTTTGCAATATCAAAAATTAACTAAACTCTTTGCTGTAGGAAATCGCCGTGGGTGCGTTGTTGGAGAAAGAAATGTATTTGTTTTTGTGCAAAGTGATTTTCCTGAGCTCCACAGGCCAAAATCAAGCAGGAAAAATGGAAAACTGCCAAACAGAGAGCTCGGATTTTAAGAATCCTGCCTCAGGTTAAAAGACAACGAAGTACAGAAAGCTTTGATCTGTGTTCATATCCAGGCAGAATAACGAATCACCGCAGCTAATGATGTCTGTAACGCCTTAGCACACTGCAGAGGGGGATTTGTAGCCACACGAGTACCTTTAATGAGTTTTATTTGTTTTGTTTTATCCCCCTCCACCTCCTACTCTCCTTAACACACAGAGTAATGATGAAGCAGGGAAGGTACAGGATAAAAATCAGCTGTCTCCATACCTTTGTGGGGCTAATTATCCAACCCTCTCCTGGATCATCTCACAGCCTCACCTAAAGGAAAAATAAATTCCTCCTCTTCTCTTGACTTATGATTCTATATTAACCCTCTTTGTTAGCCTAAACTGGAGTCTGTATGTTTAAATATAAATGGAGCATTTAGTTTAGTATTTGGATACAAACTCACATCAGCAGGAACACTTACTCACATCTTTTACTCGAGGAATAAATGAAAGAATAAAAAAACCCTGACAGTATTTAGTTAAAACTAACTAAACTTAATTAGGAATCATTGGTAGTCTTTAAACTGCAGACACAATCTTCATTAGAAAAACGCAGACAAACTAGTTTTGAAAGTTAAGGAAAACTCCATTCATCAGAGATACATTTAATAAAACTTTTAAATAGTCGCACATTTTGCAACAGATTTCCAAGTTATCGTGAAGTGTTTTGTCTTGTCTTCTGCTGTTTTTACAAACTCTGCATCAACCTTCAGACACATGGAGCTTTGTGTTAGCATCACATCCCTGAAGCATTTGAACAATGACTGACAACAACAATGTTTGTTTATCTTTTATCTTTCTTTTGTAATGATTCCAGCTGTGCTACTTGATGCTGTCAAACATCTAAAGTGGGGACAAAAAGAGGGTCAGGATTTAAAAAAAAAACTACCTCCAACAGATAAACAATATCTGAAAGATATGTCTTTAAAAAAAAAAGAAGTGAAAAAAAGACTTGGAACAGGACAAAACCCTGGTTTATTCATAGGTCAGAATAAAGTAGCTTAGCTGAAAAAAAACAAACAAACAGAAACATTCCTCTGAAAATAGTCATGAACTGGACTAAAAAAAACATATTGGAAAAGAAGTCCCAAAAGAAAAACTTTGGAAAATCCTCAGAAAAATTAAGAAATGTTGATGAAGACCACATTAAATGAAATAAGGGATGGCTTAAGACATTTGCACAACAGATTTCTGTATTTTTGTGGAAAAATAAATTTGATTTGAAAAGTTAGCAGTTAAATTTAAAAAGAAACCCTGTATTCAATGATGGCGCTCAAGATTATTTTTGTTTTTTGCTGATATTTAAAAGGCAACATACAGCACGTCGATATTTACAGACACTGAAAATATTAATTATAAAAGGAATAATAACAAAGAAACATGAGGTGCTTTTTGTTGAAAATTTAAACTGCTTTAGAGTGATTGGGCTTTGGTTCTGCAGGCGGAGAGGAGAACCTCACTGAGCGTGTGCATAATGAGTGTCTTCACTGATCAAAGTGGCAGAAATTGAGTTTGATAAGATGCATCCATTCGTTTATACTTTTGCAAACTTGTGTGAAACTTGTCTAAGTTTTTAGCGTTAATGCTGTACAAAACTAACGTCTGAGTCTCTCTGCAGCTTAATCCATCTGTCCCACTTCGGAGTCATTTTCATTCTCTCAGAAGTCATAATTACCGACGGCAGACGTTGCCTGGGAAGTGTGTCCTTTAACAGTATCGGTCACAGCACCTTCTCCACAATACGCTCCATATCTCTGCGTCCCAGTCCATCCCCTCCTCATTAAACATATGTCTCATTTTCCATTTCAGACAAGCGATAACATAGAAGTGCACACAAAAGCACTACTTTCAGGCTCCTCTGCTCAACTCGTCTGAAAGTCTAATGAGAGCGGATCAAATCTAACTGACACCGCGGGGAGACAAAGGCAGTCGTAGCCTTGGGTGGAGAGACGAGGCGAGGCAGAACAATGGACCTGAAAACTGTGCAGTCACTGCGGCAGTTTGGAGCAGGACCAGAGAATGCAGATGATTCTGTAATGAGGGATTAAGTGGAGGATTATGGGTCTTTATTAAGATGTTTCTGATCCTCATTAGGCTGAATCTTGTATCAGGGCATCGATTCCCCACTCGCCCACTGGATTGGCTGTCCTCCTGAGGAAGAGGAGCGAGGAAAAAAAGAGAAAGAGTGAGAAGGAACGCCAGAAAACTGTGCTAATAGTATATTCCACTGAGGCACAGAAACAATACGTGTGTCTGAGATGTGCAGGAATTAATTCTTATATCTTTTTGTCAGAAGTTTCCATTTAAAATGTCCTCAAAACTTGTTTTCGACATGAGCTCCATTCAGACAGAAGTGCTTTCAGCTCAGAGTTGACAGAAGTTTTTATGCAAGCAAGATGCTTCTGGTCAGACAGAAAGTTGGAGTAAATGATGTTTTTTCCTAAATAAAATATCTGCAGAAACAGTTTAAAGAAGGTTGCTTTCTGTCCTCCCAACTTGCTCGAATCACATTTTAAATGTACGCTTTTCCAGAGTCAAAATCTAAATTCAGGAGAACTTTATGGTAGTTAAGGGTTCTGCATATGAGTAGGAATATACTGGATTTGTTAGAATTTAAGGTCTAATATTATATTATTTGAAGTCATGCATATCACCCACCGCCTTTTATAACAGATTGTTAAACTAAAATCATCTCATGATGAAAAATGTCAGAGTTAAATTTGATTTGATCAAACCTTGTTAATGACTTTACTCACAGTCTCATGGAGTATGTGCTGAGGATGAGTATTTGTAAAACTGACTACATTATAGTCATTTTTGTGTTTGCTTAGATTAGCTGTGGTGGACATCTAGAATTAGATTGACTCCAGTTAATGAGGTGTAGATGGAAGTTTATTGAACACTTTCTGAGAGTTTCATTAAAATCAGTCCAGTGGTTCATGCCTGGCTTAAATCTAGCTTTCTTCTTTCTTCTGAGGTTGGAACTTTGATGATGTTCTTTTATTTTTCTGTAGGTTCTGCTTCACTTTTCTTCACATTGTTAACCTGAGACTTTGGCTGTTTTTACTGAGACCTGAACAGAAGGAAACAAACTCAGGTGCTCCAGCTTTAATGTTTGTCTCAAACTTGAGTGGCACTGCAGCCGAATGGGGCGAGTGTTGATGTAAGCGACAAAATCTCAAACTGTTCCAGTATTTACTCTATAAAGTCCAAGTTTACAGCAGAGCAGTACAGACATAACAGTTTT
Organism: Kryptolebias marmoratus; assembly: GCF_001649575.2. Taxonomy (NCBI): domain Eukaryota; kingdom Metazoa; phylum Chordata; class Actinopteri; order Cyprinodontiformes; family Rivulidae; genus Kryptolebias; species Kryptolebias marmoratus. Next base: position 26,720,887 of record NC_051430.1, on the reverse strand, counting down.
AAACGAAATCCCCTCCAGCTCGGTGTTTTGTTATAACAGGAAGGCAGCAGCTCCTCAGCTGGAAGACAAAAGGTTGTTCAGTTGTTGAATCCCACCAAAGAAGAACAGATTTCCTTCCAACTTCATGAATGCTGTATCCAAACACTGAACCTCTGTGCCCACATGAACTGTCTAACAAGAAGAGGTGACGAGTCAGTGTCATATAACATGAAACATGTTAAATATAGACTAAAAAACTATTTTTAGGTCATTTCAACCATGCTTTTCCTGTTTGCGTGTTAGTTCTAGCTCAGTGTATCTCATCCATCTATCCTTTTTCTTTACTTGTTTTTTTCTTTAAGCTGGTGCATGTCTCCAGCAGTTGTTGTGTGAGAGGCAGGGACACCCTGGACAGATCACAAAGTCCATCAGAGGACCACATAGAGACAAACGAGACAAACAGCTGTTCACACTCTCACCTAGAGACAATTTAACTGATGTCAAGATTTGGGAAAGTGGGTGCCTACACAAACCTATTGTCCCTTCAGCTCTCCAAAACACAATTTTTCTGCCTAAATACTTTAGTATTTAAGCATATGAAGGTCAGTTGAAACTAAACACACGCGCACACACACACACACTCATATGAAGCACCTCTCCTTAAAGCACACTCTGGTTTGTTGTCAGATTTACTTTAGGTGGGACCATAAATCACAAAATGAACAATAAACAATGACCTAAATACAACTACAGACACCATAAGTTATGGGAACAAAGAAGCAATAAATTAGGTGATAAAAAGAGGTTGTTTTCCATATAAGCTTCTATACTAGTGCAATAGTTTTGATAAGTCGCCCCCTACTGGTTATTGTGCAGAATGCAAGTTTAAGCCTTTACAAGTATGGAAAAATAGAAATGAAAATCTCTTTTATATCTACTTCCTCTTTGAGTTCTAAATGAAGGCTGTCTGGAATAAACAGTGACTGAAACACAGCAGGACTTTAGTTTCTGACAGTTTTATTTAGTGCAAGGAGGGTCTAATAGCAGGAGTCGGTGATGCGCCTCATGCTCATGAACCTCATGCCGCTGTAGCCCATGTTCATGAAGTTCCTGTACTCCCCAGGCCACATGTACATCATCCTGCCTCTGTAGTTGGGCTGCTCGTACATCAGCCAGTGGCCGTCCATCACGTGGCAGGACATGCAGTTGGACATGCGGTAACGGTCCATAATGTTGTCACAGTCGTCCATCAGGTCGTACATCTGACCTCCGAAGTTCTCCCTCTCGTAGATCTTCATCCTGTAGGATCCCCTGTACTGTGGTGAGAAGGGTGAGCAGATTAAACTCTGAAGAGCCCACGGGTGTTGAAAAGGTGCAGCAGGAGGAGGAGGGTACTCACCATGGGGATCATGCGGCAGGACCTGATGCTGTCGCTCATGCCCATCATGCTCATGTAGTCAGCGTACTCGCCCCTCCTCATGAAGTACTGGTTGCCCATGTAGTTGGTGCGGTCGTACACCATGAAGCAGCCCCTCTCCACCCTGCAGGAGTGGCACCTGCTCAGGTAGGAGGACATGTCGGGGCAGTCGCTCATGCACTCGTAGGAGCGGCCCTGGAAGTTCCTGTCCTCGTAGAAGACGATCTGAAGGAGAGCGAAAACAAACAAGTAGCTTCATTACCGCTCCACCTTCATCTCTGGTGGCGGGCGATCATGTTTTGTGTCTGTGCGTGTGTTTGTTTAGCAAAAAAAAAATCACTAATTACTGATTTAAACAAATCTTTCAGAACATCTACAACTGAGGAACTTTTAGAGTCAACACGATTCAAGATGGCTGACCTTAGCCAACACAAAAATGGCTGCAACTCAATCAATTCAGCAGACATTGAGCTAAAATCTGGTGTGGTAGTAGCTGAGAGTTATTCACAGCACATACTCTAAGTGTGACGTTTATTTAATTTTCGTTGTAGCCAGTTTATAGTTCCTGCTGAGCAACAGGTTCCACAAACATTTTTTGCAAACTAGCAAGCATGCCCACAAATAAACGGGAAGTGTTTAAGGACAGAAAGCCTATTTTCTGCCTGTCTCAGGACTTTAGTCCCGTCAGGATTGTGAAAACTTACTCTGCTCATCATGTTCATTCCAGTGGAAGTCATGTCGATGGCCGGTGGGGTGTTGCTGCGGCTGGAGCTGCTGCTGTTCTTGCTCTTGCACCAAACTGTGCCCTACTAGGTTTAACCCTTTCCTTTTATACTCGAGCCCCAGGACCAGGCCCTTTGTCCAAAACCCCCTGAGCCAGCAGCAAACGCAGAAAAGCACAGAATATGGACGGACTGTCCACATTTCCAGGGGCCAGTGAGCTCAGAAAGCCTTTCAGCAGCAGCTTCTCGTACAGCGTGGGGGTCAAAGAGGGGATGAAAGGGTTAACAATCAGAGGTCACGCTCCCACATTGACCATTCAGTTCCACACATGGTTTTGTCAGCAACAACATTTTCCCCCCTTTTTTGTGTCGTAAAGTTCTATTTTTAAAATCCCTCACAAAGCTTTTTGTGGTTTCGTGAAAAGAAAAGGGAAAATAGTTTTTTCAAAAGTTAAACAAGATTATAAAGAGTGTAAAAACAAACCTAGATATGAACATTAAACAGGTAGAGAGTTGAATGTGTTGCAAATATATCAGTAAAATAAACAGATTAGGATTTGACATTAATTTATAATAAACAAAATTAAAACGTATATATAATAGAGCAAGGCTGGAGTGGGTGAAGGAAGAATTCATGTCAGAAAAAATAACTGGGAAGATTTGTAAGACTTAAAAAAAAATTAAATATTCAATAATAAAAAAGGCTGAATAAATAAAATATGACCTGCAAATAAATTTAATATGCGAGGTTTAAATTCTGAGAGGGAAACAAATAGTCTTATTATGCAGGTAAAGCTGCAAAAGCCTTTTATGTGGATATTAAAACTTATTATTTGTTATCATGTTTTAGTAGGTTTGGAACAAAGTTACAGGATGTCTCTGATATTATTCAGAATATGAGGTTTAACTATAAAATCAACAACAAAAACACGTTTTTTACATGTAGTATTTAGTAGTTAATAACTAATACACAGCAAAAAGGTCTAAGATGAAGAAACAAAGTACAACATTCTGGTTTTGTAAACAGTCGTTGTTTAAATACTTTTAATATATTTACTGTTTAAATGTTTTAAAGGTAAATTAGACAATCATCACATAGAAGAAGTTAAACTTGAACCAATTTAAGACTTTTTGTTTCATAAAAAGTGTTCTAATAAAGTCTTAATGATATTCTGAAAAAAGTGATAAAGTGTTGTATTTAAGTATAAGTTTAAGGTGGGCTTGTACTTTTTATAGAGATTTTGTTTGATTTTGGGAGAACTTTCTACTTAAATACTCCAAAACATCTCAGGTAGAAACTTTATTTCTGCTTTACATCACTTGGCAAAACATTTATAACTAATAACAGAGTTACTGAACTGTATAAAACATGTTTGTTCAGAATTAAGGCACCAAAATAATTTTACAAGTTAAGTAATCAGTTTAAAAGTGATTGCAATGAATAAATGAGTGAATCAATCAATCAACTAATTAATAATTTAATAAGGAAACATGTCAATATTAGTAGAATACCAAATAATTTAATGAGTGTCACTTTAACTTAATGCAACAGTAAAATCCTTCTTTTACATCAATGTATGAGTAATTAAAATCTATTGGCATACAGTATTCTACTACTACTACTACTATTGCACATTTCGAATTATTATGACTACTGTTATCAGAGTTTTTTTTGTAGTAAGTAGGTTTTAATACTTTTAATAGTTACAGAATAGTTTTATGAAAATACAAGCTTTTAAATCAGATAAGCATTAAGTGCATGACCTTTTTATCAATCGAATACTTTCACCATCCAGTAAAAGTATTTTTACTTATATTAAAAAAAGGAAAGCCACATCTCATCTAACACATTTAACATTAGGTAAACAACAACGAGAACAACAAAACTAAGGCACTGTCTTTATTTATTTATTGATATTTTTTATATAACTGGCTGATCAAGTCCAGGTTTGGTTGTAGTTTGTTTGTCCCGCCACAGGGGGCGCTGTGACTCACCCTAAACTCAGAGTGACTCTCTTGGCAACAAAAATCTGTTGTTAAACGTTGCTAAGGAAGTCGCGGAGCTAATTTTAAAACAAGCGCTCCGGGGCTAATATTTCACTGGAGGTAAATATGCATAATAATAGTGAAATAATTATTGAGTTAAGAAAATTAAAACCACCAACGTTGCCTGTTAAACTAAACGACTGGAGGGAAAAACGTCCGGTTTGAACGTTGGTTAGCTCAGCTAGCTGTACGGGTTTTATAAAGCCGCTATGTTGTTAGCATTAGTATTTAGCTTTCCCAACTATATACGAGCTGTTTGAGCCAACATGGCGAAATCAAATGTTCGGTAGCTGAAACACACACAAATATATGTTTAAAATAATAATTTTGAGACAGTGATACAATAAAACGGCTATCATCCTTCTTCGTTTCTTGCTAACAGTAATAATAACCGTTTAAAAAATATAAAAAAGTAATATTTCCCCTGTTGTATGTACAGCTGGTGATAACAACATCATCCAGTTAAAATACATGCTTTATGTTTGTGTGGTTTAAAGTATTTTATGTTATATATAAATGCAGGTGTTTTGCAATGAGAGAGCTTTATCCAGCTGACTTCAGGTTTCAGAAATGAGGAGAGGATGGCTGAGAATGGAGAGGACTGCACCCTGTATCAGCCCTGCAAGCTTCCTGATAAAGGAGACTGTGGTGGCGCTGACAGCAGGGAGACCAAAACCTTCTTAGCGGATGAGAAATCCTCCAAGAAGCACAATGATGACCTTGTGTTTGCTGCCGGAATTTCAGGAGGCGAGGTCGCTGCACACTTGCCTCGGCCCCCCGTGGGACCCAGACTGTCAAAGTTCGGGAAAAGAAGTGTTTCGTTGGAGGCAACGTCAAGAGCCAGGAGGTTAAGAAACAGCCAGGAGAGCCTGAGCGACAGAGCTGAAACTGGCTCCTCCACAGACTCTCTTAAAGAAGACCAAAGTGTCCTCAGCGACGTTGATACGGTCAGGAATGAGCAGGACTCCGATGTGAGACCTCACTCTGTGACCACATCAGAATCTCCAGTCTTTCAGGACAGGAAGAGCAGTCTGTCGGAGTATGAAAGGAGGCCACGCAGCCAGCAGAGTGTCCTGGAAGACCACCTGGGTAGGTCCGCCAAGGTACGTCTGTCCCCGGTGCAGCCCACGGGGCCTCTTCCTGCTTTGGACAAGAACTTTGTGTCAACCCCTTTAAGGGCAGCTAATAGGATTGATAAGGATTGCTCGGATTATGCCGTTATAGCCAAAGAGAAGGGTGGAGAGAGAATCCACAGGAACATGAGCGACAGCCGGCTTCTGGAGACAATGGGGGACAGTTCCTCTGTGAACTCCATAAAGTCCATCTACAGCGTCCTTAGTCCCATCAGACCCCAGGATGTGAGAAACAGGTAAACAAACTTAACAGATCGAGTAAATGATGGACTTAAAGGATCCTCAGGTTGGATATTAAGGTCCTTTTGTGTTGCTTATTCTTCCTGGTGTAGATTCCAATAATATTTAAGGCTATAGATTTAGCATCAGTGCAACAGTAATAATATAATATTCATACAGAAGCATGTCTTTTATTTGCAAAAATCAGGATAAGTTCAAGAAAATTTTGATTTCGCCTGTCTTATCCTTAATGTGTGCTGTGTATAAACATTAGTTGTTGTGTCTCAAACCCACTAAAATTGTCTTTGGTGCTAGTTCTGCTTTCCAGGTAGAGCTTATTAGAATTTAGAGCTTGGTTGAAAGGTGGCTGCGAGAGTTTTATCTTATGAAAGGTAATCACAGTTTAATTACGAGGAAGTATTTAACAGGCAGACATGGTTAGAGGTCAGGAGCTGACCGAATTCTTAAAAACACAAAGGAAAGGAGCTGTGGTGTTTATATTATTGTCCCTTTTAACATAAGAAATGCTGCATGAAAGGGTGAAGAAGCTAAGATCAGGGTTCCTACACAGCTTTAAAAATGATGGAATTTGATTTGAGTATTTTCCAGGTCTGGATAAGTACGGAAAGGGAAAGGAGAGTTTAGAAAATATATGATATAATAATATAATAACAATATGATAATTGTAACATCTGTAAATCAATACTTTAAGAACATTTAAATGAAGCAGTTAATGCACTTTTTGTTGACTTTGTTTATTAAACAATCTTAGTTTCACAACTGCAGACTCGCACCAGAGTTTGGATTATTTGTAGTTTTATTTTCGATCCAACTCGGTTATGTTTTCCTTAGTTCTTACACATTTCTCCTTCTTCCCTTGAACTTGTTTTTTTGCCACCAAGGTCAAGAAAAGGTGCTTTGAAAAAAGCCTAAATACTGATTTCTTTAGACCAATACCTTAGGCCCAAATACCGCTTGTTCTCTTTGTGCTCCCATCTTTAAAGGAAGAGGAGTTGAAGGGGATTAGTGCTGGATCAGAGAAAATGCTTGTTCGGGGTATTCTTTGACATGAGGTTGATCAAAATGGGTCATAGTCTACAGTCTTTCTGCTCAATTTATCTATAGCCAGCAACTTTTGGATTTGTTTTGTCCTTTTCTAAGATAGGAGCTTTGTGTTTACCTTCTCTGCATCCTGCAGACAGAACTAGGGGGAAAAAAGTACTGATTTTGCTTTTCAATGTTTCTCTTCCAGGAGCTTCCTGGAGGGCAGCATGCTGGGAAGTGGTGCCTTGCTTGGGGCTGACGAGCTGGACCGCTATTTTCCCGACAGGAGGGTCGGCGTCTACGTCGTCACATGGAACATGCAAGGGGGAAAGGTAGGAGGAAGCCCTGGATCTGCATCACCCCGCACACCACGCCCAGGCAACCGCTGACTTATAACCCAGCTTCTGTCCTTTTTCAGTTCCATTCGGCCAACTTGAACGATCTCCTCCTTCCTACAGACTCTGAATTTGCACAAGACTTTTATATCATTGGGGTTCAGGAAGGCTGCCCCGACAAGTTGGGTTTGTCTTAAAGAGAAGCTTTGTGATTTATGACACAGATTGTTGTGAGCTCCGTTACATCAGCATGTTTGTGTCTGTGTGTCTGCAGACGGGACTGGGAGATCTGTCTTCAGGAGACTCTGGGACCTCACTATGTGATGCTATACACAGCATCTCATGGTGTTTTGTACCTCACTGTATTCATTAGGAGAGACCTCATATGGTTCTGTTCAGGTCTGTTCCGCGTCACGTAAAGGATCCATTTGTCCATTGTTATTAGAACTGTGTGGTCCGGATGCACTGATGTTCACACAAATAACTGAGACTGATCTAAAAGACACCTGCAGCTCGACAATGCTGAATTTCAGTTCTTCTTCCTGACAATTACCTCTTTATTCTGATATTAGCTGTTATGTTTCACTTTTTCAGACAAGAAACCTCAGAAATGTTTAATATTTTGTTCATATATATAAAGAAAAACAGCAAATCCTGCTTTTTGAAAAGCTCCAACCAGAGCACCTGCCACAGCCCAGGAAGTATTACTAATAAAGGCACAACAGATGATATTTAGTTAGAAAGGACTTAATGCAAAAGTGTGTCTACATTAAATAAAAGATTGATTTGCCAGATTGTAAAAAAGGAAAATGGAGCAGATTTGATGCAATATTAAAATAAGTTATAATAAAAATCAGCTTCTTGTAGCTTAAATGGTTTTGTAACATATTACTTGAAGCTAATTCAAATAAGTCAGTGCTACTGTATCTTATCAATTGTCCTAATTAGATTTTATCGCCTTCATAAAATTAGATAATTTGGTGTCAGGATGCGTTCCGTGTTTTACTTAAATTCTGTCTTGCTGCTAAAAGCATTTCATTTGACCATCATTCAGAGTTATAAAACTGTTGTTTATTGTCAGCACACCACATATTTGAAGTTATTGTGTTTAAACAGAACTTCACTAAAATCTTCACAGAGGTGGAGCACGCAACGGTCACAACCAGGATCATCTCCCAGATCAAAACCAAAGGAGCCGTCGGAGTCACCTTCACCTTTTTTGGGACTTCCTTCCTCTTCATCACATCCCACTTTACATGTGAGTAGGAGACGAGAGTCAGTAACGTGTCGTCATCAGGAACATAGAAAACAGAAACACACTCTTTTTGACCTTTCACCTGGTTCTTCCTCCAGCTGGAGATGCCAAAGTTTATGAGAGAATACTCGACTACAACAAGATCATCGAGGCTTTAGCTCTTCCTAAAAGCATTCCAGACACCAACCCTTACCGTTCAAGCCCATGTAAGTCCTTGTTTCTTTAATTACTTTACATGAGAGACGTGAAGGATTAAAATGATTGTGATGGTTGTGTTAAATTAACTCGTCGTCTGTTATTCCTTCTTAAACACTGACCTGCAGCTGATGCCACCACAAAGTTTGATCAGGTCTTCTGGTTTGGAGATTTTAACTTTCGGCTGAGCAAGGATCGGGCTGGCGTGGAAAGCATCATGAAGCAGGCAGCTGGCGGCGACGTGAGCCTCCTGCTGGACCACGACCAGCTCTCCAAGGAAATGAAAGATGGTATGTACGGATGAAGCTAAACCTTCAAACTGAAGTCAGTTTGTTTGTTTGAATTTTTACTCGTCTGCAGGTTCAATCTTCAAAGGTTTCCAAGAGCCACCGATACACTTCTTCCCTACGTATAAATTTGACATCGGCTGCGATACCTACGATACCACGTCTAAACAGAGAACACCTTCATACACAGTAAGAATGAGGACAATCAGACGCTGCTCCTGGTCAAATTCGCCAACCTTTCAGCTGTTCTGTCTGACTGGTTGGGTTAAACTTTTTGTGTTGACAGGACAGGATCCTGTTCAGGAGCAGGCAGGCCAACGACATCACAGTGCTGAAATACAACAGCTGCTCGAGCGTCAAGACTTCAGACCACCGCCCCGTCATCGCCGTCTTCCAGGTTAAACTCAGGCCAGGAAGAGACAAGTGAGTCCCGCTGACCATTAAAACACCTCACTGATCTGTGGCAGTGTCTGGAAGTCTTTAGGAGACGCTCTGCAAGTGTTTGGTTTTTAACGATTTAATGAAGTGTATTGCTGAGTTGAGCAGAAGCTAGAAGCTTTAAAAGCCAGCTGGGGATGGGTTTTTTTTAGACAAAGAGTTTATAAACAAGGCAACTGGACTTTTTTTCTGCTAGTTGAAGAGTCTTCACTCCTCATCCGAGGAACTTTTTCTAATTCAGAAGAAACGTGAGGCTTTTAAGTTTTCTGCACAAACGGATCACCTCACTGCAGTTTAAAAGCTTCAAGCTCCACACTTTTCATTTCATTTGAGAAAACTCCCTGGATGAGAAGCAAAACTTCAACAGAAAAAAGGCCAGTTGGCTTATTTTTAACCTCTTAGGATTTGCCATTTTTGTCATTAGTTCTGTTTAAATTAATTATTGGTTTGTATAGTTACCATTAATGTTATTTTTCACTGATGTATATATTCTTTTTACTTAAAGAGCTGAAAGTAATCTCCTGTCCTGTATTTATTCATGTGTTCATCAGCATTCCTTTATGCGGGGGACTGTTTGACCGGAGTCTGTACTTGGAGGGCATAAAGAGGAGGATGACCATCAGAGAGCTGAAGAGGAAGGAAGCTATGAAAAACCAAAGCAGCAGCACCGTCTGCAGCATCTCCTGAACATTTAAAGGATCAAACCTGTGCTGCAGCTGGGACAAGGGCCAAAAAGGAAGCAGAGCACGTCTGCTTCTTAAGACAGCTTCACTCAGACACGGGGACCTTAAGGCTGGCAGGCAGCAGCAGTCGAGCTTTTATTTATCCGGCCTTTTCTACTCAGACATGACTGAGACAACCATCGTGGCTTACTGCTCAGTCACGCGTTGACTGATTTAACCTTACAGACTCTGGATCTGCATCCTTTTATGTAAGCATTATGACCCATAATGTTACCTTTTTATGCCTTTAGATTCATAATGCACTAAACGTAACGGAGGTGAACATTTAGATGTCTAAACTTACTTGAATTTTAACGTTTCGTTGGAGAGACGGGAGCTGTTACCTTATTTATCATGAGGTCACGACTTGTTACTGTTTCAGGGAGATCTGATGTATTTAATGCTTTTATTTTTTCTAGGAACTCACTACCTGTAAAAAAAAAAAAAAAAAGACTATTAGAAATGCCTGTCACTGCTATTATTAGGCCAAGTGTTCCTCTAACTCAATGCCTTACCTCTTATCTAAACACATCATCTACGTACTGTATGTAGCACTTACAAAATGCATTCTGAGTTTAAAAAGCTTTATACTTATTTTTAAAAAGTGCCTAAGGATTTTGTTTTTATAACAACAAAACGTCTCATGTTAATCTGCAACGTTTCCTGTAACATCCTGTAATAAATGTTTTAAACCTACATCTTTGTTGGCTAAATTTTGTTCACAATCGTACAAACAAACCAACAAACAAACCCATTTCTCTCCAACAACGATTCTGTCAAGCTTCAGTCAGAAACATATCCTCGGAGTTTAATCCCAACAAGAACTAAAGCATTAAAACATGAAGCAGTTTAATAAGTCAAACTTTCTTCACAACGTATAAAAACACAACCGGTTGCTTCTTAAGGTCAAGAAATACATTTTTAAATGTAGTTTAAATGTAGCAGACATGTTAACTTCTTAGCTTTATACACATGGAAATACAGATCTGTTTCCTTGTTTTATATATTCTGTCAGTTTTGCTACTTAAAGTGGCATCAATCTCATGTATTTGAAGCCAAATCTATACTTTAACGTTTGACACAATAAAACAAATATACCACATTTAAAGCCCCTTTACATGATAACATTAAAACTGTAACTTCAGACTTCTGAGCAAACCATGAATCACTTCCCTGAAAATATGTCCAAACTTTATTATTTACTGAGTGCCTTTAGCTGTGCACTATGACCCTTATTTATTTGAAGGTACGTTATAAAATGTTTTAGTATGAACATTGTTGCCTTTATTTTAGATTTTACTTTACTCACTTAGGGAAAAGCTTTTTCTTTTCTTTTTTTTTTTTTAAAGAGGGTTAAAGATACAATAAAATGTGAAACGACTTGATTTACAGTAAAGATTCACAGACTTAGAAACATACTGCACGCTAGTTGTTGGAGTTTTAAAGGGAAAGTTATGTGAATATTTTGTCTTTTGGGGCAAACAGTCACTCTGAAAACAAACCAAGCTGGCAAAAAAAGGTTTTTCACCCATAGACAATAAATAGAAAATATCCAGCTTCATCCAGACTAAGATTACTGTGAAGTAGAATGAGTTATTATTATTTTTAAATTTCCCCTTCTTGTCCTCGGTCGGAGGCTCAAGGCAGAGACCAGGTATTAGTCCCCTCCCAGACTGAGCTGTGCTGAGTTCTGTCGTAGGGAACACTAGTGTAAGCTTCCAGTCCCGTTTGTTTACAGTGGAGGCCGAGTTATCTATCGGAAGAGGCGGTAAATGCGGGGCAGACGTCCATCTTTGCTCGACAGAGCGGCCTGGATGTGTTCGTACGAAGGCAGCTCCGTCAGGTCTCCGAGAGCGGCCACGGCAGGTTTACTGCGCAGCATCTTGGTGGTCACTCTTTTAATGTCGCCGGCTGTCACGCTGCCTAGAAATCATTTAAATGTCAATTATTCCACGAGTCAGACTGAAGAATCAAGAAAACACAGAATTACTTCTTTAAAAAAACAACAACTTACTAATCAGATCACAGAGCTCATGCGGCAGCTTTCTCTTTCCAGTAGAGAGAACCTGGCGTCCAACGTCCTCGAAGATGACAGGTCGGGACTCGAGATTCATCATCAACATGGACTTCAGCTGAGTCTTGGCTCTCTCCAGCTCCATCTGGGAGCACAAGGGGAAAATGTAAACACTTGGCTTTTTATTCACCGTCTTACAATAATAAATAAAAGCTCATTTGTGATGATCCTCACCTCTCCTGCGCTTCCACCCATCTGAATGAACTCCCTGGTTATAATTTCCACCATCTCCCGCACCTGGAGGTGAACGTTGGCGGTGAGAACAACCACCGTATGAACCACATTACTCATTATTTACACCACATCTACAACCCATACCAATTAAAAGTAAAATAGGTTTATTTTCCAGCAGTTGAATAGAATCGTGTGTGATTTAGTTTGTAATAGTTTTATTCTGTCATAAAATTTCTGCCTATATAGACAATAAATGAATTTTAAGGCATTAGAACAGTCAGGACCACAGCGCATGGATGCTCAAGTCAATTTGACTAGAATTTCAGTCCCCAAAGAGGCAGCTGTTTTAGACTGAATCACTTCTTTTTGTTGACAAGACAAAGGTAAAGTTACTGGTCTGCGTTATATTTTCTCTTTCAACGTTGGGCTGAATGCAGGATATTCATATCTTAATGTTGGCAGAACTGCCCTGAAAGGTTCATGCCTGCAAACTGTGGTTCAGTGTTTAGTCTACGGACACTTCTGTGGATTATTCTGCAAACTTTTCAAACTGGTTAAGAACGTACCCAATATTTGAGCCACATTTGCCTATTTTGTGCTGCAGAACATCACAAAACCCTGAAGAATAATTGGGACTTTTTGGTGTAATAGGAGTTTAGTAAAGAGGCTGTGCTGGGAAAAAAATAAAATAAAAAAAAACAATGTGTGTGTTCTCCCATCTCTCCATTAAAAGTACTGAAAGTAAATTTGGATCACATCAGTTACTGATTTTGAATTGAAAGCCATACGAACCTGTCTGGGGTCAGCACTAGCGTGGATACACAGCAGGCCGCTGTCCTCGTAGCTGTGATGGTAGGAGGTGGCGTTGTACATCCAGTGATGCCTGCAGCGGAAACGTGGAACAATCAGTGCTGAAACCTGGGATGAAATTCAGAAGTATAAAGAGAACTTTCAGTCTGATGCTCACCTGTTGAGTACATTCAGGTACAGGCGGGTGAACATGCCTTTCCCGGGTCCTCCTGCAGAGAAGGAGCCTCCTCCGCCCATCATCATGTTCAGCACGGCAAATGGAATGAAGTCGTCCTCCTGTGACAGGAACACTGTTTTATAACCCAGCCCGTATCACACTGCTGTCTCTGAAACACACAGCAAACACCAACCAGGAAGGAGCAGCTCTCCAAGCCGATCATGATGTGGGTGAGCTCCGGGATGGGCGTGGGGCCGAGGCTCACGTTGGACATGTCCTTCTCCATCTGAAACGTTACAGAAAAATATGATCATCTCTCCATTACGCAACCAAAACAATGTTTTGACTTGGAAATACCTTCACGATGCCCCCGGTGTACTGAGCCACAGAAAGGTCCACGTTTGCAGCTGAGCTCGTTCCCCACACGGGCTTCCCGTCCAGCAGATACTTCTGGGCACATTCCACCAGCTGATCGTGCTCAATGCCCACGCCTGCCAGCACCATGCGCTCGGGACAGTAGTAGTTTTGCAGGTAGCTGTGGAGCACGTTCTTGTCGATCTTGTCCACGTTCTCTGCAGGACAAAAGCGAGGCAGTCCGACTGTGTTTCCTCTATATGCAGCCTGGAAACGAAGAAAAGTTGACCAATTAGTTCTGAGGTCTGGAGTGTCTGAATGTTCGGCTTTTGGTTATTAAGACTGTCAAGAAGGTTAAAATAAATTTAATCTGCTTATTACAGGTTATATAATGTGTTTAGAATTTGTTTCTTTAATCTAAATGTCATGTCTTTGTTCTGTGCTTGAATTAAAGACAAATGCATTTCCTTTGTTGGTTTCTGAAGATGTTTTACTCAGAGATTTTCCAGAGTTGAAACATACTGAGAAAAGTCACTTCAGTTACTGGGATCATCACAAAGGTCACTCACTGAGTGGATCATCTCGGTGAGTAGCGGCTCGGGATCCGGCCTCATGTTGAGGTCTTCCAACTCAAACCGCACAGCCATTCTGGTCATCTCGATCTCATCATCTGCGATTAAACAAAACGCAGTTTACGTCTCTGAAAGAGGAAGCTCCAACCGTTGTCCGGGAAGTAAAACGGACTCACCCAACAGGCGAGGCTGCAGGACGGCGTCAGAAAGAAGACTGACCACAGTGTCCAGACCTTTTACTTCAGCAGACACTGCATACATGGTGGTGTCTCTGAATAGGAAGGGACACATCACAAAAACAACACTTAGTGCCTGAAGGACATGCTCTCATTCACAAAAATCTATTTTTTTAATCCCTCATTCTGTGTTAAATACCTTGATGTTTGGCAGTCACAAATGCCCCCATGTTTTTCCAGAGTGAGAAGGATTTCATCTTTACTCCCGTACTGTGCTGTAGACTATAGAAAAAAAAATATTTTAGTTTTACTTAACATGCCTGAATGTCTTGATGTTTTTCCATTTGGAGCCGTTTACGTTCTTTTACTTACAGAAAAGGCGAGTTTCTCTAAAAAGTGTGCTATTCCACTTGGGTACTTTGTTTCATGTCTGGAGCCAGAATTTATTAAAACTAAAAAAAAAAAAAGGCAAAAAAAACAAAACAAAACTGATTTTAGACAAATAAATGAAACAAGTATGTATAATTAACATTTGCATTAAAGATGGAACTTACTTCCAACTGTGCAGAATTGACCAAATTTGTTTTGAGAGGCAACTTTGAGGCCATTTTCCAAAGTAGTAATCTTGGTCTCGTATTTTTCATGTCCATCCACAGATGCAAACACTGGTTTTGGGATGCCGGGAAGCGGTGTAGAGAGAGAAATATTAGGGTATCCGCCACCACTGCTGTATTTTCTGTACGCTGCAATCCCAAACCTTTAACAAACAACAAGACAGACACATTTAACGTCAGTGTTTTTTCAGAAAACTTATTAACACTTCTATGCTCATAAGGTACTTGTTGTGTGAACTCTTCTCTTATTCAGTTCAGTACATTAATTTTTCCTGTTAGGAAGCCTGAAAGATGTTACACAGAAATGGTCCACTCTAGGGGAAGTGCAGAAGGGAAAATTTAAAAGATAATCAAATATATGTATAGATCGACATCTATTAGCTGACACGGCACACATCATCTCCTCTCTGTGACCCGTTTTCTCAGTTTATACCACACACTTGACTTGGTATCCAAAGTTTCTTTCTTGACAAACTGTGTAAAAACAAACTTAGTCAGTTTTATTGATCAGGAACAGGAAAAAGTGTCAACTGCATGTAACCCATGTGATTTTAAACCCATAACCTCAATCTCTTTCCTCTTTTAAAAAACGGACACCATTCAATGCTCAAAATAAATGTAACATGAGCTATGCTACATTTCTCAAAGGAAAACAAATAATTGTAATTTCTAGCTTTTATTCTGATACAAAACAACAGCGGTTCTGTTTAAAAAAAGGTTGTGTGAAAGTCATCATGAAGCATCGTAATTGTTCACATACAGACAACACAATTAAACCAAAGTTCTTACTCTTAGAACCATTTTATGGTTAAAAAGCTTTGCAGAAGACCCTGAGTTAAGTATGATAATTTCAACATTTATCTTTTTTATTAATTAGAAACAGAAAACTTTTCAAATTGATGGGCCCGTAAGAGGAAATGGTCCAAAACAACAAAAGAAGTAAATCTTACAGAGGAACATGTCTGTTAAATATCTGGTTAATTACTTTAGTTTTATAAAACTGAAAATGTATGGCTTCAGCCACGAATGTGTGTGTGTAATTGTTTTACTTGATGGTATGTTTTAAAGGTAAAAAAGGACAATAGTGAAGGAAGTGAAAAATATGTTGTCATAAAATACCCCAAAATGATGTAGAGAGTAAAATGTTTTACATGACTGCGATCATTTACAAAAAAGACAATTGTTTGACTTTGTAAAGTTTCTCTGCCATGAAAAAACATTTAGGAAACAAGGTTTAGGGCAGCTGAAGGATGAGTTTTCTTAATATTATGTATGCGTCCTTTATTCTATTACAACATTTATGACAAAAAAATAGAGAACACACATAAATTTAATATATTCAAAGACACTAAATAAGCAATAATCACGAGAAGTCCAGAGTTTGTTTCTGCCATAATTATCCAGCAAAGACGCTGGCCAACATGCCAGTTCCTCACATCATGACGCTAACTGACGGCTCCTCTCTGGAAATGACGCACGGAGGGTTTTAAAGCCGCGCGTGTCCGCAGAAGCGCGCGACACGGCGCGTGACGGTCGGTACCGTGTTTCTGGTTCGGACCGTTTTCCGTTCACCGGTGGAAAAAACGCGTCTTACCTCTGAACCCGACTCCAGGTCCTACACCTCGACATGTGAGCCGCCATTCCGTTCGTCTTTGACCAGACGCTGACCCGGAAGTTAATCAGCGCTCCAGGCAGCCACTTCCGGTGCGTTCTCCGGAGCTCGCTCGGTTCAACTTTTTGTTGCAGGCTTAAACTGTCAAAACCCTAGTAGAAAACCTTTATTTAGAGTTTTTTTTTCAACCGTATGGTTTCTACTCTTTTTAAAGTTTCATGTACACAAGATGATAACAAAATAAATACATAAACATTAGAAATTCAGCATCTTAATGAAAGCAAATATATAAATCTTTTTACATCAATGTAAACTCTATATTTTATACATCTTCCATCTCTTTTATCATGCACAGAGTTGATAAAAATTTTTTTTTATCAAGTTTATAATGAGAGCATGTTTATTTATTTATTGCATCATGTGACAATGTGGAGGCATTAACTACAGAACATCTTGTATCTGCGTTTTTTTTAATTTGGGCCCTGAACACCAATCAGGACAATTGATCTTGTAGAGTGGGTCTGAGGGGAGCAGGATCATTTACTCACCCATCAGTGAATCCATTCTGACACAGAAACAGGCCTGCTTCTAAAGTACATTAAACTCCTCCGCTGGACTTTGAAGCACTGTGGAGCTGCAAAAACATTCAGCAGAACTTTAACCAACTGCAGAGATTTGACCCACATCTAGAGTTGTCAACAATGTTTTCTTTTTTACAAGCCACTGCCGTGTTTTGGTGGATTTTTCTGCACTCGCGTTGTGGCTCATCGTACGAGCTGCAGGACACCATCCACACGCTGAAGGAAGAGAACCTCCAGCTGCAGCACCGATTGGAGAACCTGACTCGGGCTCTCAGAGAGCTGAAACACCTTCTGACAGAGCACTCCAAAGGTGAGAGCACAGATGTCATGTCATTCAGAGATTCGTTGTCATTACAGGACATATTTTCATTTAAAAACATTTTTTGCATTGACCATAGCTTCTGAGGGGGAACAAGACCCTGAATATCTGCATGTGTGGAGGGAATGGTCCCAACATGGTGAGATCTGAAACTGTGCTTTGTATAAAAGCAGTTTTATGTCATCACCTAAATGCCTCTGTCCTAAAAACACTTTATGTTTCCAGGCATTAGTGCTGAGACTCACCAACAGCTGGAGAAGGCTCTGTGTTTATCTGAGCTTTATGATTCGGCGAACCCCATCTTCATCTCTCCGATCATCATCCTCTTCTCATCTCTTGTGTCTGTGATTCTCACCTTACAGCATTGGATTTAATCAACAACTTTTATCATTCACTTTAGTATTTAAACCCCAATTCTTTATGGCTCTTTCCCTGTTTTTTTTTTTTTTTTTTACATTTTATCTAAACATTGGCCTTATAATCTGCAAGGTTCTAACTTTAGTGGCACATATGTAGAACAATTTGATCCTCTATTCATGATGAGTAGCTCTAAATTGTTTATATGTGTTTGAAATTTAATAAGTAGTGAGAGTATTTTTTGTTATTGTTGTTGTTGATGTTAATTATCCTTATAATTAAACCAAATAAAAAAATATTCATAAATCTGTAAAATTATCAGTTGGAACTTGAACATCTAAGACATGATCAAAAAAATTAGGTGCAAAGGTTGTTGAAAGGACCTTACACACACACACACACACACACACACACACACACACACACACACACATTAGAACACTTGGAACACACCTTGGAACCTTACACCTCCTTTTGTGTATTTATGTTCTTCATGTTGCATTTTGTCACCTATGTCTGTTTTCTCTGCTTAATTAAGACATCCCTCCCTGCATAGATTATAAATCGGCACAATTGCTCTTTCATTTCCATTTGATTATGCTGAACAGACCATCAATTTACATTTGCAAGGACTTCATCTATCCCTAGTAGTATGTTGGCTGCAGCCATGCTCGTGTGGATGAGTTATTTATTTTGTTCCTGCCCCAATGTGACATTAAAACATGTCACTTAAAGCAGATTTAGAAGTCTGCAGCCATGTGGCATACAGAAACAGTGTTAAAATGTTTGATGGTTAAATATCCAACCATTAGCATGTTTCGAAGAACTGCATGTTCTTGTTAATGGTGACTATCGATGTAATTTGCAAAAAAATTCATGACAACTCACCCAGTTAACTAAAAACTACCAGTGTTGTGCAGCAGAGACAAAAGCGAAAACATACAATTGCAGTTATTTTTGAAAGTGAATGCAAAAGCATAAACAATTTTTTACATCTAGAACCTGCTCCACATGACTGTTTATTGATGAGCTGAGTGCTGATGCAGAAGTGATTTTATTTACCCCCATTAACCTATATTCATGAGGACACAACCATCACTTATTGACAGATTAATCAGGATCACTTAGCTGCCTTAATAATTATTTAGTGCCATAGCAATGTTAATTTACACAATATTTTGCTGGGAAATATAACCTTAATGACTCTTACACTTTTGCACCACCTAAAGCTGCAGAATAGTGTTGACAATATGTGTACTAATAATTAAACATGGTAAAAAAATTATTAAGAACAAATATGAGCACAATAATTGTTTTGTAATGAATGAAAGTATCTTCCAATGTCTTCCAATATATGAATATATATATTAGGTTTTTTAGTAATGAAGAAAAAATTGTGACCACATGAAAATCAAAATCAAACTGTGACTAAAATGTATGGGTTTGTTTAGAAGGAGAAGATTTTGATCGTGTGTTGCAAACCTATAAACTTGAAGAGAAGCCCAGTCAAAAGTGCATTAAAGGGACCTTTATAATTATAACGTAAAGATCCAAATGAATTCAAACATTTTATTTCACATAAAATTTGGAAATGGACTCTAAATGGCCTTGATGCCCACACTTGGTTTAGATGATAATGATGAGAAAAAAGAAAGGAGACAGAAAATTTGGGTTTATCACATTTCATATTGCCATCACAATATTAAACAATTATTTCAAACATTGCAAGTTACTTTAATATTGTGCAGGCCTGGAATAAACAGATATATAATTGTTGTTAGTCTTAATCACAATAATCACATTTTAAACTTTTATTAAGAAACACAAAACCCTTAATATTTGATCATTTCAAGCCTCTTCCTTCACTACACACAGCAAGGAGCAAGGTGCACAGCTTACTTTCGTTTTTGTGCATCATTACATCTGCTGGCTTTGAATGAGCATGCACAAAGTGTGTGTGTGTGGGTGTGTGTAAAGATGTAGAGGGTGTAGAGTGCATGCGAGCGGCTGTGGATCGTTGTTCTCTCTTCAGTGGAAGCTCAGCGGACGCATCAGGAGAGAGAAGAGCACAAACAGGAGACACTGATGAGGACCAACGATCTGATTCTAAATTAAAACAGAGACACGTGTCGAGTAAGTACAAATATTCTCACAGAACGCTCCACAGCACATACAGTAGACTGGTAAAAACGTATAGAACAGGATGATTTACATTTGCTCTGAATGTCTTGTTTAAATTTGTTTTATGATGCTGCTTTTAATATTCAAGGACATGCAAATGAAATGTCCAGTGTGTTACACAAACGTTTCTAAATTTTAAGTTAACACTATTTTTGCTGGGTTCATATGAACAGTTTGATTTTGTTAAAATGTAAATCTGAAGTAGAAATAAAACTTCACCGTGAAAACAAGATTATGACTACGAGAGCCTTGAAATTTTAACATGTAGATTCCCCCCAAAATTATGGTTTCACATTTATTCTTGTTGTGAAGTGAGTCTATGCACTAAAAACACAAAGAATAAAACACGATTATATTGTTGCTAAAAAAAAGTGCCATAAGTATAATAAAATTCAGTTTTGAATGCACTCAAATTAGACTTAAATAAAATGCAATTTAATCTATTTTTTTAGTCACGTGGTTTAGGTTATGTGCTCAAAAGATTTTATCTTCTTCTTGTGTCTAATCACAAAATGTTTTTGAGCACGATATTTTCTCAGTTTGAATACTGCAACAATGTTTGGGAATTAGGTTTGGTAACATCATAAAATATAATGTAAAAGAGCTGAACATGCTGCACATCCATGTGATGTTTTGGCACATACAGGTTGTCAAAGTTCTTCATCTTCACAGTTTAATTTGATCACAAGTGTAAGAAAATAAACAAACTATGACGACAATCCTGAACGAAAGAGGATACAAGAGAGTGTGAGGTCTAAAAACGTCTTAATGACATGCTAAACAGTGTAAACGATCTGTTGTGAGCCTCAGTAGTCAAACAAATAAAACACCCACGGGCTCTTAGCTTTGTGTTAGTACAAGCAGCCACTGGTCCTGCAGAACCCACCGAGCAATTCACGGATGCATTTAGCTCAACAGGGATGAATAATGTGACTAATGTCTCGATGTTTTGTTTTGACTGGTTCTGGTATGCCATCAGAGGCAAGTCTTTATCACTCTTAAGGCAGCTGAGCTGAGAATGGTTAAAAGATTAAAACTTTAACAATATTGTAATGACCAACACAACTTTGAGGTTACTGACATTATGCACAAATAAATAACATCCTTGCAAAGTCTTTAAATTAAAAGTACTCACTGCAAACTGTTAAATCAAACACAAAAAGGTTATCCTGAGCTGTATCAAATGGTGCAGCTTGACAAGGTTAACTCCAGTAGTTTTTCAGATATATTCACATGCAATTCTTAAATGCAGGTAAGCACTTAATGTAAACAAAACACTTATCTTCATACCTAACTCAACAAACATGAGTGTAAACACGTACCGATACTCAGAATTGTTGAACTTCTCAATCCCAGACGGCTCTTCAGTGGATGTTGTCATCGTTGCCCCTTTTTTAGTCACTTCAGCTCACTCCTGTGGTAGTTGGCAGCCTTTCACAAATTTTGCTTACATATTTTTTACTTAAGGACACATTAACCATCAACATGAAAAAAACGTTTCTTACTTTATGACAATTTTTGGACAGGTATTCATGACATTGCAAGTTAATTAATATTCTTTGCCATAAAAAACTATAAAAACAAAACAGAAAATGCTGCATTTCTTTTTTTTTTCATTTATTTTGGCTTCCAGTTTCAATCTTCTGACAGATTAGATCAAGTAAAGGAACTCTAGAATGACATTTTATAGACTTTTAATGAAAGATGCTTTCAATAAAGACCTTGAAATGAATAGTCTCCACCTCCATTAAACACAAATTATCTCTTGACACTGTACTGTAACACTGTGTATAATTAGTCCATTTATGTACCTTTTACTACTCTGGAACATAAATGTACATTTAGCTACC
The DNA here is from genome assembly GCF_001649575.2 of Kryptolebias marmoratus. NCBI lineage: Eukaryota > Metazoa > Chordata > Actinopteri > Cyprinodontiformes > Rivulidae > Kryptolebias > Kryptolebias marmoratus. The sequence continues at coordinate 26,699,264 of NC_051430.1, read as the reverse complement.
CTGACGACCAATATTCAACCCTAGAGGGTGGATAATTCCAAACTGTACCCTGAGGCTGTTTTTTCACCCTCAGCCTGAAAAGCATAAATTTACACAAAGTCGGGAGGCATGAAAGTTGCACTATTTTTCTCTGCAACAACCTAATTGCACCAAGCAGGATGATTTACGTCACTGTGTTTTAGTTTACCTTTAGTCTTCTGGTGACAGTTTTGTCCAGTAACTGCTAAACAGAAGATTTGATCCAAAAACATTTAATTAATTCTCTGATTAACCTCTGCATGTCTGACTTTGTTGGTCTTAGTTAAAACACAGCAACTATTAGCTCATGAATCATAGGCGAGCCTCTTGCAAACAAAATTCTATTTGCTCAGGTTTTATCGTGCAACTTCAGCCGTTACAAAATGAAAATTTTGCACCACATTCAAACGATGAAGGATCAGACCCTACATGGCTAAACTGAGGATCATGAAAGCATATATGATCAGACGGTTAGCTGTCCAAGCAGGGACCAATAACTGATCTTCACAGTACAAAGCTCCGCAGCCTCTTTTCATGTCACTTTCATTGAGTGAAGGACCACCGTGTGAGCTCTATAAAGTGGCTGTGCCCATTCAAGGGACTAAAGAGGACAAAGCTGAGCTTGCTGTGGTGCCACAACCAAAATAGGAATGAAGCAAAAAGGAAAAGAGAGGGGAGGGCTTAAGAGAATGAGAGGCAGGGAGGGAATTATGTTAAATCCATCTGCTGAATACATTTACTGAAAACTGATCAAAAGTGTAGCTGTGGTTTTGTTGAATGAGTAACAACTATTGTTTGAAATATCATGTTGGAGAAATGGATCCATGGAGAAAAAGCCCAAAATGGTTTAGCCTTTTCAGCTTTTCTGCACAGTTTCAAACTGAGTCACTAAATTTAAATGTTGGTAAATTCTGTTTTATATCTCAGTATCATTATTATTGAAGGTACAGTACTGTGCAAAAGTGTTGAGACAACCATTGTTTGCTTGTATTTTAATTAAAAAATGGTCATGTCATGTCATGTTTTTTCATTCATTTGCAGTCTAGTCCTTATACCTGACTGCTTTCAGATGATTAGGTCTTTTGGTTGTTAAGCCATCATATTATTCAAACATGAAAAAGCACCTAACTCAAAGAATAAACCAGTGTTTGTTCACTACATAACAAACAAAAAACAAAAGACAGACACGGTGTAGCATTTAAAATGAATTCATGACATGAAATTGTGTAGAAAATCTTTTTATTTGTGCTCTTCTTCAGGCTGACATCATGGAGGAAGCTACACACTGGTTTCTTCAGTCTTCTTACGGAGCTCTGCAGTAGGATGCAAGTCTGCATCTCCATTCCTTTGCTCCCACAGATGACTTCTATCCTCTGCTCACTCGTTCTGCTCGGCTCGACAGTCGCATCTCCCCTGGGTGAGTTTACGTACACCACGCCACCTCTGTCAAAGAGTCCATAAGAAGTGATGGTTTTGGTTGTTACCATGTGGTCAAGAGGCAGTTAAGTTTTCACATCTGTCTCAGTCTGGATCTGGAAGTGAAGAAGGAATCTCAAATTTCACGACCGTAGTTCTTAAACTCCAACTTCCTCTGAATCAAATTAAACATGTTGTGTGACTGTAGGGAACATATTATTATTACTGTTCCTGTGCATTCCAGGGTTGGAAGATGTTTTCTTCAGTCCTCAGGACCAAACAATCAAAGAAGGAGAAGCTGTTTTCTTCCAGTGTGTGTCAGGAGAAAGTTCACCTCCGGCAAACATTGCATGGCTTAAAGACGGGAAGAACGTCACAAGAGGCAGACAGTTTCAGGTGAGCACCGATAGAAAAACTGTCTCAGATTTATTTTAGGACCTAAACTGGTTTTCTGAAAGGCACAAGGAACTAAGCAATGGGCAAATGTCCTGAATCTGCAGCCATGACTAGATGTCTGCATGAAAACTGCTGGACTTTGAGTCGTTTAATTGACAAACTACCAAACTAAATAAACAAGTTCAGTAGTTTTTATGTCTCCTCAAAAATATCCGTTCTTGGGGGATTTTTTGGCACCAAACATTACAGCTGCATAGCCAACATTTCTGATTTTACTGTATCTGTATGTGTCAATCTAATCTTTACTACATGGAAAATATTCTTTCAGTGTGAGCTCCACTTAATTTATTAAGTGGATCATAGATCAGCTGTCTTTATTGATCTCTTTTATTCCTTGTTTTAGTCTCATATTGTTGCTTGCAGATATTTACAGCTGTTTTACTTGTAGTCCTGTGTCTCAAAATCATTTTCAGCAAGCTGTGTTTGCAATATTCCATAAAAATAGGAGCTAAATCACAATATTTTAGTGTCAGTGTCAGAGCTCATGGCTTTTTGGGTTCTCCTTTCTTCTTCTGCCGTGAGTCTGATTTGGTGTACAGTTTCCTTTAAGTGTTTTATACTCTGTAGTTTTTTATAAGCTGTTTGGAAAAACAAAGAAAAGTCTGCTGCAACTGCAAAACTCAGACAATGTATGAGTCACAGCAGGGCATATTTTCCCCTCAGATATGTGTTTATGTCCTTCAAACTGCTTTTCTGTTCAGGGGGAGTATGGAGGGGGTCAACAAAGAAAGACTTCTAGCACAATGCACCTTTTTAACGTGACTTTAGAGGATGATGGAGTATACATTTGTGTCACACACAACCCTTTACTGAACATCAGTAAGAAGAGCAAACCAGCTAAACTAACTGTGCAAGGTGAGCATGAGCCTTTTAGTCCTGCTGCTGATTTATAAATTACATTTTTTTTGTAAGGAATTCATGTCTTACAAGGACCGTCTGTCTTGCAGGGGTTCCTGGGAGGCTGCAGATCATCCAGGGCCCTGACAACATCACCGTTGCCATGGGTGCCGAGGTCTCCATGCAGTGCACTGTTCGTGGCTTCCCTGTTCCCATGGTGCACTGGTTCAAAGACGGCTCCCTCCTGTCAAACTGCTCGTCCTCATTCAGCCTCCAGAACAATGGACAGCTGCTCACATTCAGGTCTGAGGCTGCTCAGAAAACCAGGGATATTTTTCCTTTTTTCTCTCTTAACAGCTATGATTTTATTAAAATTCAGCCTAAAATTTACTGTCTTGTTGGGTGAAACAGGGATACTTAAAAATATAAATATATAACCCATTTTTGATTCTGATAGTCATGTTTCCTTTTACACTGCAGAGTGTATCATACAATATTACCAATATATATATATTATCAGAACAATAGGACTTTGTAATGAGTTTACTGCAGAGTCTGCAGCTTAAATGTTTTTAAATTGAGTTTATATTGTTTGAGGACATAAATTTGATTTCTGATTGTTTTCTTCAGAAATGTGACAAACGAGGATGAGGGCTTCTATCACTGTGAAGCATCAAACCAGAAGGAGACAATCAGATCACAGCCAGCTCTCCTGCTTCCAGCTGGTACTGAATGCCATCATAAACTGATTATTCAATTAGCCAAAAATGGCAAGCAATAACGGATGCCAAAATGGCACACAATGTAAGACATCTGAGCATTCGACTGCTGTGTTTTCAGTGATGCATTGGAGTTTCATGCAGCAGCCCAGAGACATGACGGTGCGGAGAGGAGAAACGGTCACGCTCACCTGCAGGCCTCCACACAGCAGACCAGGAGCTCAGGTGTCCTGGTTCAAAAACAACCAGCTTCTTCCTCCCACAGAAAACAGAACTGTGCTGCCCAGTGGAGACCTCTTCTTCCACAGCATCCAGGAGTTCGACGGCGGCAGCTACTTTTGCAGGGCTTCAAACATCCACCTTCAAAGATTCCTCACCTCTAGAAGAGTGACTCTAACTGTGTTGGGTAGGAGACTAACACAGACCTGCCTGAATGTGGTGGAAACTCTGGGTTGTGATGGGCTTTTCTCTTCTTCGCAGTCCCTCCATCAGTGAAACTATGGCCCACGGTGTTGACGGTTCCTGTGGGCACTCAGGCTGTGCTGGAGTGTGAGGTGTCGGGTCACCCTCTGCCCTCCATCAGCTGGGTGAAGAGAGGCCACTCAAAGCAGACCGGAGGCAGGATTTCATTGGGGTGAGTGACCATGTTGTAATGTTGATTAAAGAGATAAAACAAATTCATTTTGACCATTAATATCCCTCTCATTCAGACAGAAAAATGCCACTCTCTACATCCAGTCAGTCAGGAGCTACGATGAGGCGGTTTATATGTGCGAGGCTTCCAACAAGCTGGGAAAAGGCCAGAGCACAGCACTGCTGAGAGTTGCTGGTAATGCTTTAACTAACTTTCTTTAATTCTAATGCAATGATTTTACTTCTCATGTAAATTTTTGGATCAAGTTGGGTTGGCAATTTGAACAGAAAAGGCGTTATTTGTCCTCTTGACATATAGGGGGCAGCAATGTGCTCGAGTTGCTGCTGTTACGTCGAGCCCCGTTCCCCCATCAGATACGGTTCCCCCTGCGTTTCCGTAAATAATGACTTATCTATTAACAGAATTGTTTAGAGGGGCAAATATTTCTCATTAAAAAAACAAAAAACATCATTCTTTTAAAAATAAAATGGGCTAATAATATCATAATACAGAGGAATAAACACAGGTAAGGACTTGTTGGTAAATTATTTTTGTCCCATGTTTTAGAGGGGGAACCGATTATTTCAGACAGCTGAAATATTTGGTTCCCCCCTGGTAACTTTTGCAAAAAAAGAACAAATGTC
>NC_051430.1:26606492-26694107 GCF_001649575.2 Kryptolebias marmoratus | reverse complement strand
CAAAAAAAAAAATACTTCAAAAACACTCCACAGAAATAAATTTCACTTATCTGAATTTTTTATGTACAGATATGAATCTTTTAATGGTTTAAAATAAAAAAATAAAATAAGAAAAGTCTAGTTATTTCCATGCAGTGTCCAGAAAGAGGTGTTGTTCAGCTTGTAGGGAAGCACAACTGCTTCCACCCACCTCCATCATCATCATCATATGAAATTACTTTTTGTCACAACAAAAAATAGTGGCTGGTAAAAAAATTTGTCCACTAGCCACTATGGCTGGTGGACAAAATTTTTAATTTCCACCCCTGGGGTACACACTTGTTTTGTTGAGCAAGTTACATCAGTTTGTGCTACATAATGTCACAGCTGACTCTTATTTACCTTTTACTTCCTCTTTTTTCTTCTCAGTGAGCCCCATCATACTGACCTCTGTAAGTCACATGAGCTGTAAGGTTGGAGCGTCAGTGATCCTGCCCTGCAGAGCAGTGGGAATTCATCCCATCACCTACAGTTGGACCAGAGGCCGAGCAGAGACTCAGTCCACCATCAGTCCTTCTGAAGACACACATGCTGATGGTGAGATTTAAAAACACGTGCAGATTCTTAAATTCAGATCAGACGTGGGTTCACATCAGCTCTGATTTATGACCTGTTTTCTTGTGCAAAAGACGGATCCCTCCATATTTCCAGCATGCAGAACTCTGACGCTGGGGAGTATTTCTGTACTGCTGAGAACAGAGCTGGACGACACCAGAGACGCACAGTCCTCACTGTTACAGGTCTGCCAACAAATACTCCTAATTTCATTGAACTTATACACTATAGCAAGAACATAAATGGCCAAGAAAATGAACATAAATTGAGGATTCTTTTTTTAATGACATTTTTAATGACAACTTGTTCCACGCTTCTTTCATATCACAAATTTTATGGGTGTGAATTAACCTGTTGCTGGATTCCTTGCTTTCTATCTGACAGTTATTTAAGGCTTAGGGCAGTGGTGTCCAATCCTGGTCCTGGAGGGCCACAATTTGCATGTTTTCATTGTTTCCCAGCCCTTCAGCAGGTCTTTAACCTCTGCAGAAGCCTGTTAATCACTCATTCATTCAAACCAGGTGTGTCACAGCAGAGAAACACCTAAAACATGCAGGATAGTAGCCCTGCAGGACCAGGATTGGACACCACTGGCTTAGGGTATAAATTTGAGCTTGTTGTATAATTTTGCTAATTAATTTATCTTTTCTAAGGGTGTTTTTGGAAAAAAGAATTTAAAATTTAGATCAAAATCATGTTATATATTATTATTGTCACAGTGTTTATGTCTTATTTGGTTTATTTTACATTAATAACATTTGTAAAATAAAATCTTTCACATCATAATACAGTTATAGATAAAGAGGCTTTTGACCCCACCTACATGAGTCTTTTGCTTCTCTTTCATGCTGTTTTTGTGCTAAGCTGAAGATCATCCAGCTGATAGAGGGAAGCAGACAAGGCTGATTTTGTCTGCTGTGAGTAATACAAGTCTGTGAGTTCTGAAACTCATTGTGCAGACTGTTTAATTGGTTTCCACTCACATTTTTAGCTTGGAGGTTGTGTATGTTGTGAGCCATGTGCACATTTAGCTCCATATGTGGCGTTGTTCTGTTATCGCTTTGTAGCATCACTGCTCTGATATTTGTAGACTTTCACCTGGACATCTCGTGTTTTATTGCTTACTTCATTTCTGTCAAATGTGAAATGAGATTACTTTCAAATTGGCAGCCTTTGTTTTGATATTTTCCAGAGCACTGATACAAATGAAGAACACGTGGCTGAGCAGAACCTTCAGACAGCTCATCATCCGCCCGTGTTAGCACAGCAGAGGAAGACAACATGTAAGTGCTTACAAAAAAAATCTTCTAATCAGTTCTGCAGGTTGCATTAACTTTGCATCCATTATTGATTGCTTGAACATGGTAAAGCTCATGTTTGATCTAAAGGGGCAGAGCTGTCACAGCAAGGAAACTAAAACTCTATGATATTGTTGCTTACAGTTTCAATCAAGGCCAAATTGTCATTAAAAGCATTTTATTCACTTCAGCTCTTGGAAAAAAGGACAAGATCTTTCATTAATTAGATTTTTTGAAAGCAAAACTCATGCATGAGAGTAACAAAGAAGATTTAGACCCTTAGTCCTCAGCTGCCTCAGTTTGGAGGGTCTTCATGACTCTTTTTCATTTTAGAAAGACAACAGATTTTCTTTCATAGATAGTTTAGTTAAAAAGCTAAAAGATGGTACGAACAACCTGGACCTTACCAGTGTTTTCTTTATTAATCTTTTAGGTTTCAGCTGCAACAACACAACCATGTCGCCTAAGGAAGTTGTAACTGAGATAAAGATGCCAAGTCCTCGCGGTGTTTTTCATCAAACGATTGATCCAACTCAGCCTTTTGTCACACAGCTTCCCATGCTACCACCTCCTCCCCATCCAAACTTCCAGTCAACAGATCTCCACCACCAGACAAGAAATCAACGGTTCATTTCATTGAGTGAACCACCAGCAACACACAATTCGACATCAGAAGAAAATAGTGAAGTTTTAGGCACAACTCTTGATTATTTAAGTACTGATAGTCAGACAGTGACGTCATCAAACACACAGTTTCATCATCAAGTCAATAAAGAATCAGTTCTAGAGTCTGATTCCCAGCCCTCTGAAGTCCATTCTGAATCTGAAAATGGTCAAATCCCAAATATGTTCAAGTTTCAACCTACATCACAGTTTCCAGTGGGTGAACCCTCTGAATACTTGAAGTTATATACCGTAACTCAAACACAAAGTCCTGCCACCCAGACTAAAACCACACATTCGGTCACTTCAGAAGCTGGATCATACCAATCAAAACCAAATCCTCTCCAACACACAAAAAGCCCAATTTCTTATCAAAACACATTCTCCCAGATACCTCAGACCAAGCAAATCCATTCGCAGTCCTTTCCTCATCAACCTTTCACGCTGAGTTTTTCCCCAAAGTTTCATCTCGAGCTGTCAACACTCCTTCCTCCCACACAACCTCAGACGCTCCAGGCTGACGTTCAGCCTTCTACAACAGCTTCAAGCCATGAGTTATCTCCCCAGCAACATCCAGCACTTTCATTCTCCACCATCAGTCCTCTTGATCCTGGCTCATCACTACCAAACCCTGAAGTCAACTGGTCCAGTCAGCAAAATACAACACAACTACCCAACGATGCAGACGGGCAGAGGAAGAACACCTCCCAGTCCCCCATGACCAGCAATGATCCCAAGTAGGTGAAATAAAAAGACGGGGATATTTCTGCTTTAAGACATATAGTTGATGCTGTGTGGACAAGATGTAACATTTGCTGTTCATTCCAGAGTGACTCAGCAGTCACCATCATGGCTGCCAGTGCTGGAAAAACACGACGTCCCCATAGTGGTGGGAGTGGGGGTATCATTAGCCTTCATCTTCATCACTGTTACCTTCTACTCAGTGGTCCAGAAGAACGAGCCTGCGCCAACGGGTCGATCAGGTCAGAAACCTGCCTGTTTTTCTGTCCTCTGAAGATGCAATCCCCTCGAAAACTATAAACACAGCAAGGCTAATGTCTTTATTCAGGCTGAATGCTGAAAACAATTGGGTTGGATGATTAGAAACTAGGAGATTAAAATTCTCCTTTTATTTCCAGGTGTTCGCATCTTGCTTTGTGACGACTTAAAGGATGGTGTCGTTTGTAACAAACGCAAATTTTTAGGTGAGCAAAAGTGATTAAAATATCATATTTAATTGCAAATCTTTGAACTGAATCAAGCCTGCAACCCGAAGACATCACCAAATGTTTTCTTCTTACGTATGTGATGCTTTTTCTGGCTTCTTCTTCATTTGTTGTGTATTTTGATCTTTTTTTGTTTTTTTTCATCCTCCACTTTTACAAATAAAACAAAGTTCAGATGGATTTAAATCCGGAGACTGACTTGACCAGGCTTTAGGTTTTTTTTTAAAGAGGTCAGCTAAAAAAAAGCTCCCATCAGTGACATATATGAATATTTTTGTTCACTATTAAACTGGTTGGACAGAACAAACAAAGTCTTCTTTTTCTACAAATCTAGAACCTATTATCTGAAAGTAAAAGAACAAATTTTTCTTTTGAAGTTAAACCTAAATGTCAATGTAGAGGAAAACTAAAAGCACTGGCTTTGTTGTTCCAGTGGTTTTGAAGGAGACTGTATTTTGGTAAAAATGACCACGGAAATGGTCCATTTTTTGTCTCCACTTAGGTGTTCAAGTAGTTTAAATTAACAAGAAAAAACATGATAAATTAAAAATCTAGTATTTCTTGAAACAAGTCACCTGTTGCTTTTCATGTCAGAGTTTTAAACTGAAATCATCTTATCCTGAAAAAGATGGAGTTTGAGCCTTTTTGGATAAATCTTGAAGACGACATTAAGACCAACCACACGTGATATCATGAGATCTTACACGATCTGATACTACTTACCATCACACAGAATTTTAGTTCAATATCCATCAAATTGACTGTTTTACTTTAAAGTGTTTTTGTTTGTTTGTAGCTGTGGCGGCCAACTTTAATCCACTCCAAAAGTTAATTAGTTGTAGATGTACACCCAATGCTGTAATCATCTACGTCTAAAACTGATTAGCTTTTTTTTCAAGCTCATTAAAACTTTGCATGTAAGCATCTTCACATCAACAATAATTTAAATTTCCTTTGACAGCTCAGAGAAACTGTGGTCTCCCAGTAAGACATGCTGACCGTCGAGCTGCAGGACGCACCTATGAAAACAGGTGCAGGCAACTCAAAGCACAAAAAATATACAAATCAAGGTGGTAAAATGTCATCTTTTTTCATCTAAATCCCGAGGTGCTGTGTGTTTTGTGCAGAGCTTTTGAGGATGATGATTGTGTCACAGTGATTGAGCAGAGCCCTAACACATCCGACACCCGAGCCCGACCACCAGGACCGAGCCTGGTCACGGTTCAGATGGAGCCCACGTGTGAGGAAGTTCAAGACGTCACACAATCCGCTGTTGACCACCATTCTGTCACCATGGAGACATATCCTGAGCCTATTGTTGACACCGAGGTCTGAAATCACAGAAATACATACACATAAACGCAAACTTAGTCTGCCTTATTGTTACTTTAGTTTCAGATCAATTTTAGAAAGTTAGAAAAAATGAAGAAATAACATTTTCTGTTTGAATGCTGAGTGTTAAATGACTTCACTAAAATGTCCTGAAGAACCTTAAATTCAGTTGTTAAAGATAAAAGTAGCAAAAAGGTAGCTATAAACTAAAAGTGCCTGAAGAAGACAAAAATAGAGCAACTATGCTGAAGCAGATTTTAAAAAAGAACAATATTTATGAAGCAAGTGAAAAGATCTAAATGGAAAATATTTGTAAAAAAAAGAAAAGAATGAATGAGCTGAATGTTTTGATAGATAAATGACTAAAATAGCACAAAATATGCAGAAGTAGTTAGATTGCAGAACATAGAAGAAAAAAAACCCCAACAGGAAACGACAATAGTGTGAATACTGAATCAGTATTTACACATATAGTAAATTTATAAGTAATGGTTATTTGGGATGATAACAGTAAGTCAGTTCATTTTTAAAAAATGAGTCTAAAATAATAAAAATCATAGAAAGAAAGTACACCCACCAGAAACTGATTGAAATAGCAAACATTAGTGTTGGTTCGAATGATAAACTCACTGTAAAATACTTATTTGGGATCCAGATAAAGTTATAAGTAAATAATAATATTAATCATATTAATTTTGCTCCATTCCTGTGTAATGATGAAGGTTTAGAAACAAACTGAAGTTGTGTAGCTTCTCCATCTTCTTTCAGATTGATCCGACCCTGGAGGACGATAAGAGATGCAGTTTGTCTCAGCCCAGCATCCAGCTGCAGTGTGCTGAGGACTGGAGCAGCAACACAGGAGACAACCACAGTCCATGCCATGACGCTCTGCCTCCTCCGTCATCTCTACCCTCCCCTTCCCCGTCCCCACCGTCCAGGACGGACGACACTCTTCACTCCTCTTTAACCTTTCAAAGCGCTGAGTCGCCTGCAGCCCCCGTCCACCACAGCCTCAGCATCTCCCATGGTAACCCCCCCCTGCAGCTCTCTCATCACCTCTCTTTGGGCCTCACTACGGTTGCTGTTGATGTCCAGTTCTTCCCATCAGCCACTGCTTCCACGGCAGTAAACAGCAGCACCCACATCAGTTCGGTTTCGAATTCGACCTCAGTGACTGCGCCTCTGTTTAGCCCCCCGTTATTCAGCAGCAAAGAGACCGACGAGTGATCAGCTGCCAGGTTTCAGACGAAGCAGCTCCAGGCGAACAGAACCAGCTGGAGAACCTGAGCACCACAAACCCCTGAGATGTGACAAAAGCTTTCGAGTCTTTTATGATTTTATTTCTATGGAAAACATTTGATTTCTTGAGGGACTGGTATGTATGTTGAAAAGTTATGTGACATTTGAATGGAAATGGTTCCCAACCCAGACAGTTTAAATATATACAGTACTGTGCAAAAGTCTTAAGTCAGCCCTCATTTCTTTATATTTTATTTTCATAGACTCAGACTTTCTTACATTCATTTAAAGGGTTCTCAAGCAAAAGCTATTGCTTACCTCTGAAAGATGAAAGCAGGAGATAATGTTATTGCCTTTGTCTGTGTGTGTGTGTGTGTGTGTGTGTGTGTGTGTGTGTGGACAGGGGCTCATGTGCATGTCTGTTTCCAAAACATATCTCATGAACTGCTGGGTGGATTTTAAGGAAGCTTTAATGAAAGTTGTCACACCTACAATTGATTATCTTTTGGAGTCAACCCAATTTAAGATGGCTGCCAAGGCCAACTGTGATAAAAACATGTTTATAACTTAGTTTTACAGACGTTGATCTAAATTCTGGGCTGTTAGCAGCTGAGACTGATAACATGCTGTGCAGCACCTTTGTTTGGCCATTAACTATTTGGAGCCAACTTTGTCTGGTCTGTTAGCAAAATTTCTCATAAACCACAGGATGGATTTTAATGAGTCCATCCAGTGGTTGGTACATACAGCTATTAGACATCAGCCAACACAAAAGTGTCTACAACTTGGTTGATTTTGCAGATATTGAGACAAATTTGGTGTGGTAGTAGCTGAGAGTCATTCACAACACGTACTCTAAGTGTTACATCACTCTAGATGTTGCATAACAAAAGGTAGTAGGTGGTACGCAGTCCTTCAAGAAATTTTAGGCCTTTAATTCTTTAAGGTTTCAGAAGTTTGTCCTTGGACTTTGATTGCTTTTTCTCTTTGGTGGTTTAAAACTTTTGCACAGTACTGTGAAAGAAAAATGAGACAAAGTCATCCATCTCAAGGGTTGGGACCTTATCATGTAATGTTTTTGATCGTTAGTTTACAGACTGTGGGGCAATAACTTACAAGTACTGACGGATGTTTAAGGACTAAAAGAAAAAAGGAAATTAATCAGATGTGAGCTGAAAAACTGAACATAAATAACTGATTAAATGATTAGAGTAAATATTTCAAAAGTGATTCAGATAAAACTGATTTGGTTAACAGATAAAAAATATGAACTCTTTATATTTTATAGCTTTAGAAAAGCACTTTCTGTTTTCCTGCCTGCAGTTTTACTATGAGACTAAGTTTCTTTCGCTTTAATTCTTTATCACTTAAATGAAAGAGAAAATGTGCATGTTTAGGATTATTTGATTACTTTGTCAGCTTCATGTTGATTTATATCTGTAATTTAGAACCAGTTAAAACATCTGAATGTGTCTTTCTTTAGCAAAACAGCCAAGGATATTTTATCTTAATGTTTATTTTCACTTTTTTATTGGTGAACAACAAAGTCAGCTCATTCTGTGTCTCAAGGTACTTGACTGTTATACTTTTTAACCCAAGGAGGTTAATTAGTACATCAATAAACAATAAAACCTTTTACTCAAACTCTGAATGGGTTTTATGTACAAAGTTTCTGCCACCATGAACTCAAAACTTCAAGACTCCCAGATTTATAGGTACTTTCTGACCAGTTCTGTGAGAATTAATGTCAGCTAAAACCAGGTACATACCAGATATATATCCTGTAAGTACCAGGTACATACCAAGTAAGTACTTGGTACTTACTGGGCTGTATTGTGTATTGTTACCCAAACCTGTTTTCTTTTTTTCAAGAACCTTTGTTGTGATTTCTATAAGTCTGAGTGAAAAATACTGTACAGTTACAGTAACATAGATTGTTAATTCTTTATTTCCCAAAGATTACTGAGTTAATCCAACAACTGATGGTTTTATAGAATGATGTGGAACAAAATGACAAAGGGAAAAACAGGGAAACATAATTTAGATTGTAGCTATTATAAAGTAAGATCAGGTACTTTAGTCACACAGAACTGTAACTGGTGCTGTCGAATAAAGTTTGTCTTAAATTTGTCACAGTGGGACAATAAGTGAGTGAAATTGGACACAAACACAAGATAAAAATATATATTTTTTCTGTTGCTGTCTAGTAACTAAAATGTTCACATTCCCACAGAGACAGAGAGCTGTTTTACTGCAAAATAAGATTGTAACCAGCAGAGGGCAGTAGAATCACACCTCATCTGGGAGTAAAAACTGAGCCGAACCTGCATCACAAAGACAAAGTTAAGATCATTAAATATGAATCTGGGTAATGAAAATGTTGTAAAAGTAACATTGTGCATGATACAAAAATAATATTAAGTATCATAATAAGCTGAGATTTAATATGTTTGGTATTTTTACATGATAAACATGCTCAGATCTGTGTTTTGTGTTAGATTAAGAAACTATGAGTCAGAGTGCATGAAATAAAGCATAAAAGTGGTAATTAAATGAATACAGTAAAACTTTAGGGTTAATATAAAAATGTTTCAAGACCCACAGTTTCAGGTTTACTAAATTTACAAAGAACTTCAAGGTAAATTTACTGAAATAAATGTTTTTTTTTCTAGTAAATGTGTTTTTACTAATCTTACTTTCACTACTGGTCTTCTTCAGGTTCTGCATCAGTTTCTTCTCAACACACGCAGTCTGGTCACTGATAAGTGCCAAGTTGTAACAAGTCATTTACGTATGAAACTGGGGTAAATTTGTGAAACAAAAACCACTGCAAGGTGTGAAAACATTTCTCAGAGGAAGGAGACGCCACCATTTGTTGACACAGGAAGCGTTAACAGACCAGTCATTTTCTGCTGCACCAAGATATGAACATAAAAAGTCACAGGAATAACCTGTCGCCACTTTTCATGTTCTGCTGTGTTGCAATAACACATTTATCTGTCTCAGAGCATTTTTAGGCTTTAATTCACACCTTTTGACTGTAATATATCAATTTATCTTACATAAGACTCTAATATGGATATGCTCAACATTTTCTGTAGCAGAATTACAGCTAAAATGTAAATAAATTAGAATTTTTCTACATGGACTGATTGCAAAACATATCTAGTCACAAATTTTAAGGCTGACTGGAAAGGTTACAATATTAAAATCATTCTTATAACATATATTATGGTATGTTTTTGGGAGACAGTTTTGGTCTTACTTCTATAAAATATAGTGATGACAACAGGTGGGAATAACATTTTAAAAATTAATTTGATATTTTTCTGATTAGTATGTGAAAATGCTGGCGTATATTCTCAGTCATCCAGGATATCTTAAACCAAAAAAAGGTTACTAAAACAAAAACAACTGGACATCTATTCTGAGGCTGAAGACGTTTCACTTCTCATCCGAAAAGCTGAGAAAGCTCCTCGGATGAGAAGCGAAACATCTTCAGCTTCAGAACAAAAGTCCAGTTGTTTTTTGTTTTTTTTAACCTTTTTTTTTTATTAGTATGTGAAAATTAAGACAACAATTGGAGCTGAGTAAGTTTTTTTAAACCAATTATTATTCAAGAAGAGAACCCTGCAGATCCTGAATCTTTCAATATTTTCTAAAGGTCTTTTGTGCACAAAAGCCAGGATGTGTTTTTTTTATATATATATCATTGCTTATTGGATATTATCAAGAAAGTACAAGCATTTAAATTTATATTAACATTGCACGACAGAGCTTCAAAGATTGCTGATCAGTTCTGGTTTAATCTGCCACCATCAAATGTCTTTAATAGTCTGCTGCTGATTGCTAAACCGGACCTGTGTCCTTTCATTAATTCCTGGGTGATAATCCCAGGTGGCGTTGTTGGCAACAAGCCAAACTAATTGAATGCTCAAAAACCTCTAAGTGCCACACACAGATGAAAACCGATTAACGGTTAGATGTGTTAAAATGCTTCTCTTCTCTTCTCTTATTATAGCGTTGTTATCTCTTATTAGTTCATGTGAACAAAAAATAAACATAAATAAACAAGAAATTTTTTTTTATTTAGAGTAGATTAAAAGTGAGTGCACACACAATCACGCCACTTTAGGATTTTGACACAAAAACTCTGAAAACAAGTCATTAACATTTGAAATCAGAGAACTGGACTGGAGTGTTTTATGATGTTTAACTAAAGGAAAGATATGAAAAATATGAATGCTGGTCACCTCACTGATGTAATAAAGATCAGCAGGAGATTATTCAAAGTTCAGTTGAAGGTTTCCTCGGTTCTGCCTCCTCCTCTTCCTCCTTTCTCGGCACATGGAAGTCCACGTACGGACACCACTTGGTGTTGAGGCACACCAGTTTCTTCAGAGTGGCCGTTTTGATGATGCTGAAGCCCGTCTCCCCTCCGAAGGTGCTGGGCTTCCAGTACTCAGGGGAGTTGATGGGGTTTCCCAGCAGGCCTTTCAGGGAGAAGGGAGCACCCATCTCCACCATGCTCTCACCAAAAATTAGGTTAGGACGAGTTTTCTCCAGCATGATGCCAGGATAAAACTCCAGAGCGTCAATGTCTCCATAGAGTTCCTCCAAGCCTTGAGCCATTTCTGCGTCATCTGTTTGTAAACAGAGAAAAAGAAAAGAATTATCTTCATAATGTTGTCACTGAGGGCGAATGTTGTTTATCCATGATAAATCAGGGATATAGGCCTGGAAAATCTACAGACCCTAACAGCCCTGATATGTTGCAGCATGTTTTTCTGATATAAAATCTTATACGGTCCCAGGAATTCCCTAAATTTAAGGATTATAAGTCAAAAATCATCCTGTTCAGTTCACCAAATTGGCAGTCTATCAAACAATAGGACGCACACTGCAAAGAATGTCAAATTAGTATTTAATTCTGACTTCAAATTTAATGCTCAAATTTAAAAAAATTTCTCCTATTTAAAATCTGATAAGTTTCATTAGCTAGTGACTTAAACCACATCATGCACACTTTTTTCTACTTTAGCCTTGACTCCTATCACACACATTACTCCGGGACTCTCCATCAGCTCCAGTTTGTTCCAAAGACTGCAGCCAGACTCATTACCAGAGCTACAGGACAAGGCATAAAAACTATTCAGGTCCATGCTTTGCTACCTGTTTCCAGATCACAGTTTATGACAAAAGGACATTTGGGCCTTCTTCGTTTGCCTGCAGAACTTCAAAACTAACCTTGAAACTTTCCTCTTTGTAAAATGATATCTGCTACTTTTTTATGCTACTGCTACATTTGCATTGTTGTTGTTATCATCCATCTTTTAGACATTAACAGGCTGCCATGCAATCACACGAATGACGCCGGAAGTTCATCATTTCCACCGGTGGTGCATGCTGCAATATTACAGGACACATTTATTTTATACAAATATTCTCTGGCTTTCTACACACGTGCATCCAATAATAAGGGGATGATGTAAAATGTTCGATTTAACCATCTTACCAGTTAACTCCTGAAAGGATGCGTACGGCTTCAGGTTAAACCTTTTCCTGTACTGATTGAAAGACTGCAGCCGTGCATATCTGGCCTCTTTGATGATCGTTTGTGCCACTCTGAGCACCGCCTCATGGGTGTTGTGGCCTCCACCAATCTAAAAGACAAAAAGTAAGTTACCAGAATGTTTTAAGGTGAAATAAATTAAAAAAAAAAAAAAAGAAAAATATCCTTCCTCATTTCTTGGAGGGTGGGACCACCAAAATAGCTTCTTTAATTCTGTGCAAAGAGCAGAAAGATAACATCTAAATATATTTAACTAACAGGAAGTATACGTAAAAAGGAAGTGAACTTTCATGTGAATAAGGTAAGTGTTTAATGGACCTACATTGCTTTATGAGTTGTAGGATTTTGATCTTTAAGAAATGAAGAGGACATGTCTTGGACAGCTCACTTTACTCTGTGACGACTCTATTATTATGTTTAGAAGAAGCCTGGCTTCTCTTTGCAGGTTTGCAATTACACTGTAAGATGAGAGTCTAGCGCAGATGAGAAACGGCAAACCTACTTCCCCTGTGGGGTTTCCTGCAGTATATCTAAGGCTGATGAGCTGGATGCCTTATCAGCTACAATTTGGCAGTCCTGTGAAATTAAACAAACTAAAAGCATCACTTTAAAACCACACTTAGTATGTATAAACAAGGCATTCTAATTTTATTGTAGATTTAGTGCTCATTCGGGCACCTCACAGGCAGACATAGACGGGATGTTGCAACAACTCTGCAAGATTGAGAAAGAAACCTCTGAGACATTTGGTGGTGGGATAACACGTAGCTGCTGAAGAAAAGATGTGTTCGCAACCTTAATTTTACAAAAAAAAAAGTCCTTGAACTGGAAGTCTTGTATTGCAAGCTTTCATTAGAAAAACAAAAACCTTCAGTTGAATCGTTTAAAGAAACTTGGCTCAGCTGTGGCAATCAAGAAATAAAAGCAAAATGTGAAAAAAGCAGAAAGAAATATATTTTGTGTGAAAAAATCAAATGAAGAACTCAGTTTTTTAAATATAAATGATTAAAAGATCGTAATATTTGAACCAATCATCTTGTTTGTTTGTTTTTTAATTCATTTGTGTAAATGTATTTAAAATCTGAGCTAAATTTGAAGTAAAAGCAAACTGATAATGTTTTATTGTAAATGGGACCAAACAGAAAATATCATGTCAACTAGAGATACAACTTTAAAAAATCCAATTTTTAAATTTTCAAATGTATGATTAAAGATTTATCAGCTGCATTCATACTCACTGAGCTGAACTCTTCCCCAACAATTACAGGCTGTTATTTTATTACCTGTCCTGCAGGTTGGCGAGAGAAAGCATCCACCAGCTTTTCCACGCCATAATGGGTGAGGACAGAGGTGTTGTATAAAAAACGGGAGTATGGGATTTCATCTCCATTGATGAAGAAGCTGTCTGGCATCAGTGGGTGCCAGTGGTAGAGATGGCAGAACTCCAGGGCGATGCGATTGGTGTATTGGAAACGCACATTGAAGAGCAGGGATGGGTCGTAGGTCAGCTGCAGGTGGTAGCCGCTCAGGTGCTGCACATACTCTTCTATTATGATGTTAATGATCTCACCTAGGAACAAAAACTGATATCAGTTAACGTCATAAACTTAGATAAAGACCAATGAAATGTTGAATGCAATGCAATGTGCATATATAGTTCTTCAGAAGAACAAGTTACACAAAAGCTGACTCACACCTCTGTAGTCTTTGTGGCCTTGGTTGGTTTTAGTTCATTTAAAGTCATTTTCAGGACTTCCCATTCCATTTATCCACTACAGGTAGCTACTAATCAGCAGTTGTTCTACTTTTTTTTACTGAAGTCAAAGCAGAAAGTCCCGTTTAGATTGGTTCATGAAAAAAAAAAATATATTTTTTTTTCCTGACTGATGCATACATTAAGAACTATTACACTTATTAGGTAAGTTTATTTACTGTAGTAAAATGATGAGATTTCACTCTGACCAGCAGGGGGAGTCTAACATCCACAGGGAACCCATTCAGGCCCATAATGATCACTTTCATATTTATTACAGTCTCGTGTAACATACTCAGTCATCATCAACTTTTTTAATCTCAAATATTACAAACTTTAAGCTTAAATGGGAAATGTCTAATAGAAATTGCATTGTTTTGGTTTAGCTTTTAGCTAGCATTTTGCTACTTATGGCTTTTAGCTCCTCTAGTGTTCTACTTTTAGCTTTAACAGCTCTGTTTCAGCTTCTTCATCAAAGTTTTTCAGTACTCAGTATTCACACTGCATATTCACAGAAAATGTAACTTCTCTACCATCAGTATTTTGTTATTTAGTTTTAAATCTAACACCTAACTGACAGACAACAGAAGTTCACCTTTTCTTGGAAAAATGCAACATTTATAGTGAATAATGAGTGTTATCTATAAGAAAAACAAATAAAGAACAAATTATATGTTGAATTTAATTTAAATTGTGGTTTGATCCACAAAACTGCTTTTTAAGTTGGGCAATTTGAGCTGTAAAATGCTTTTCAAACAAGAAATTTGTTGTTTTTCTGCTGAATTGTTTGAATTTAATCAACTCTTCTCGAAAATTTTAATGAAGCTGAACCATCAGCAGGAACAAGAAGCCAAAGTAAAAAGTTTGTTCTGAAACATCCGAATCCTGACTCACCAATAATGATGAGTCTGGTGGTCTGGAAAAGCTGCTCATCGTCCCAGGTGGGATGCTCCGCCTTCAGGATGTCACAGACTCTGTTGTGCTCCCTCAGCCAGATGGTGGCGTACATGGTGAGGCCCGGCACGAGGCCGAACATCTCCTGACCGATGGCCAGACGTTGCTCTGCAGGGGTTCCTTCACGGTACACCATTTTCACAGGGACCTCGGACACTTTCGGAGGGTACATGTCGCCATTTATCAACTGTGGAAGGTCAGATATATAAATATTTTTAGTTTGTAAGTCTTTGCATATCAACTATTTTTTAAATCAATAAGTTCTTTTTTGAGTAGGCTTTCCCATGCTTTGATGGAAACCTCAAAATTCCTACAGCTTTCATGCATTTTATCAGTAAAACATCATTTTTAGGCAATGTGGCTTTTAGATAAAGAGACTCATCTTTATCCAAAATCAGTGAGCAAGATAGTGTTTTCAGTTACCAGCAAAGCCCAAACTGTTTTTTCCTCCTTTAACCACAGCTAATGTTATCATTCTGAGAAGCCTACTAAATGCAGGAAGTGACGACTTGTAAACAAAAATCTTATTGTGATGTGTGAGAGGTGGTAAACGCAGCTTCTCCAGTGCATCATTGTAAGAAATATAGAACAATTTAGTGTTTAAACTATGAAAACTGAGTGCAATTTAAATAACAGTTATTTTTATTTTTACAGTCAAGTCTTTGCTGTTAGTTTTACTTCCATAATAATAAACTACATTTAAAAAAAATACATTTAGCCCTCATCAGAAGCTTTAAAAAAACAAAACAAACAACAACAATAAAGGTAAACTGGAGCTGAAACGTTGTGAAATCGATCACTGAAACATGAGCTGTGATTATGAATCCTGGAGGAAAATAAAAACTTTGATTATCAACACCTTTCTTATGTGTGAATGCTGAGTCAGCATTCTTTATTTTATGTTTCAGCGTGTTTTTTGCAATCTAACTACTTCTGCATACTTTGTGGTATTTTAGCCATTCATACATCATATTTATTTCTTCAGCTCATTTAGTGGATTGTTGCATTTAGTGGAAGTTGGATTTTGTAACTTTTATACTGATATCAAAACATTTACCTTTATTTCTAAATATTTTACACAGAGATATTTTCAAGCCCTTCAAAAACTTTGTTCTCTTTAAAATAAACTTTATCATACTTGCTCTATTTTTGTCTTTTCATACTTCTTTTAGGTTTTAGCTAGGATTTTGTTACTTTTAGGTTCTAGCTTTGATATGCTGCTATTTACTTTTAGCAACCCTTTCACTACTTTTAGCCAGCATTTTGCATTTTTTAGCTTTTAGATAGTGTTTTGCTTCATTTAGCTTTTGTTGTTCTGTGCCTTCTAGCTTTTAGCTGATGTCCATTTCATTTATTACCTGATATTTTAGCTTCCCATCTGTATGAAGCCGAAGCTGATCCTGTCGTTCAAGGTCTTCTCCATAGATGTTGCTTGCATCTACCTGAATAAAACACATTTATTTTACACTTTCTGTGTGAGTTGCTTGATAAACACTGGTTGCACGCTGGTTTTAAACACTCGGTCAGTATGTCTCACCCCGTGTCCTAAAGCTCTGGTGAAGCCTCCTTTAGCTTTGTGACTTGTCTTGAAGAACTGATGGGTGAAGTGTTGAGCCATGAAGGCAAACATCAAGTTGGTTCCCTGAGGATCTGGCCGAAATTTCTGTCTTTTGAAAAATCTCTCTGTCAACTCTTTGGCATCAGGAAGAACAGGTTTACCTGTGGAGGGGAGAACATTTGTAGCTCTCTGCAGGACCAGAGAAAGATCTGTGCTGAGTCGTACTGGTCTCACCTTTAGTGCCCATTGGCAGAGGGCAGTCTTCAGGCACGGGAGGTAGGAGCCGGGTGTAGTAGGAGATGTTCTGGTAGGATTCCCAGCTGATGTACCCATATTTGGTATTGTAGGTTGGAGGACTCGGAATAAGTTCATTTCTGACTGTGACATAAGGACACGTGACTTTATTCACACTTGGAGTTTCAGAACTTTTTTTAGTTGCTGCAATCAAAGGTTGACATGACTTAAAAATCTGCTGAGAGTCATGATTCCTGCACACAGCCCTATGAAGACTGAACAAGAAAAGAAAAAATCCCTATTCAGGTTGGAAATAGCCCATTAAAAGTGTTGGTGTAAACCAATCCTGGTCCTGGAGGGCCACTATCCTGCAGGTTTTAGATGTTTCTCTGCTCTTCAGCAGGTCTTTGGGTTCTGCAGAAGTCTGTTAATCACTCAGTTACTCAAATCAGGTGTGTCAAATTAGAGAAACACCTAAAAGATGCAGGATGGTGGCCCTCCAGGACCAGGATTGGACACCCCTGGTGTAAACTATCAACAGTCCAGGTCAGAGAAATCCGGAGTGCTTGAATGAACTCTTTGTTGCTTGAAGATGTTTCACCTCTCATCTGAAAGATTTCTTCAGTTCTGATTATGGACTGAGAGAAGAAATGTCTTCAAGAAAAACAATTAAAGTTCTACTCAAGCCCTTTTATTTCATACTGGAAGTCCATTTCTAGTCCCATGAAATAAGACGACTCCATCTAAAGCACAATATATATATATGCTGAAACAAAAAACACAATTATCTGCCAGTAAGCTAGAAAATAAGATCATAAGAGTCACCAAACAACATTATTTCTTTATTATAAAAGATGGTTAAGTTAGGCTGAAAAGTAAATGAAAGAAGCTACATTTCCTGACATGCAGATAATTCTGCCTGCCAATAAAACACCTCTGAGTCAATTTAACTAATCGGATACAAGCAACAAAGGCCTCTGGTCTGTGAATGTGAGTTTTAGCCAATTAATGCTATCTTTAGCTTTAGTATGAAGCCAATAAATTCTAGTTATTTATTGTGGGATGTGATAAAATAGTGGATAAATTGAAAAACTGAATAAATAAAAATCAATATTGTTGTAGAACTGCACTGTCATTTAAAATTAAACACCTTTTGTCAACCAAAAACAAATGGAGCAGATTGTGGGAAACAAATATGCAGATTAGTTTTTAAAACAGAGCACAGACATGATTTAAACATTTCCCCAAAACTTAAGTCTGCAGACAAAATGATTTGTTTGCTGGTTTCAATAGTTTAGTTTAACCTACCAGTCAGGACTATTCTCATAAAGGTGCCTCGCAGGAAGGACCAGTTAACGAGGTTCCAGAACCACTTGAAATTAGTCAGGAGGAAGTGAACCGCTGAGGGATTGGGCTTCAGCATGAGACGGATTCTGGTCCAGAACTCCGCTGGTCAGAAAAATCATAACAAAGTGTTTGATTTACAGAAAGCGTGCTCAAAGGTAGATCTAAAACACTGTAGAATAGAATATTCTTTGGTGCAAACAGATTTCTCAGTATTAGAAGAATCACTGGAGTGCACGAGACAGTTTGTCACGTTCTTACGATTGGTGCAGTTTTCACCATAAAAGCCGGTGCGAGTGCAGTCACATCTGTAGCCGTCCAGTCCAAACCGCACACACACTCCTGTGTTCTCACAGGGGTAGTAGCAACAAGGATTCACTGCAAATAAAAACAAAAAGAAAGAAATAACTGCGTGCATAATGATGCATTAATAAATATTTAGGCTTCTGTATTCCTCTATAAAACGGTCAAATGGGTTGTCAGCAGTGGTTTCATCATTAAGTAGTAAATATTGTTAGTATTATAGTGATTTACTGTACATTCAAGTAATTAAAAGCATCTCATTCACCATTAACCCTCTCACTCTGTGTCTGACCAGTTCAGAAATCTATCAGCAAACAGATCAGGCCAGGATTAATGCGCAACTGTCGTAGTCTGTCAGCTAAAATATGTGGTTACAATTAAAAGCGGAAGAAAATCAATAAAAACAAGTTGGGTAAAAGACTTTACAGTCTCAAGATGAGATAAAATCATAATAAAGTGCCAACATCTCTACCTGACCTGTATGCAAATCTACTTGTGCTTGAATAGTCTTTAGAAGCTCATTTTTCACATTTTTTTCTACAAGATTTCCTAAACAAAAAGGGCAGTGCTACATTATGTGTCTGTGGGCTTTTATTTTTCAGATTATTTCCAAAGACGTGGGAACTGTGAAAGATATAATGAAATTGGAACAAAAGGTCTGAGAAGTGTCATCATTCTTTCAGTTGCCCACTTCTGCAGTAGTTGCAACAGTGAGAAAATGTGCGTGGAAGATTTGACAATTGTCACAGACTGTTGTGGCCTTCATGAAGCAACTTGGGCTGAACCTAACCCCACCCCTAACCTCAGGATTAGGAGATGGTGGTAGAGACCACCCCTTAAGGTCAGGCAACTGTGCAGCACAGAAAACAACTAGACTGATACATAAACCAAAGATTTATAAAACAAGAGCACAAAAAATATGCAAAACTACAGAAAGGAGCAGTAAAATATCTAGAAAGAGATAAATAATATCATCAAGAAAATCTGAAAAAACTAAGATGAAACTCTGAATTTCTTGCAAGACGTAGTTGTGCTTCACCGTCATGATATCTGGAGCTGCATATACTGTAGTCTATATTCAAGATCTAACACTTAAACATTTACTTTTTACCTAATTTCTTAAGCTGAGTAGGATGCTATTAATTCAACATCATCACTAATACAAAACATCTCTGTAAGGCTGGTCTGCTGTTACACTCAGAAGTTACAGATCGAGTAGTGACTCACAAAGATACTGAAACCAAAAAAACAACAATAAAAGAATCCTCAGACTACCTGATGAGTAATGAATGATTTAAAATACAACTGTGTGGATGTGCACTTTTCGAGCTAAAACCACCCTTAAAGTAACTGAATTGCTGCTGTAATGATGAACAACATTTAAGATGTGACTCTGTACCCACTGGGTAAAATTACATCAAGTCTGAAGTTGCTACTTAATGTCTAAATCAGACAGTTCGACCACTTCCACATATCTTTAACCCTGGCTGTATGATGACTTCCTGTCCCTCCTTCATACTTGCAGAAGTTTAATGTGATAAACCGACTTCGAGTCGTTTTTTTCCCTCCTTTTTTCGCTGCATAGATAATGTCCACGCTGCATAAGCAACACATATTTTTAAAAGGGCAAAGTGTTGAATTGCACGCTGTTTGAAATAAAATGCAACAGGTCCATTTCACTTTCTTCAAAGACAAACACTTCTTTTTTTAAATCTTGGAATCTTATTTTGCAGGCTTTCATTATGATGTTTTTTAGAAAGAAACCATTCTCACATCTAAAACAAGAAGAAGACAGCTGAAGAAGTCCGGCGATCATCAACATAAAATTATAAAGACTTTCAGAAATTAATCATTAGGCGGACTTCTACAGCTGATTAACTTCTGGAGTCAGATCAATTCAAGAAAGAAAACTTAAGAGACACAAAAATGCCTATAACTCAGCCACCTGTACAAATACTGTGCTAATATTTGGTGTGGTGGTAGCTGAGACTGATCCCCCACTTCAACTCTGAGCTCTAACTGGTTACACATCTACAACTGGTCAACCTTGGTTCAATTTAAGATGGTTGCCACAGCTAATTGACCATAAACAACACAATCATAGCTATAATTCAGCCAACGCTACAGATATCGTGTTAATGCTCTGTGTGGAGTTTAAATGCTCTCCATGGGTACTCTGGTTTCCTCCCACAGACCAAGAACATGCACCGTTTCAGTCACTCTTAGTTATCTATAAGTGAGAGGTGAGTGGTAGTTTGTCTTTGTGTGGCCCTATGATGGACCTGCGACCTGTCCAAGGTGTACCTGGATTTAGGACCTTAATCCAGTTCATATCCAGATTTTAAGGCAGACAGGACAGATTATGATTAAAATCAGTCTGTTTGGTTCGGTTCTATAAGTGACACGATGAGCATTTTACTCTTTAAGCTGCATCAGATCAAAGATTTTTATTTGTCTAATAAAAATCTACATGGTTCATTTGAGAAAGTGATTAAAAAAACACCTGAATGACTACAAATACTATGCATCCCGCATCATTGAGTATGTGGAAATTAAGACTTCACTGATGCACCTTTATCTGCTGGCAAATTGTTGCAGCAAGAGAGGGCTGTTGCTTTGTAACAGAAGAGCATCCTTTTTTTTAAGCAACAAAGTCTATCATTATCTGTGAGTAATTTAAAAAATATTGCTTCAAAAGTGAAGAAGTTCTGCTTTTTGGCGTCATTAACAAGTTCATATGCAAGTAAGGAAGCCGTTCGAGACATTATCGCCATGAAATACATAAGAAATAATGCTGTAAAAGACAAGAATCCTCTTATATTATTAATATGAGGATAAAAATAACTTCTCACCAGCAGATGATGAGCTCATCAGCAGCATCAGTAGCACCCAGACAGAAAAGAAGCTCAGCTCTGCTATTAAAAATAGAACAGTAATAACAATTAAAAAATAACTAGATGTAATATAAGTAAGTCTATATAATATGAGGACTCACCTTTCATGATTATGAATTAAATTAGAGTTGTCACAGTGTTATTCTGAGGAACAGGGCTGCTTTCTCCACCCTGCTATTAGTGTATATGTGGGTTTATAAGCTGTCGAGAATGGGCGGTCACACAGTTTCCTCTACTTCCTCTTTTTAATACATTAAAAAAAAAAACTAAAATAAAACTCCTGCAGCTTCAAAGTGTTTAGTAATTTAACCTGGATGTGAGACTGTTCTCCAATAAAAAGTCTTTAGTCTGCATTTTAATCAGGCAAAAACTTGATATAACGGCTAATTATATACTTTGTTTGATTCTCAGATCATGCAGTAAAAAGATGCATCGGTTTGAGCTGAGGGACACTCAAAGTGTTTCATCGCCACCTGCTGGGAAAACTTATTTAACTCTTCACTAGGCGAGATAATTCTGCATAAATGGTCCCTTTAAACATCAGAATTTTTTGCATTTTTAATTGAGATCTATGAAATTTGGAATACCACTAATTTAATTATACAAAAGACAGGCAAGATAATCATGAACATTTTGATTTTTGTCATTTTTTAAAACGATATTTTGGCTTTAAAAGTGTGGGAATGTGGTTAAAAAGAATCTTAGCTGACAAATAAAGTCCAGGTTTTACTCCATACAACTATTAAAGAGGCCTGCTAATTGTAAAAAACAAACAAACTCAATTCCAAACATAATTTAGGTATAAATAAATAATGTTTGGGACTTTCTTTTGCTCTGGTAGGATGCATTCTGGGATTTGTAAACACATTTCAGTTTCAGCATTTAAATTGTTCAGTTTAGCCTTCTTGACATTTGGTAAGTAAAAACAGCTTTCAAGTGATGTTCGTGAAGAGCCATCCAGGGTACCAACCATCCAACCATCCAGCCATCCAACCAGCCAACCATCCAACCATCTAACCATCCAACCAGCGCCTGCAGCTTCAAACAACCAACTGTATTTATTTGGGTTTCATTCTGTTTCTTAGACATGATTGATATGAAAAAGAATGGGGTGCATCAGGAACTAATTATTGAATCATCATTTCCCGCCTTACGAGTGCCTGCTCGGCTCCTTTTGGGGCGGGCCTCGTGCGCTCGTTGCCATGGCGTTGTTGGCGCGGGCTGCTGGCCGAGGCCTGCTGCTTCCTATAGCATTCCCGGTAATTGAGATCAGATGCTCCTCTGAGTGGAACCTGGACTGGGAGTAACCTGGAAGCATTTATTTTATGGAGAAGATGTTTAGTTAAGCCCTGCTCCCTCTCTAAATGAGCCTGGGTCCGGCTCTGGTGATGAATACGATTGGTGAAAGCACTGAAGGCCGGTTCCTGACTTCTTCCTTCCCCTGGTTCAGGTTACAGATTAGCAGACTTCCTGTTCGGTTGTAGAGCAGGCCGATCAGACTGACAGAGCAACGATATGAGCGAAGACATCGTGTGTTGTCTCAGATGGGGTTCCTGGCAGAACCACACAGTGGTGACTCTTTAAACCTGCTAGAACCTGCAGGTGAAAGAGGACAGACCTCCTCTGGACTCAGCTGGTGGTCCGAGTCAAAGAGTCTTAATGCACTCAAAGCTGCGTGAGTCATGATTTTATATCTAAACAATGGATTCAATTACAGCAACAAGAAAGTTCATGGTGACATGTGTCTCTGCAGCTCCTGTATGAAGAACTTTAGAGTCAAACTTGGATTAAATGACTGGTTTAGTCTTTGCCTGTAGACACCAAAACCTACTTAGAAATTAAAGTGAAATTTATTAGAGGGAGTCAATAATAAAACAGCTAAATCGTACACAAGAGAATGGATGGATGGATGGACGGATGGATGGATGGATGGATGGATGGACGGACGGACGGACGGACGGTTGGACGGATGGATGGATGGATGGATGGATGGATGGATGGATGGACGGACGGACGGACGGACGGACGGACGGACGGACGGATGGATGGATGGATGGATGGATGGATAAACAACAGATTGAACAGTTTGATCCAGAACTGAATCAACATCTTTTTGACTTTTGTTTTTCTTTTTTAATTGCTTCATTTGAGGCTCTTATAAAAAATAAAAAACCTATAATTAGAAAAAGGAATTATAAAGTGATGACAAGTCAGCTTTCTAGAAAAGGGCTGTTAAAAAATAAAATAAATCTGTTCTGACTGATCATCTACGGAGATGTTTCTTTTAAAGGGGATGTAATCCCAGAAATAAAACTGAGTGTTTGATTCACACATTTCCAGTGAAACTGTACGATTTCTTTGGTTTTAGCAGACATATTCGTCACACACGCGCACCAAAAATGATGTGTGCTGTGTTTTGTGTTTGTTCTGCTGCTACCAAGTGGCCAAAAGACATAAATACACATTTGCCATGTGAAAATTAGTCATGAGTTGAGGGTTTAGTAGTTGGTGACACTGCGGAAGCTCTGCACGCTGCAAACAATCTGCGGGAAGAGTGAGATTCAGAGTCATTCATCAGCTGTCAAAGTGCTGGCACAGAAAAAAACAAAACAAAGCCCCCCTCTTGCTCTGCACATAAACCACATCCTAAATGATCACAGTTTAAAACATGTAAAACACATCAAACAAAATACCCTGGTGTGTGTGAAAACCACACTTGCTACCCTTTGTTTGGCTGGAAACTGGAAACGTGTCACGCTTTGCATCTTCTGCTTTAACACTCTGCTCGGCCTGGTGGACAGGAAATCTTAGCAAAACAAACTTTAAAAGGGTTGTCCTTCGGGTTATGGATCCTTCAGTTTCCTGTCCCACCTTCCACTCTTCGTCTGGTTGATCAGAGCGTGTCCCAGGACCCCCCACCCCCCACCCACCACTCGACTGCAGCCCCACACCCAAAAGCGTGGGGATCAGCGGGGCGGCAGGATATTGCAGTCGGCATCAAACCAAACACAAGATGCATCCTGCAGAAGTAATCCCCACTCTGAGCCAATCTGAAGTGACAGTTTAAACACTTGCACTCAGAGCTGGCCGGTCGGGGGGAGGAGGTGTTGGAGGAGGCTGGGTGGGCCCTGGTGGGGTGTGCATTTGCTGACCTACAAGGTTTTTCATGATTAGGAAGCCCGTTTAGCCCTGATTGCTCCGGGTCACTGCAGGTGAGTGTCGATGGTTGGGAGGAAGTCATTTTCCTCCTGGAGCTGGTGTCCTGATTGGGTAAGTAGCTGATCTTTGACTCCGACCTGAGTCTTTGAAAGCCTCTGGAGCTGAGAAAGAGTTAGTTTATGATCTGAGGAACATAATTAAAGGTAATGTAAATGTTTTCTGTTGAAGAAACAATCTTTTATGCTGAATTTTTCAATTAAAGTCTTGTTTTTCTGTCATTGCATGCTAGATCAAATCTTTTCCACTTTATTTTCACACGTTTTGATTTTTCTCTCCTGCAGAGAACACAGAAAGCTGCTCAAAGAAGCTCACCTCTGGGAGGTCAGGGGTCAAACCTCGTTAAGTACTATCGGGAGAGGTTGGAGGTCAGATTCATCAAAACATCCTCTGCATCTTGCTAATGGAGAGTCAAACATTTTAAACATTTAAAGCCACGTTCGTTTTCATGTTGTAAATAAAGTCATTCATACAAAAACCTCTTGAGAAAACAACTTTCAGAGAAAGAAGAGAGGATTATTCTTAGAAGTGGAACAGCACGTGAGCTTTAGGAGGTTATTGAGTTTCAGTACCTCTCAGAGAGAAAAACTGATTTTTTACTGAATGCTGAGTCAACATTCATACCTCAAACATTCAGCTCCACCGATACATTACAGCTGATTATGACTTTTGTACTATCTAGTTTTTGAAATATTGAATTTTATTCATGTTTTTTGCTCATTGAAGTCAATGAAGAACTTTTAAAATTCTTGAAAAAAACTCTGTGCTCTGGATAATGCACTTCAGCTTTAAGCTAGTAGTTTGCTATTTGTAGCTATTAATGTTTAGCTTGTTTTGTGTTTTAGCTACAGTTTTGCTTATTTTAGCTTTTGTCTGATGGTTTCATCTTTTCAGTTTCAGCTTCTTCAATCAAAGCCACTGAGCATTCAGCATTCACACTGCAGTTTATCTAGTTAGTTTTCCATTTAATACAAGAAAAAGGAAATTAAAATACCTTCCTGTCACTTAGTTTATTCTTGGAGGCTGCGGTTCGAGTCTCTCCTCAATCCCACGCGTGACCGCTGTGTTTTTGTTTTCTGTTTTCTGTTTAGTTTTGCTGGACTTTAAAATGAGTGTTTGACTTAGAAAGAGCTGACAGAGCAGCAGGACGTGACAGTTTAGGTGTGACTAAGAGCTTTTCATTCACAGACAGTTTGTATTGATGACTCACAGAAGCCCTAAAACAGTAAAAAAATAAATAAATATATAAATATAAAGAGGTTGGATGATCTTTTTTCTAAGATCGACCAAATCTCCCGACTTTATGACTTATTAGCAGATAAGTTTTTAAGCAAAGTTCGGTACTTTAATGATTGAAATGTAAGATTCTAAGTCAGCTCTGAAAGGCAGAAAAAAGTTCCTGGTGATTTATTTTATAAATCAGACTAAGATTTTATTTATTATGACTTGTTCATGAACAGAAAAAAGGGCTAAGACAAATGTTTCCATGATTATTTTTGTTTTTCCCTCCAAATATAAGAAACATTTTAAAAAATGATCCTAGAAATATAAAGAGAAACTATAATTAGTTATTTAAACCCACTAATAAGTTACAAATCAGGAGAAACAGCATGTTTGGGTCAGAAATTTGGGCATCAGATTTTTTTTTCCTCCACTTTTGTTCCTGTAATGACTTGCAGAACCTCAGAGTTGCAGCATTTTTTAAAAGCTGAAGTTGATCCAAACAAGTCATGTGAAACGATGCCAAATCATGCTTCCTGTGAATTTATAACTTTGATCTCTAAAATTTGCTGTTTTTTTCTCTTTCTTTTTACTTTTTATTTTTTATCAGACCCAAATAAATCACTGTGACGCTGCAGAGGCTGATATTTCCTGCAGATTACTGAAAACAAAATCAGCGCTAAAAGAAAGCAGAGGCTGGAGTTACATTCACCAGGTGGATTCAGACAAATAACAATGTTTATGTTTGCTTTATGGGTGAAATGCTTACAGAAATCCTAATTAACTTTGATTAAATGTCAAATCTGATGTTGTAAACTGGGTATGGATCATCTTTAGTTGTTTGTATCTTTTTTTGTGATAAAACAAAATTCATTTGGGGAAACTCTGAAGCTCACAGATCTCTCTGGTCACTGGAGGGGTTTGCACTTTCACCTGGCAGAGGAAAAGTGTCAGCTCCCCTCTCTCCCCTCATGTGGTGGACTTGATCAGCTGCTTCCTGTCTGTAAATAATGACGCATACTGTAATCCACTTGATAAATATCAAGCAGAATACGGCAATCAGCTGAAAGCAATTTGCATGTCTGTGCTCAAGCCAGCGGCTCATGATTTTCTCTCTTGTCATCTATCATAGACCACACGCTCGGGCCAAAATACACAATACTCCCAAATTGCTGTCATATGGAGTGCAAGTGCTGAAAAAACACCTTCATTTTTCCTTGTCTGTACTTCAAATAAACGTGTATTTGTTAAATAACTGGAGTTTTTTTCCCCCTGCAGTGCAACCTTTCAGAGAGAGGGATGGGGTAATGTGCCATTTCCTTTGTTTGTTGAAAGCTTGGCTGCAGGACTGTAATCGAGACGGGTTTGATCTCGGTAGATGCAGCCTGTTGAACGCTGGACGCTGCTGGATTGTGAGTCTTGAGATGTCAAACTCATCTCCAACAAGCTCCCATATGCAAACATTCACTTGGGCTCGGTTCTCTTTGTTTTACTCATTTTCTCAGCAGTTACTCCTGCAAAAATCCTGAATCTACCTGCACACAGAAGGATTTAAACAAACATCTTGTAACGGGCTGTAGCATATTGCTTTAATTACATCTTATTGACCATTAAGGGCTGGTATTTTTTTCTTTCATGTTAGTTAACTGATTTTTTAAATCCCAGCCTCTGATTGCAGAAGTGAACCGAGTTGCAAATCAGATCCAGATTCTTATCTTAAGGATCTAACAGCATTCACACGGACTGCAGCGGCAGGAGTTCTAAAGAAACAAGATAAGACCTTAGTGTTGTGTTTAGGTCTCGCTCCACCCTTCACCAAACATTTCCTCGGCCGGCAGGCTACCATTCAGAAACCTTGGGTTGGCAAACACGCAGTGACTGAAAGAAAGCAAAATCATTTCACCTGGACTACATGCTGACTTTTACAGGAAAGAAGGCAGTTTAATCAGTGAAAGTGGTGTGAAGTACAGGACCACGTGTCTGTTTAGTCCAGAAATAGATCTCAAACAGAAAAGTGTGGATTAAAATAATAAAACAATTGAAGCATTTTAACTGCGTCTGCGTGTAAACATGTTTAAAATGATGCAAAAATGGAAAAAAGTGTTTTAAGTTTATCCTAATGTGGATTAAAAAAATAAAAACATTTATTTTACTGGTTTTTGGTTCCAATTGAGCAGATCATCTTGTTTTCTATCTAAAAGTTTTTTGTTTCATGTGTTTTTTATTGTATTTTAGTCAACCTGCAATGCTTTTATATTTTAACTTTTCTTAAGCGTTTTGTTCAGAGAGGGTTATTTTTAAATGTGATACAAAAATAAACGTTGATTGATGAAGAGTTGATTTGTAACAAGACAGGTTTGGTTTTACATGATAAATGTACTTTTTGTGGCTTTCCCATCCTTTCTTCTAGTTTTATTTAATATAATTTAAGTTTGATTTCATAAGAAAGAACTTCAAGTTCTTATATAAAACATATATTTAGAACAATTTAGAAAAAGTATTTTAACGGTCTTCCAAATTTTCTTTAAAAAACAGCTTTTTTTCTGATTTTGCAGGTAAGGAAGATAGGATGGACAGAGATAAACATCGAGCTGAGTTGTGCTGGTCACATAAAATCACTGATGATTCACAACTGAATTCATGGAGACTCTAAATATTATTAATACCATAACTTCAGCCTAAAATCTTAACCTTTGTAACACTCAAATCCACCAAATTGTGCTGTAATCGGAAAGTTTGAGCTGCTGGCAGCATTTGCTGATTTACAAAAGACAAATAACTCCTCAGTAAACACATTTAGCTCAAAAATCTACTTAACCACTTTGTAGGTGATCTTCTCTGAAATAAAATATCTGGAAACTTGTTATAATACAAAAAAATGTATTTTTTTATACAGGTGTATAATCTAAACCCAGTTTTAGTCCTGTGGAAGGAACGTCTCCTAACTGGGAAACCATTTTCATAATTTTTACAAACCACATCAACAATTTGTTGTTTTAAGTAAAGAATCTGAGTTTTCCTCCTTCTTTGGTCATAAATCAACACAGAATAAACAACAAACAATAAAAGCTTTAAATATTCCCACAGGGCTACTAGATGTGTGGACACAATCACTTTATAAAAACAATAAATAACAGATTCTGTTCATTCCTAAGGACACACGTGCGTCTGCTGCATGTTCCTCTGAGCTCAAACTAAACTCTGAATTAAACATTTTCTGAAATCAGAAGGTGACATTTTGCGTGCATGAGTTTAAATGTTAGAAATGAATAATATTTGCATGATGACAGGCTCCTTTAATGAAACAAAATGGGGGGAGAAACAGCTGTTCTTATCAAAATACAATCAGTCACAGAGGAGGAGGCCAGCTGCTTTTGGGTGAATCTGGTTCTTAAACTGAAGCAACACTAATCATATTTTCCACCTTTGATACCAGGAATCATTGATAAGTTGCATTTGATTATATTAAGTTTTTCTTTTCATTGAAGCAGTGTTCAGATGACACCTGAGCAGATCTGATGGACAGATAAATCTGCAGATGTTCATCATTTGTTCTGAATGTGGCTGAAAGAAAGTTTCTAACAGAGGATTGTTTCTTCTGTAGCTCGAGAAAACACCTGATTATTCCAAGAAAAGACGTTCTAACAGCATCAAATGATTGATATACTGAAGTGTCCTAAGAGACAATTTAAAACTACGGTGGCCCAGAAGCACAAAACACAATGACATGTCATAAAACTGAACAATAACAGAAAAAATACTTTTTTTTTTTTTTTTTTTTACAAAAATACACCAAATCAGAACCCAAGTTTAAACCTCAGTGAGGTTATTTCCTGTGTCTGGAGTTCGTCACTCATCACTCCAGTGTTTTTGAAACCCTGGGTATTTTTAAAATCTTTTTTATTGTGAAAGATCAGAAGCGGTGAGGTTGCAGTGATTTGAACACACATTGCAACACACCAACAGGAAGGATGGAACGAGGAATCTCCTTCCTTATATTCTCAATGAAGAACAAATTATCTGCAATCAATAAACTAACAAAAAAAGAACAAATGGAAAGTTCTTAACTCAAATGAGAACAAAGCTCCGGAGCTTCTTTTATAATTTCTTACAGGTAACGTTTGTGAAACACATTTTTTGATTTGCTTTCTGTTTAAATAAATTTTGAGGAATTATCATTACTTCTAAACATTATTCTTGTCTCAAAGTATTGTTTTAGAAAATGAATGTCCTCTTCTTTTACCAGAATTAGGCTCAAGCACAGATTTGCTCAGACTTTTTTCTTCTTTGTAACGCTCAGAGGAAGCCCTGAGACGAGGACAGACGTTCACTCAAACAGAAATCTGAGATAAACTCCAGCTGAAGCCACCAGACTTTAAACATCCTTCTGAAAATGTGGATATATCCTCTTTTGTTGTTGTATTTGTGGGGCACAAGTGTGTTTTGCATTTCAGGGCCACTGTATAAAAGATTTTGTGGAGAAATTTTTCAAATTCATCAGGCAAATGAAAACCGATCCCATCAGCAGAAGCTCCAGGCTTCAAGCTTTGGATGAAGGAAACCTTCAGTCAAAAGATTTAGCTGTCTAGTTGTGCCGATACACAAAAACATGTCCATTATTTATCTGTGACGGACCTCAGGTAAAGATCAGTGAACAGAACAGAGCAAATGATGCTTTCATCGTCTCAAATATGCTTCCAGTAAGATGATGCTGCAGATCATTGAACACAGAGGTGAGAGTTTCGAAGTCAAGCTGAACAAGAAGCACCATCCTTTTGTTCTGAGGCATCCTGCACCGCCTGATTTGCATCTTTGTGGTGATTGATGCAAAGAATAAGGAGCTTAAATGCTCCTCGAAGCTCTCAAGTCCAAAAGAGACAAATGATTGCCGTCTCTAATGGACTTCACTCATCAGTGCCTTACCTCAACACTTCCAGCTGCGCTTCAGAAATGAGAAAGTTGCATGCAACTAAAGTGCTGGCGTTTTGAAAGAAAGGAGGAATGACAAACGGGAAGATGTTCGGAAAAACTATTTCTCCGATTATAGTTTCAGAATTTGTTCTGATTTTGAAGCCATTACCAGATGGAAGCACCAACTCCAGTTTAAAGAGTTCTTCAGGTTTAATTGAGTTAAAATGAAAGCATCTTCCCCAACGGACCCCCATTTTTAGATGTGTTTTGTCTGAATAATATGGAACCAGGAACCAAAGATTCTTGACCCGTTTATTGATTTAAGTTTTAAAGATTTCAGCTCTCAGAGAATCTGTTTTCATGATGAAACTGAAATGTGGAGCAAGTTTTACTCTAAACAAAGCTGCACAATCATTAGGCAGCTCAGGGGGAAACATAAACATTTAATTAAAAATAAAAAGTTTATTGTGATTATCACCCTTAAATCAGCGCTGACACTAGTATAAATCACTTCCATCATCTCCAGGAAAAAAGCAACAACTCGTGAGTGTTTTAGAACTTCCATTTTCCTGATGAAGAGGAGGGTGAAGGGGTCTAGCAGTGCGCAGCATCACATCCTGTCTGACCTAACTGGGTGTAAACTCCGAGGCGAGGCGGAGAGCCTCCCTTCTGGGGGGCAGGCCGTGTAAACTTGATCATGTTGGATTACTGTCGGCTGGAGGCAGAAAAGGAGGAAGACAGCGCGCAAAGAAGCCTCCTTCGCGGGATTATTGGGACACTTTTCCATGTGATGCTCCGGATAAACTTTGGCTGAACGATGTTTGCGCCGCTTTTTGGAGCTTCTCCGTGTCTGAAGTCTGTTTTTACAGACCATCTCGTCTCATTTCACTGCTTCCAATATTTATATCCAAGCTGGTAATTAACATAATCTTGCATTCCTGTTAATTTCGAGACGTGAAGGACAACACGGAGTCCAGATTGCCCCCCAAACGCACATTTTTTGGCACTTTGTGAATGCAGCTGTAATCACCCGGGGGAGCCTTCAAGTGCTTAAATGGGTCCATCACGACGAGGAGACAATCAGGCTCCTTTATGTGTGAAGATCAGCAGCAGTTTCTGCACATTGTCTCTTATGAATAGACCGATCTCCAATTGAGCCTCTTCACTTTGGAGATTTTTCGATTTTCGATTATGCAGCTTTTTGAAATTAGGATGCGCCGCTTCTTCCTCCCTTAGCTTGGTGGCGCGGCTGCCTGCTCTTTGATTGACAGGTGAAATTGACACTCGGGCTGCCTCTCATCAAGCGAAGCATTTCAATCCGCCGCTAATTGCAGATATAGTGCCACCCTTTCTTTTCAGCGCTTGTGATTGCAACATCCAGCCTTCCGTTGCGCACAAAAGCAATGTGTGTAGTGTAGGTTTTTTTTCTTCTTCTTTTTCTTCTAATTGCATCAAAATTTCTTTTGTTGCCAGGGTTTAAATGCAGGAGGAACCGTAATTCGTTGTTTTGGACCGGATGTTGTTTGGGTTGGAGCAGAAATGCGTAACGCGCCGCGCAGACTGGATCTCCTCTCCGAATAGGCAGCGTTCAGCACCCGAATATGGTGAGTCACCAACATCTGGACCAGGTTTGGGTTGAAGGCTGTTCGTTCCTCCGTCCTTCTGTTGCTTTTTCTTATATATTAACATGTTATTATTATTTACAAAACGGGGCCGCGGGTGAAGCGTTTCATGGAGACGCATGGAGCAAAAACAGCAAAAGTTTCTAGAGAATCCCATTTAAGCAGCAGTTAAAGGCTGAAATGGTTATTTTATTTTATGTTCTTATAAAAACAAAAACAGGAATATGTTCAGGTGTTTGTTTCTATTTAAAATAATTGATTTTAATCAGATTTCAGCGCGTTTTTCTTCCTTCTGGCGCCAGATTTTATTTCCACATGAATGTAAATGTGCTGTGTTGTGTGGCGCAGTCCAAGCCGGAGGTGAAGAAGGAGTCCGAGGAGGCCAGCCCGCCGGAGGCCGCCTGTCTCTGCTCTCCTCCCGCGGCCAACCAGAACCAGAACCAGTGCGCGAGCTGCGGCACGGAGATCCACGACCGGTACCTGCTGAAGGTCGGACACCTTCTGCTTCCTCTACTCCTCACTTTGAATTTAGATCCCGTCCAGAATGTTTATTTTTTTATTTATTTGTATTTTTCTGGCTTCACTTCTCACACTTCGTGGTTTTTAAAACGCCACCAAATAAACCCAACTGTGGTTAATTTAAACCTCCAGAGAAGGATTTCTCCTGAGCGTTTTCTGACTGGACTCTATGTGTTAATTCATGTGTTGTGTGTGTGTGTGTGTGTGTGTGTGTGTGTGTGTGTGTGTGTGTGTGTGTGTGTGTGTGTGTGTGTGTGGTGGCAGGTGAACAACCTGAACTGGCACCTGGGCTGTTTGGAGTGCTCCGTCTGCAGGGCGTCTCTGCGCCAACACTCTAGCTGCTACGTTAAAAACAAAGAAATTTACTGCAAACTGGATTATTTCAGGTAAGAACAGAGCTCCTCTGAGCTCCTGCTTCTGGTCACAGATTATTATTATTATTATTATTATTATTATTATTATTATTATTATTATTATTATTATTATTATTATTATTATTATTATTATTATTATTATTTAGTTGTTTAAATATTTTTAATGGATTTATAAAAATCGCGACAGGATGGAAAATAAATAAACTCTGATCTCATTTAAAGAGCCGCAAACACTGATTATTTTAAAGCTATATAATGTTTGTTTTTATATTTTATTCAGTCGCTTTTTAATATTTTTAATTCCTGATTATTTTATTCTGTGTCAGCTTTTATTGTTTGTTTTTAATTCCTTTGTTTCTGGCTTTTAAAAGCTCGACACAAACAAAGATTGGTTGATTAATTGAACCTTAAATAGATAATATTTAAAATTATTTATTCTAATCATATATTTAAATCCGTAATGTTTAGAAAACAATGTTTATTTAAAATGGAAAAACTGTGCTTTTAATTTGAAAAGAAAAAAATATCTTTAAATCACTAAAATTCTTTTAGTTTAAATCTTTCTGCATATTTTAAAAAGAGGCCCCTTTAGATAAAACACATTTTAAAAAAGAAAAGGCTGTTTCTGTTACCTTTCTGTACGAAATCCAAAACAAACTAATTTTTAAATGTCCTCTGTAAATAAATATTTTTGATCCGTTCTGTTTTTTGGTTTTTAAAAAGTTTTGCAGAAAAAAAAACCTAAAGCAGAAGGTTGTTTTCTCTTTTAAATTTAATCTTTAATTTGTTGACAAATAAATATAAAATAATACATTTTCTTCTGAATTTTAACAACTTGATGTTTCTGAAAATATTTTGTGTAAGTGATAAATTACTGCCTATAAATGGGATCATTTCTCAGATTGTTCTCACAGCTAATTAATCTTTGCTCTGCTTCGGTCTGAACACCATTTTATGCCTGAATCATTTAGAGTTTTGACTGAAAAACAAAGCAGAAATGTCACTGAAACCATCAGCTATGTTTATGAACTTTTATATCTGCTTACATTTATCAAACTTAATGAGCTGAATGGTTTTTCAGTAGCCTGAAACATTCCTGCTTGTTGTTAGTTTTGGTCACTCGTCAGAGATCTTGCGCCTCTATAACTGGAAGTATTTGCTAATTTTGTGGCTCTTTGGCTTTAAAGGAGCCTCGTTCCTTTTGTGTTTACCCTCTGATCATGTATTCTGTAATTCAGTTACAACAAACCAAACCAGACTCACAGAAACCTCGAGCCAAAAGCAGCACATTGTGTTTCTGGTGGGTCTGCTCTTCGTTTTGATTTCCAGCCTTAAACCTGCCCAGATTTAGTTTCCTTTCTGCATCAAAACAGGAAACATGTTGGATTTTTCAGGCTACAAACTTGAATATGACTGATTGTATTTCTGATTTAGTTTGTAAAGATGAATGACCCACAGGTAAAGAAAAAAAATGACTCACTGAGTCCTCCTTCCCCACAGTAGGTTCGGGACGAAATGCGCCCAGTGTGGCCGGCAGGTGTACGCCAGCGACTGGGTGCGGAGGGCTCGAGGCAGCGTGTACCACCTGGCCTGCTTCGCCTGCTACTCCTGCAAGAGGCAGCTGTCGACCGGGGAGGAGTTTGGCCTGGTTGAGGGCAGGGTGCTCTGCCGGAGCCACTACGACATCATGCTGGAAAACCTGCGCAGGGCTGCAGAGAACGGTAACAAAAACCTCTAATGATGGCAAATCCACCCTCTGAGGAGGAAAAATGGGAGACATCATCAGGCTGATTATTAATTTATTAAAGTCTTATGATTGATAAAGCCACCTAAATACATAAATACACCTCCTGTATAGTTATTCATACTATAGCCATAGCTATACATACCTGTAGGAACATATTTATATATAAATCATTACTTTCACACTGTATATCACTGCATCATATGCTGTTTAACTAGATTCAATCTGTTTTCTGTTGCTTTGTACTTGTGACACGTGCATTGACAATAAGGTGGAATCTATTCTATTCAAAATGGAAAATTTAACAGTATTTGAGTGATAAATGAAACATATTTGGTTTTAATTACTGCAGGCTGCATGGGATCCTGATGCACGTCGTCTGGAGTTTCATATTAAAGCAGAATACAACAATTAGCCTTAAAACCTGTAAAAACAACTAGGGGTGGAAAAACTAAAACAATGCCAGGGATTTTTCTGTGAATCACTTGCTGGAAACACACGGGAACATGGATGTTTGAGCCAGTTGTTCTGCTTTTTTTAAAACAGATTTCTGACTCTAATGACGAATTCTGATTGTCTGATCTGCTTGGTCATTTAAATTGTGGGTTTGAAGCTCTTAAAAAATTATTCTACTTATTGAAATAGTCAAGTTTACAGAGCAACTCAGAGTAAATATCTGATGTTTTTCTTAATGAGCTCTTTGTTGCAATGATGTGATTTTCTCACTGACTGAAATATTCCACCACAAGAAAAGGGTTTATTCATTATTCCTATAGATGCATTATTATGCTGTTAATTTGAAGGGCTTTACAAAAAAAAGGTTTATACACAATTACATTTAGTTAGTTTTCTTGCTAATTTCTCACTCTGCTGTGTTTTCTATAAGTCAGGAAAATTGTTTCCCACATTAGTTTAAATACTTCAAACCGTGTAGCTGTTGGCGAGAAAACATCTGTGGTTTATTTGGACTCTGTTTATGACGCTAATTTGTGGAGATTGGGGCTTGTAAAGTTTTCGATTTTCTTTATTTTATTGTTGTTTTGAATGAATTGAGAGTCCGACGAGTGGATTTTAATTTGTGTTCAGGTACAGGACTGACTCTGGAGGGAGCACTGCCCTCTGATCAGGACTGCCAACCAAAACCAGCCAAGAGGGCGAGGACATCGTTCACCGCCGAGCAGCTGCAGGTATGTGCTGAGCTTGCGTCTGTGTGTGTGTGTGTGTGTGTTTAGCTGCGGTGCAGTGCAGTCGTTGCATACGAGTGTTTTTTGTCCTCGCAGGTCATGCAGACCCAGTTTGCCCAGGACAACAACCCTGACGCTCAGACGCTGCAGAAACTGGCAGAAATGACAGGACTGAGCAGAAGAGTCATACAGGTGGGGCTGGAAATGAGCATTACTGTGAAATCATCAAGAAATTTCATTTTCCACCCTCATAATTTTACAACTTGCTGGACTTGCTGGACATCTGCCATCCTTTTCCATTGATATATATTTTGAGATTTAAAACATGTAATTGTTTCATATTTTTGCATTTGGCTCCACAAAAGCATTCCTTTTCTGCTTTTACAGTAGCTTCATATTTTTATTTAAATACCAGAAATAATTCCATTGGCAAATTCAAAGTAGGTGAATTCTGTAGCAGTCCTTTTTTTGTAATGTTCAGTGTGTGACTTGTTTCCATTCTTGTTGAATGTTATGACTTTATGATGTGAACCTGCTTACATTTAAAAGAAACATAATGATCACTTTAGAAGAAGCAGAGAGCATTTTAAACACAAACACCTCTAATTAGTTGGAATAATTCCATCGCTGTCTGACCTAAATGGGCTATTAAATAATTAGCTTCTAATGAGAAGACCCTGATTCACAGCCGCTGCGTCCTTGTCCAGGTTTGGTTTCAGAACTGCCGAGCCCGACACAAAAAGCAGCCGCCTCCGAGCAGCTTCCCTCAGAGCGCTCCGATGTCCAGGATGCCGCCGTCGCTGCCTGAAGATATTCATTATTCCTCGTTCAGCAGCCCGGATCGGCCACACCTCCTCACCCTGCATGGATACCTGGACAGTGAGTTTCAGGTCTTTCCTGTGCCATCAATCTGCTTTGTTGTACGATTCTTGTTATCAATCATCTGATGTAGGTTTCTGCTTTTTACCAACACTGCCTCACCTCTCTAAATGCAAATCGAGGCAAGAATCAGAATTTTATTCGGTACTTACTGTAAAAGTCACTGCAGGAAAAACAATAAATGCAGAACTTATGTGAAACTTTGAGCAAAATGTTTTATTTATTGCTTTTTTAAAATAAGCTTGTCTGAGAGCTGCAGCTGTTTTTGTGCTACAAACCTTAGGGCTATGATGGGATGTTTCATCTTTAACTCAAAACTGTCCATACGTTTGTGTAACAATAAAATCTTACTCATGCAATAACGTATACTTTATAAATTAAAGGCATAATCTCCTTGAAGGACTACATCACCTGCTGCCTTTCATGTCAGAGATTAAAACTGAAATCATCTTGTGATGAGAAGGGATGAAGTTGTTGTAATTGATGTTGTACACATTCTCAGGTGATCTGTTAGTGCTTGAAGTATTTATTAGGAATGATTTTTAGCTACCACCACACCAAATTTAGATCAGTATCTGTAAAACTGAGTTATAGCCATTTCCATGTTGGTTAAGATTGGTTAGCTGTGTCAGCCATCTTGAATTGCAGTGATTATTGTAAACAACGATTACAGGGGTGCAGTGAGATTAAGTTTGGGGGAAAATGTTCAGAACATTTCTGTGCTTTTAGAATATGTAAAATATTTGTTCTCAGAGCAATGAGAAGATCTCAGCTGTGCTGCAGAGCTGTTGTTTGGGTCCTGGACTTTTGATTGGTTGGTCAGTCCTTTACTGAGTCCTAACCTAATCAGCTCATGTTGTTTGGTTTGAAGACCCAATAAGTCAAAGAAAGGATCTGCTTTAGTTTCTCTGAGCTTTTACTCTGAAATGAGGTGTTCTTTGTTGTTTTCTTCATTGCTGCTTACATCAGAAAGTGAGATTTTATTTTCTCAAAGTGGAATGACTCAGTAGATCAGAGGTTTTGCTGTGAGGAATTTAGAGTCTGATTGAATTAAATGTGTGATTTGTGACTTAGGTTTGGGTTTTTAAGCACTAACTAACATCAATAACCAGATAGCAGTAACTTCATGTAATTTCTCCTGGGTTTCGCAGCTCATCCCTTCTCCGTCCTCGCCGCTCCGGGCCACCTGACCCATCCGTCCATCTCTTTACCACAGCTTCCCATCAGCCGCTGACCCCCTGGGTCTGCATGTCCCCTGTCAGCACTCTAATGATTAAAAACAAAAGAATCCTGTGTGACGTCGTGTCGACATTCAGCAGCATCAGGACCTCACATTTCCCGTTCGATTTTTCATTTTGAGAGCTGAACTGTGGTGATGCAGAACTTAATGTTTTATCTCGTCTTTAAATGATGCATTGAAGACCTCTTTTGCTTTATGTTGCCTTTTTGCAGAATTTAAAACATTGCAATCAGGTTTTAAGTTTATTTTTCTTTTCATCCAGTTGCTTTTTTTTTTTTTGCTGCAACATAAGCTTTCATTAAGACAGAAAACAGGAGTGTTGTAGCACTACTACAGAAAAACCTCAGTGTTTCTTTTTCATTTTGAGTCAGTGTGAAGCACATTTGCAGCTTTACTGTTTGTTGTTGTACTGTTGTCAGAAAATGAAAACTCTTATTTATTCAGAACTAAACTTCCTTTTTAAAATGCACTTTTAAATGTGTCTTGATATGAAAAAGAAGTGATTGTACATTGTAAATACTGCTATGGTTTAATAAAATGTATCAGATCTGTTATCAGGCTGATGTGAAGAGCTAGAAGGGGAGTGTTTTGTGTGTGTGTGTGTGTGTGGGTGGGTAGCTAATAATGACTAAAGAAAAAGAAATGTCGGATTACACCAGGAAACTCCTTTTGCTCCTGCAGAGACTAAATCTAAAGGTCGCCTTTTTAGAGGCTGAGTTCCTGCAGTAACCTGTTATTGAGAGCAATATCCTGCCCTAAACCTGCTCATCATCTCCAATTTATATCCCACAACTAACAGGAAATACAATCAGTCCTACTGTGGAAACAATTACAAACGTTTTAACTTAAAGTGTGGCCATCGATCAGGTAGTTTGTTGGCTTTCAGGAGCTTTTTTAACACAGATTATCTTCAGATGTTACATTGATTGATGGCATTTAAGATCCTACAGCAAGAAGAAAGGACAGGATTCTCTGAGTTAA
Organism: Kryptolebias marmoratus; assembly: GCF_001649575.2. Classification (NCBI taxonomy): domain Eukaryota; kingdom Metazoa; phylum Chordata; class Actinopteri; order Cyprinodontiformes; family Rivulidae; genus Kryptolebias; species Kryptolebias marmoratus. Next base: position 26,655,252 of record NC_051430.1, on the reverse strand, counting down.
AGAAAGGTGTCAGATCTGGATTGTCCAACATGAATCGATATGGATTATTTTTTTAATAGTTGTACGTAAGGCCTCTTAAATCTTCAAATAAGAAAACTAAGGCTGGATTAAATGTTTGGTTGTTTTTTTTTGTTTTGTTTTTTTACCAAAGATGAGCTCAGTTTCCAGTTAGAAAACAAGTTTAGAGCACAAAACACAGATGGTTCAATCAGAAGATTTTCTGACTACGAATTTTATTTAGTCTTTTTTTTTTTAAGGATTTATTTAAGAAGTGCTGAAAGGACAAAGATAAAATGATGGAGTCATCGAGACTCAAAATATTAAAATATCAAACTGGAAACTGAAACAGGCTTCTTAACTTAAAGAACTGAAATACTTTATTGGGTAAATTCCATGATTTTTACATTGTTGGTTTAAATTTTGTGTTTAAATTTTCCTTGTTGGATCTAATTTGTTTATAAAGCAAAAATAAGGGAGTAAAGCTTATTCTTTTTTTATTAGAGGAATACATCTGCTGTTTCTTATGGAGGAGAAAAAAATAGAATAACATTAGGGTTTTCAAAAGATGTTCTCTTTTGTTCTTATTTTTCTGTATTAAAGTCTTGGGATTCTTATTTCTTTCTAATCAATCGTTTTTAATCAATTCCATCCAGGAGGAAACCTGCTCGGGAAAACGACGCTGCTTCTTGTGAAATTTTAGAACAAAAGCCGTCTTCCTGCTGAACAGAGATGATTATCAGGCTGACACAGTTTGGGCCACCTGCCAGCACTACACTGTAAAAATTTCTTCCCCCTCTCAGATACCAGCGCTTAAGGAAACGTCTCCCTTTACGCACGAGCATCCCTGAGCGTTTAAGCCACCCCGTTTTGTCATCCTGTAATGCTCGGTGACTGGCAGCTTCAAGTGGTTGCAGATGAAAGAGGGCCCCCCCTGCTAATGAATAGGCCCCTGATTGCAGAGCTGCTCGCTTGGAGGATTACAGCGTCGGCTGCCTAATGAGCAGATACACTACGGTGCTCCTCGTCTCCAAGTGTTCACATTTCTCCCCTTCACGCTGATGAGCTCTTCTCTGCACAACAGTCAACAAAAACCTCTGTGGAAGATTAAAACATGAGCCATCTTCATCAGCCCCCTCCCCCCGCTGCCAAAGTTTATTTCAGATGCTTCCATATTCTGACAGGGTCTGCTAATTTCAGTTTTTTTTTTCATCTCCTTTCCACTGATTCACTTGACTGTATTTAACTGAATTGAGCTGCCATGCGAAGTATTTGAAAGGGAGATAATGGCTCAGTTTCAACATTTAACATCAGCTGGGAGTTAAATGTGAGATTTATGCTGTAAAGTTTCACATGAAAAACAACAAAGAGCAACAGAAACAATAGATGGGTGGCAGGTATGTACCCAGTAGGAACCAGGTGAGTATCTAGCACATACAAGCTTGTATTACTCATCACTACCTTGTTGAGCAGCTGTGAGATATTTTACACCAGTTTAATAAAAACTGGACTTATCGTATGTCTTTGTAAAACCAAACTGGTTAAATCTGTTCCTGCAGAGAGATATTTTGCAAATGCTCTCCTGGTAAGACAAATCTGGCCATTCGCTGCACTCCTGGTTTTTCATACCTTCAAATGATAACGTTTGCATCACAAGGACCCCACCCAACTTGTGTGCTCTAGCAACACACAGAATATCTGCAAGGACCAGGGGTTTCTGCAAAAAAACAAACAAAAAAAAAGACAACTTAGTGTCTGCAGTTTTAAATTCTCAAATGTCTGAATTTACCAGCACCGCTGTGGAAGAAAAGAGGTAATATTGTGTGAATTAAGATACTATCTGGGTTGATGAATTTCCTACACTTTTTTTAGATATATATACAATCTGACAAGCTGTAACTCTTTGCAGATGTCAGTTAAACAATCTGCCTGCATGGATTATCAACGGCAGGTTAACTTGAGGCCTGATAGTCAGAGTGACAGTAACTAATTAAAGGAGAGGCTGGAAGGTTAAAAATCTGTTACTTTATTCAAGACATTTAGGTCAGTAATTAACTTTGAACTGGGTTTACTTTAATCTAATTTTTAACGTCGTAATGTTAAAAACTGTAAGCGGTCCAGGTCTAACACGCATGGCGACTTTTCTCTCAGCAGCTGCTGCTTTTTATTGAAGATGTCATCCATCAGCCGGTTGGTGTTACATGTTTTAGTGATATAACTAAATTTGTAGCTCAAAATTAGACTAAGCTATTCTAAATTCAAGATCTGGACCACATTAACACATAAGTGTGTTAGCAGAGCACGGGTGAACGTTTTGAGACGAGATGTCCTCCTTTTAGGCAAACTGAACCACATTGAATTTACTTTGCGGCTTGGTGTTTTGTTTAAATGTGGATATGTCCCAGGCCTACCATTTAACTTTGGCTATAAAAGCACGGCACGACCAGATTTCCAAACAAAACTAAAACAAAGCCGAATGAATGCATTTGGTCCTGGAATATAGGGCCGGTAAACAGTGCACTATAGAAGTTCAGGCAAATAAACACATCATCTTTTTATTTTTATATACGTGTAAACGATTACTCCTACAGTAGCAACGAAGAGGAAAGTTGACAAAAAAACGAGGCAAAAGCTGAAACTTATGATTCACTTCATCCAGGCTGACAGCCAGCTGTGCACTTTGTAAAAATAAACACGGGACTCCACAGCAGCTTCCCAGAATGGGTTTATTTTTGGGGCGGTGACAACGGCTTTGAAATATCACAGCACTTAAGTTTGATTTATAAGAAGCCAAGGTAAGATCTAAATCACGTTCCTGAGGCATGTCGAAAGGAAAATGTTCTGCGTGTCAGGCTCGGTGGAGATACCGAACGCCTGAGGACTGGGACTGGTGGGAATTACCAAAACTTGTTGGAGAAACATACAGCTCAACTTAAGTTGCTTTCAAATACAAACTCCAAGATAGAGCTTGAATATCTTTTATTAAACCAGTGAAAAAAATAAGAAGGTTCATATTCATCTGTTTTAATTATAATCCGGATGATTTGACCTCAAAACTTAACCTTTGCTTCATGAAGAATTAACTCAAAGCAGGAAAAAGATCATTAACTTGGTAAATGAATTTCAGTTTTTCAGCTGTAAAGTGATTATTGGCTCATAAAAAGAAAAAGTTAAATGCCTCACACATGTTTTGGCCTTAAAAGACAATTTTTTCTTTTTTGTCTCAGCAAATTGCATTTAGTAAACAACAAATATGAGCTCTATTGCACTCCTACAGTAACAATACTTCTTGTTTCTTATAATATATAAGAGATTTGATTTTAACTAGCTTTCTTAATTGAGAAGATAAATCTAGTTTATTAGAGATAAAAATGATTGCAATTTAGTATAACTTATGGTGTTTTATTTAAAAATATTATTGAATCGACACTTTAGATTTTGTTACAATGAGTTTTTTATATAAAAATACTTCAGACAAATTAAAATGTTACTAAAGAGAAGATAAAATTATAAATTTAAGTTAACTTTATTTTACTTCATTAAAAGATTCAAATTCATTGTAATCAACAAAATTGTGAGATTTAGAAACCATTTCATTCCTTTTATTTTGCTGATGAAGTGATTTTGTCAAATACTGTGTGTCAAATGCTTCTGGATCTTTTCTTTACAAGCACCATGCGGCAGTATTGTTTTTTATCCACAAGGTGGCAGTGTTTCCAGACCCATTGGCTTGTAAGAAGCAGAATTACAAACAGCTGATCTTGACTAGAACAGGACCTGAGTATAATGTTGTTGTTTTTTAAATTAATTAAAACACTTTTGAACATTTGTCAACATGTTTAGGCTTTGCAAAAGATTCAGGTTTTGATTTTTGCGATCAGATTGCATCCCTGCTTTTGCATAAAGTCTGCAGTTAAAGAGGCATCTTGGCATGCCATGTGTCCTTTACTTTGAGAGGCTTTCAGCTGCGAGGTGCTGGTGCCGAACTCCAGCGGTTATTGGGCGAGACGTGGGACACACCCTGAACAGGCCACCAGTTCATCGCAGGGCCAGCACAGAAACACACTCACACCCAAGGGCAACACGGGACCTCCAGGTAACCTAACATGTACGTTTTTGGACTGTCAAAGGAAACCGGAGCACCCAGAGAAAACCCAGTCATGCACAAAGAGAACATGCAAACTACACACAAAAAGGCCACAGCTGAGTTTGCCTTTGTGCAGTGCTGCACAGAGATTTCTCATTTCTAAATTAAGCCTAATTTATTAGGTTTTTCTCAGCTGGGAACAGGATCTGTCCATGATTTGGTGTATTGTTACAAAAACTTTGTCCTCTTTTAGAAATGACAAATTTCAGATTTTGGTTGTTCCGGTCTTTTAAAGAAGGTCCAGACAAACGTTTTGACTTTGTAAATATTAGTTTTTGCTCTGGTGAATAAAAATTATAGTTGTACTGTTTTAAACTGTTTTGTAAATAACGATAAAGTTCACAAATGTGAAAGAGTTTCGATCCTGTCTGAAGCAACAGTATACAGTAACCTCACCACACAAACACCTGTCAGAAACGTCACGGAGGAAATAAAAACGCTTTAGTGACTAAGACGTACTGCGAAACACAAAGTGTCTGAAATCCCCAAATGACAACATGCCTGCAGCGCTTTGTTCCCTGAAACATGCTCGAGTTTCATGAGACAAGTTTCAGGAGAAACACAAACCCCTCTGGCATGATTCTTAACAATAGTTCGACTGTGTGGTCTTCGTCTGCACATTGTGGTATTTTGCAGCATCATATTGACCCACAATCAACATATTTTACTTTATTTGTTACACAGGTTTATTCAGACTCCTTTCAGCCTAATGTGGGTCCATTCTTCTTTACATTTTGAACACTTGTGCACAAAAGCTCTAAGACTCTCTTTCTTACTGCAGGTTTTTATGTAACGCTGCTGCTTTCGCTGCTTCTGGCTCTTGGTGGAGAATCATGTTTCTCTGTTCCTGACACCCTTTTTTGTTTCCCGAGTATCAGACAAAGTTTCTCTTTCAGCTCAAATCCATCCAGGAGACAAACTTAAAGCAATGTTTGACTGAATCCAAACAACTGCTTAAGTTGGTTTATTTATTAACCATAACAAAACTATAAACAATACAATGGATGAGTTTGTAGAGTGAAACTGTAACCCTGTTTTTTTATTATATTATTATATTTTATTAAAATGGATTTTAAAATTATATTTCGTTCATCTAAAATAAATTTAAAAGACTTTTCCCCCTGAACTTTTAATGTTCATTTTTGAAAACAAGTTTCAGATTGATGCTTTTAGCAGCTGTAGAAATCCATTACTCTGAAAAAAGTGAAGCTTCTGTATTTATGATCTGTTAAAGTTAAAGTACACATATCAAATGCTACAGCTCTTATTTTGTTGTAAGATTTACAACGTTTTAATCATGTCCCTAACTTGACTCCTAACTTTGAATTGTAGTCCTTAAAATCGGATTTAACTAAAGTTGGCAAAAGATAACACATTTTTTATTAAAGAAAAACACCCAAGTGAAGTTGATTTACTCTAAAATTGTTGATTTATTTCTTCAAGTAACTGAGACTTGTTTGAAGGTCTTCATGGGATCATTTGGAAAGCCTAATATTGACCACTTCAGCACAACATAACTTAGAAAACCTGATCATGGCGGTGAAGTTGAATGAAAATAGCAGATAAATTTTTACTGTCGTGAAATAAAATACCAATGTTTAGACAAACTTTAATCTTCAGTTTTGTTTCTTGTGTTTAAAGAAAGAAGAAGGAAACTGGTTGTGTAATTGTCGTCAGCAGGTACTTTGAATAAAAGAGACTTCTCGGCTCATTTTTTGCTGTCCTCGATCTGCTCCACCTCACTGCACTCATCGACCACCTTTCCATTGATCACCGTCTGCGTGACGACTTTTACGATCTTCCTGGTTCGAACCTCGGGGTCTTCTGTAACACAGGAGGAAAACAAGATGAGTCACACTGAGAGAACAACACTCAAACGTGTCATTAACAGTGGAATGAAAGAAAAATACAGTTTACTGTTGCATTCAGTGTCTGGAACACTTGTAAAGGAGAGGTAACAATGAGTTATCGGTGGTTTTTGTCAGGATCTTTTTTATCTTGTGTGGATATCAAGTGAACACATAAATAACTCAAAGGATTGGATTCTCCTGGAGGATTTTATGAGCGATACTCATTCGTTAAAACCAACCAAATGCAGAAAATATTAGTATTTTTTGCTCTTGTGAACGCTGGTCTTTGGTGTCAACAGATATAACTGCATCCTGCAAAAACCCCATCATCACAATATAAAGAAAAGACCATTTATCAGTTAGTTAAAATAGTCTGAACTTACTTTTAGGAGGTGGGGGAGTTTGTTTCACCCTGTAAAAATGAAACTATATGAGTTTATTCCATAAAAGCAAAGCACTCATTTAACAGTATTACATAATAAAACAATCCACTCTTTTTTTCTTTAGCTTTGAGTCTGTATCAGATGTGATGAAATTAACAAACATTTAGTCATGACATAAAAGCACAATCTGCTCATAGGCAGCAAGAATCCAGAGCTACTTTCTTGGAATCAGTGTGAAGAGACCCCCAGCCCTCCCTTACATTTCCTCCCCTTCCAGCAGCCTCCTGTAGGTAGCGATCTCCATCTCCAGGTTCTGCTTGATGCGCAGCAGCTGCTCGTAGTCGGTTTTGTTGCGCTGCATGTCCAGACGCAGCTGGGACAGCTCGTCCTCCAGCTGCATCAGTGTGGCCTGAAGACGGTCCATCTCCACAGAGTATTTTTGTCCAGTTTCTCCCAGGTTCCCCTCCAACACGCTCACCTGACAACACCAAATACAGACTCTTGGAATGAGAGCAGAAAGCTGGACAGCTAACTTGATGATTCAACATGTCCTGTTTTTTACAGCCTAACTACTGAGACTTTGTGCTATTTTAATTTTATGTGACTATTTGCTTTTTGAGGCTTATTTTTTACATTTTCAAGTTATTTCAGACCATAAACTGCCTCCAAGTATGAAACATTTTCAACATGTAGTCTGCACAGTTCCAACTTGCAGCTTTCTTTAGTTTTACGCTGCTGTTGGATAATAAGTTAAGATTAAATGTTCTGATTTAATAAACGCTTGATTGATAGGTGGTATTTTATGCACATTTTTGCCATTTCTGTGAGGTTTATATAACAAATTTTAAGTGAAAAGAAAAAAAGTGAATTGAATTTTGCTCGTCTGGTACCATAGCAACAGCTGAAGCGTTGAAGGTTCACCAAATGTAGTCATTTGATGCAATTTTCAGCTTTAACCATCAGACTAAACTGCTTGATGATGATGGTTGAAGCACAGACAATGAGCTCACCTTTTTTTATGGTTTCTTTGTAGACAGACCTGTTCTAACTCACCTTCACCACTCAACCAGACGTACTGTCTGTCAGCATCAAAACATCTATGCATTCAGTGTTGAGAGCTCTCGATCAGGCTGTGCAAACATATGAGCCTCTGCAGTTTGATCTCTGCTCACATGAGACGCTGACATTGGCTCGATTGTGTCCCGACACACTGACTGATCACAGGAGGTCAGTGAAATTTGCTGTGTACACTGTGTCTCCTACAGTAATAGATCAATGTACACAAAGAGTAAGCAGCTGTTTTCCATTGACTGTCACAGCTGGTCTCCACCTCAGAGGAGGTGAGGAGCCATGCAGAAAAAAAGACCACACCTAAGCTTCTGAAGTAGTCTTAAGTAGTTTTCTCTAAGCTTTCTGAAGGTCTGTAAAAGTTTTCTTTGGACTTATGCTGATTTCTAACTTAACGTCAGCTCTTCCACCTGACTTGTACACTGTGCAGAGTGTGGTGAAAAAAAATTAAAAGTGGACAAATGGAGGACAAAAGCAAAAGGGTCGGGCCTAAAAATACAAGTCTTGGTACTGCAAATGAGAAAACAGCTCTGTAGGAATCCCCTTGATGGAGCTAAAGTATCATTTTATGTGGTATTTCTTACAGATTCAGCTGAAGAAATGAAACCAAATTGTGTCTTTGTGACAGACTGCTGGGAACAAAGAGCCTAAAGATGCCATCTAAATGAGTTCTCTGTTGTCTGTTATGTTGACATTACTCTGGTTCATTCTTTCAGTTCAGGAGTTTTGTTATCCTGAATGATTTTATCGATCAGAGTTAAGTGTCTTAACAAACAAAAAAAAAGATTTGACTGAAAATTATCAGAAATGTTTCTGAAACACCTTCACAAAGCCTGAAGAACTATAGACCTAAACCAGTTTAACAGATTATAACTCTTTGGCTCTTTTAAATAAATAACTTGATCACTTGAGGCTTTTGCACAGCGCTGTAAGTGGTGGTTCACATTTATACAGAACATATAATCTTTGTGTCACCTGTCTCCGAAGACTGTCAAGCTCGACCTCCAGAGCCTGCAGGAACCGTCGCCTCTCACTGAGCTCGCCCTGGGCACAGCGCAGCGCCTCGTTGCTTTCTTTGACCTCCGACTGAACCGCCTCTAACTGTGAACATCAGAACATCGTGCATCACGTAAAGGGTGCATTCAGTAACAGAGGCCGCCAATAATACAAGAAGAATAAGAGTTGATTCGCACTGACCTTCTTGAGGTACCAGGTTTCAGCCTCCTCCTTGTTCTTGCGAGCGATGCCCTCGTACTGGACCCTCAGCTCGGCCATGATGGCCCCCAGGTCGGGCCCCTGGGCTGCATCCACCTCCACGTTCACCTGCTCGTTGGCAAGACGCGCCTTCAGGGCGCTCATTTCCTGCAATAATTAATGAAGGGAACATAACAAACAATAATTAATAGTTTAACATCTTTCATCTATGCCTGAGCTGCCAGAACTGCTTGAACCGTCATTAATCCAAATATACAAAAAAAAAAATATTTGTGGAGCACAGGACTACTGTTGTTTTTAAGTATATTTCTATTAAACCAACACTTTGCCTAGCACTTCTTTCTCATTTCCCCACCATTTTCCAGCTGAATGTATGCAGCTTACGGTAATAACAGTGGTGCGTTTATAAGGGAACATGCATGGCTATTATCTAGACAATAGCAGCTTGATTTCAGTCAAAGGTAGATAATAACAGTCCTCTGAGTTTTGGCCAAATGAAGTGACGCTAACAGATCCTCTGAGCTGCAGTGAGACAGTTAACAAGAACAAGTTCACAAGATTCCATATGTCTTAAATAAAAAGTGCATATTCGTTTAAGTTTAAGTTCTGAATCCTGTCATCTTTGATTAAAAGAGATCTGCTTTCAGAGGACAAAATCTGATGCCCTCAAATAGTTCTTTTTAGATATGTAGTTTAAACCTTGAGCTGCTGTATAGATTATATATATATATATGTAATAAATGTAAGTTTGGAGGATAATTATCCAAACTGCATGCCATCTTGTTCTAAAATCGTTGATTGAAAACTCTCCACTTTGTGTTTTCCTGCCAAAGTAAAGATGAAGCTTTTAGTTGTGACTGATAAAACACATAACATGGTTTTCTATCATTTGTTGCACAAGCTGCTGAAGAAAAAAAAAAAAGTATCTTGGTAGGAACATAAATGGTTCTTCTGATCAATATTACACTGCTGTGTATATGAATACTATGTAAAGTGCCAACTAAAAAAACACTTAAGTCTAAGGTCACATCCTGGACACCACACCTGACTGTCTAAACACTCACAGTGTCTGCAGCTGATCTGTCTCCTGAGTCGTGTAAACGGGAGTTATCTTGATATCTTGGAGCTCTGTGGTTACTAAAGACAGAGGGTGTGTCCCGCACACGTACTGTTATCATGTTTCAGATACTGGTATACCTGAGAGAAAGTAAACACTGGCAAAGCAAAGTTTTGGATCAGCTGGTCCTGACTTATTCGGTCGTACAGAGACGCAGGAAACTGGTTTTCATGCAGCGCAAAACCACATTACATTATTTACAGTAATTCTGTTTTTTTAATGGTTTAATACAACATATGAAAGGAGAAACTTCTAATTATGGATGCAATCAGATACTAAATGTGTCTTGACTTTAAAACACCCCCTTTTTTTCATCTACACTTTCCTTGCAGTTAATTTACAGTAAGAAGAATGGTTCTGCTCACTCATATCTCACAACAGAAAACAGCCCACTGATTAAAAAAAAAAAAAAAAAACAAAAACAGCCTTTCAGGTTCAGAGATGCGGACTACAAGTTGGCAGAAGTCTCACCTCATCGTGATTCTTCTTGAGGTAGTACAGCTCCTCCTTCAGGCTGTCCAGGTCACCTCGCAGGGTGGCGATGATCTGATCGTGGTCCGACTTCGCTCTCTTCAGAGCCTGACAGTCCCTCTCCACCGACTGGCACAAAGCGGCCTCAGCCTCCCATCTGCAGAGAATAACACAAAAAGAAGAGGGAGTCATCGGCAAATAGCTGCAATCTTAATCAAAACAGCTCACACTAAAAGTTAAGATATTTATTAGGATATCTGTAACACCTTAATGTTCAGGATTTAAAAAAAAAAAAATTCTATTTTGAGTAAAACAGAAACAAAATGCTTTAATTTCAGGACTTTTAAATAAAAACAGGATGGTCTGACCACAAATATTGATGTTGTCAAATAAAAGTAGCATTTTAATGTTGTACTTGGTTCATATGGTAGCAATACATAATACAACCAGGTACATGTACCACATACGTACAAAGTATGTACCGGATAAGTACCACGTATTAACCGATAAGTACCAAGTATGTACTCTGTATGTGCCTGGTAAATACCAAATATGTACCTGGTAAGTTAAAGGTATGTACTGGGCTGTATTATGTTAAATTTAAAAAGCACCAGGTATGCACCATGTAAATGTCAGGTCTTTCTGGGTTGTATTATGTACTGCTTACAAACATACATATGCATTTTAAACCTTTTTTTAAGTTTCTCAAATCTGTGCAAAGTATAATGTACACTGATGTTAAGCTCTGTTGGTAAAATCCACCTGAACTTTACAGCTAAACCAATTCATCACTGTCAGTCACTGCATCTCCCCTTCACATACCATCAACACGTTGTGAAAAACCCCAGCAGTGGGCGTATCGTGACTCCGCCATTTCTGCCAGATCTTTACCACATTCAGGGATGGAGTCCATCACATCCTGCTCTAAGCTGTTTGTTGCCTGAGCACCGTGAGAATCTCAGCTCTTATTTCACAGGCTGACAGAAAGGTCATTTATTCACATTGCTCTGCAGTCTGACGCTCCCGTGCGAACACTCGCAGGCAGCTAAAAGAAAAGAAGCTCTGTGTGACACTCACTTGACCCGAAAATCATCGGCGGCCAGCTTGGCATTATCAATCTCCAGCATGATTCGAGCATTCTCCAGCGTCCTCTTTCTCACCTGTGCAAGAAAACACGGTCAACATTTAGTTCAAACTGGACATGTTTTTTTAAAGTGCCCTTTTTTTTCTTGCGATGATCTGCTCAAATGTAGTTTTGTGGCTTTTTCATGAGAAAAAGCTTAAGATATTTATAATTTGTTCCTAAAAGACCATTGTATGAATGCTGTTTCAGCATTTACACAGCTGTCTTCATGTTTGTTTGTTTTTTCCAGAAATGATTTGGAATTGAACTACTTCTGCATACTTTGAAATATTTTAGTTGTTCATGTATCAAAACATTCAGCTCATTCAGAGGTTGGATGATGTAAAATTTGGTTTTTGGTACCTTTTATGCTTTCAAAAATAATTAACTTTAGCATTTTTTTAGCTACCATTTTCCTACTATTGGCTTTTAAGTACTGTTTTGCCTATTTTGGCTTTTCAGCTAGTGTTCTGCTACTTTTAGCTTTTAGTTTGTCTTTTACTACATTTAGCTAGCATTTTGCCACCTTTGGCTTTTACCTCATGTTTTGCACCTTTTAGCTACTGTACTGCTTCTTTGAGCTATTAGCTGGTGTTTTGACTCTTTTAGCCATAATGACTCGGTTTCAGCTTCTTCAGCAGTCAGCACACACAGAAAATGCAGTTTCTCCAGTTTCCTGCAGCGTAACATGATGTTTCAGCATCCCTGCAGTCTGAATCACTGACCTCTTGCCCGATGGCATGTGCCTGAGCCATCATCCCGTCGATGTCATGACATTTTGGAGTTTTCTCCATCATGAGCTGCTTGATCTTTACCTCCAGCTCAGCGTTGGACCTTTCCAGAGACCTGACCTTGTCCAGGTAGTTGGCCAGCCTGTCATTCAGGCCCTGCATCATCTCCTTGTCGCTGGTGCCGAGGCCGTTCAGGTTGAGGCTGGAGCCCAGCATGTTGAGGCCGTTCCCCACAGAGACGGAGCGGGACAGAGACAGCGTGTTGATGGTGGACAGAGGAGAGACGGTGGCCTTGGAGCGAAGGCTGCGTCCGCTGTCCCTCACAGACACACTAGAGAAGGAGGGCTGTCGCACCGAGAAGCTGCGCATGGAGGGGGTGGAGGCCATGATGTTCACTGCGGAGGAATCAGAACAGTTTTAGCTTCATGGGAGCGCACATGAAGTTCATCTCTGCTTTTCTGCACAGACTGGAACACAGATCAGACAGGAAGACAGCTTTTAATCCTTTTGTTTAAGTTTAGCCTCTTTTGAGAGCTGCTTTACTTTGCTAGACAGCAGCTTGGTAAAACTTTGAGAAGGTTTTGCACCTGGACTTCTCTGTCTTTGTAGGTCCTACATATCTGTAGCTACTTTCTGGTTTTATTCCGGGCGTTCTGACAACATGGACCCCTGCCTATGCCTTTGATAAACCATGGAGCAGAGATGCTTTTTACAAACACTTAAACTCTTCTTATGATGTTTTCCTGAGTTGGATGGTCTGTTTTATTCTTGGACCAAAAAAAAACATTGTTAGATTCAAATCTTGGCCTTTTCGATTCCTTTATACAGACTTTAGAAAAACAGCGTTCAAATTTGTTGCATCCAACTCTTAATATCAGCTCCAAACCACCTGAATCTTAAAGAAATGGTCTCTAAAATAAATTAAATCAATTTTATGCATTCTCCATGTGCAAACATATGTCTAATAATGTTAGAATTGATCAGCACAACCACTGTTTAAAATGCCTGCTGAAATTATTACAATAAGTACATAGATTGATAACTTTTTCAATTGTAATGCTTATAGTTAATGTTTAGGTGTATTTATCTTTTGTGTTGTCACTTTTGCTGTTTCAGCTGCTGTTTGTCTTGACCAGGAAGAGATTTTAGATTTCAGGAGTCATATGTTTTTGTTGTAAAAGCCATAGAATGGACCTGTTAATGAATGTTCATATATCACATTATAACTTTGTTCTTGCCAGTTTATTTTTTTAAAGAGAAATACTTCATTAAAATCTTGTCCTGTGTGAAATTTAGATCTGCAGTTTTAAAGTATAAAATTTCCCCCATTCAGTAACAATAACTGTTTTGCTAATTCATAAAAAACGGAGAGAAAAAAGTTTCAATCAGTACTCACATGTGGCTCAGCTCTTCAGAAGGTCTTTCCTTGCTCGGGCTTCACTCCTGATGGTGAGAGGGAGTGTTGTTGCTGCATCGGCTTTCACAGGTGAGTCCTGCAGAGGTGGGCCGGTCCTCACCGAGGAGGAGCCCCTGAGGTGTCCAATCCTTCAGCAACAGAGAGGAGGAAGCAACACGACACCTTTCATATAACAGAGGCACAGCTAAACAAACATTTCCTCTTGTTCAAATTTTAATTCAAAGAAGGAAGTTTGTTGGTTTAAAGGCTAAAAAAATACTAAATGTTTCTTTATCAGTGAATGAAACTGTTACATTTGCTAAGTTAGTTTTGATAGTATGGTTAAACCTTCCAAAAATGAGGGTAAAATTAATTAAAATTAGCAGAAAACAATACATGAGTCACTATAGTTTCTGTATTATTAAAATTCGTGGCACAGAAACTGGCTTTTAGATTCAGAACAATGACACCGTTCCTGGGGTTTTGGTCCCACTGGTTTGGTGAAACGGGTGTGTGCTTGCATGCTGCAGACCTGGCTGTCTCCACGCGGCACTGAGGGAGGATACAATGCCTTCAGAGTGATGTGAGAAGCTGAGCACGACCCAGCGGCTTGGAAGCAGGAACAATGAAGGGCCAGAGTGAAAGGAAAGCAAAGACCCCTGAGAAATGCACAGAGAAATGCAGGGCGTGGGCGGGTCAGGCCGAACTGAAAACCTCGGCTTTATATTCACACACGTCCATATAATAAGAGTCGGTTATCTTCTGGCATGTAATCTGCTCCTGTATTCCTGATTATTATTTTTTAAGAAAGGTCAAATCACTCAATGGTTCTGACCTGGTTTAGTTCAGTGTTTTATGTGCTACGTCTCCCTCCACCCAGCTCCACCCAGAACAGCCTGTTGTGGTTAAATTCATTCTTGAATTGTTCGGTGTGTGAAGTTCTTTTAGTTCTGGTCATGACAGGAAGACGTGGCTCTGCAGGAAAGGGGGCAGAGTGGCACACAAAAGCGTTAACACCAAAACTCAGTGAGATCAAATGATAAAAGGATGACTAAACAGTATTTTATGACAATGTTTGTGCTTCATGTGCAAATATTAAGCTTACAGTGAGGCACGGAGCTGGAAAACTAGAGTAAAAAAAGACAGTTTAAAAAATAAATGCTTCTGAGTCTATTATTTTTCTGTATATTAGTTTGCTTTTATACTCTTTGTATTGACATTGCATATAGATTTTGGCTATTTTAGACTGTTTATTTTCCATTTATGAACTGAACGTCCATCCTTAATAGTTTTGGTCGATGTGCCGACCATTATTTTAAAATAAATACGGAGCAGTCCCTAAAACAAACAAAAAAACAACCCAAACATTTCTTCTCGAGTTGGTGCCTTGTGTAAAATGTTCCAGCTGCTTTTATGAGCATTTGCAGTAATATTCTTGTCATATTTCGTGCTGTTATGTTCTGTGAATCACCTGGTTTTGAAAGGATGTGATGACAGGAACAGAGAAAAATCAGCCCACAGTCTGGGCAGTATATCACGTCAGTGTGAATTTTCTATAGATCGTCACTCCAGTGTGAAAACACACATCTCCAGAGCGTGCTGTCACTGATGATGTTTCAAACTGCAGCCTGTAAAATGAAATGATTTTGTCACTTTGATGAGAAACTCATAAACTCCAAACATATATGTTTAAGAATACAGTAACTCTCAGACTGTCTGATCAGCATTTATAGCTGGAAAGAAAGCAAAGGTTTTGTGAAAGAAAAGAGAAACTGTCCACAAACTGACTAGTGGTCTGTACTCCTACACAAACTGAGTGAAGCTCCTGATTCTCAGAGAACATGAACACATCAGATCATTCAGGGTTTATCTTTATTGTAACTTGAACTGTTTTCTTCTGTTTTCCCAGTTATGATTCACTGACAACATTTCATCTCAACATGAGATAAAGATTTAAATCCTGTGACCTGAGCTGAGATGTTTTAACCTCCTCTTCATCTCTGTTAGGAGGATAAAGACTCCCTCTTGTGTTCTTCATCAGTTTTCAGGTTTTCATTTTCAGGCTGCAGGAATAAATCTACTGAGACTCTGACAGCTTTAAAACAAGACGAGACAGGAGGGAAGAAATCAGTCATCAGATTTGAGTCACATCCAAAAGAAAAAATACACAGAAGTCAAATTTTTTGATTCTTGAGAAAAAGATTTATTGATTACTGACACCATTAAGATCTTTACATGATAACATGGTATGTTTCCTTCTTTGTTAATGTCCATGATTATATATCATGTTTTAATTATAAGTCCTCTGGCTCATCAAAAGATAGAGCGTGGCGTGGAGAGGAAAATCTTTGTACTGTTTTCCTGCTTCCGATCCTCTTATGAGGCCGCGGTGGACGATAACCTCGGAGGGCAGCACTGGTCTCTGGTTCTGGTTCTGGTTCTGACACTAAAACATCCACTTCAGTCACTTTCAAAAAAATGTTAGTCCCTGTGTCTCTCAGAATGTCCTGTAGTTTGTCTCTGAGCTCTGACACAGCTGCTGTCACATCTTCAAAGTATCTCAGAGGATGAGCTCTGGTGCTGGATGAGTGTGGAGACCCACTGAATGCTGACACTGAGGGGTAGTTGTGGAGAAACTGGTTGTGATCCTCTGTGTCTGACAGCTGCTTCAGCTCAGCTTCTTTCCTCTTCAGCTCAGCGATCTCCTGCTCCAGCTTCTCCTGAAGCTCTTTGACTCGACTGGCCTCAGTTTCCTGCTGGGATCTGATCTGCTGCTTCACTTCAGAGCTTCGTTTCTGGATGAGCTGGATCAGCTGAGTGAAGATCTTCTCACTGTCCTCCACTGTTTTATCAGCAGAGACGTTGATGGCCTCCAGCTCCTGTTGAAGCAGCTTCACGTCTTTCTCTCGGTCCTGGATTCTCTGCTGGATGTTTTCTTGCTTTACTTGGAGCTCCTTCTGCTTCTCGCTCCTTTCTAGTGCAGCTGAGACGATGTTGTGGCCTTTATGCTCATCCACTGTGCAGACATAACAGATGATCTGCTGATCAGTGCGACAGAACATCTTCATCACCTCATCGTGACGAGAGCAGATGTTCTCATGGAGCTTCTTGGAGGGCTCCACCAGCTGATGTTTCTTTAACTGAGCTACATCATAATGAGGCTGGAGGTGTTTCTCACAGTAAGAGACCAAACATATCAAACAGGACTTTCTGGCTTTTAGTTTTCTTCCAGTGCAGACATCACAGGCCACATCTTCAGGTCCAGCATAGCTGTGATCAGCAGGAGAAGCTTGGAGTCCACTCATCTTCAGCTGCTCAACTAAAGTTGCTAACATGATGTTTTTTACCAGAACAGGCCTCGGTGTGAAGGTTTTCCTGCACTCAGGGCAGCTGGGGATCTTCCTCTTATCCTCTTCATCCCAGAAGTCTTCAATACACTTCATGCAGTAGCTGTGTCCACAGGGAATAGTCACCGGATCCTTCAGTAGATCCAGACAGATGGAACAAGAGAAACTTTCTCTGTTCAGCTGAACTCCTTTCTGCGCCATTTCACCTCTCAGTGTTCCTGAAAGTTTCACTTCCTGATAACTGGAACCAGTCAGAGCTCAGATCTACATATCATGTGTTTGAGCAGCAGCTGAGGCGTGTCAGCACTTCCTCTGATCATGAAATTGTAGATCTGATGGGGAGGGAACAAGGAAGTCTGTAAACAGAGTCACGCTGCTGTTTGAGAGCAGGAAGAAGGAGGAGGAGGAATCACAGCAGAAACGTCAGGCCTGATTTTTAAAAATAGAGCAAAAATAATTTGTCTTTCATCTTCATTAATCAGTTACTGTCATTTCAAATATAATGTCTAGCAGATGAGGATGAGGAAGGGTGATACTAAAGCAGGGGCACCAAACAACAGACTGATTATACCTTATAGGAACTCAATCATTAGATTACTTAATCTATTAACACATATTATTACCAGATCTCCACAGCTGAACCTGAATTTGCTCATAAGAGGGAACTCTTCGTCATAATATTTACACCGAATAAAGAAGAAAAGGTTTTATTACAAAAATTAAAAAAAAAATCAAGAAAATAGAATCAAATCAATAATAAACAATTAAGGTGACACAACAAAAATAAGACTAATACTAAGAGTTTAGGGAATAATCTATGGAATGACTTTAAAGTATTTACTTTAAATGAGAATTTAACAAGATAAAACACAACAAGTAATACTTTAGTAATCTAAGGTGAAATAGTGATTATTAGATTAACTGAAACAAAATAATGTTTTTGGTTTCTTATCCGCCCAAGAATTTGGGATACTTTAAATTACTTATGTAAATAGAAGATGTTATTAATTCTGCCAGTTTCTCAGGTTAGTTTTGATGAAACATCAGATTGAAAAAAGATATTTTTTATCAATTTGTATCAGTTAAAATTAAATAGCCAAAACCAAAATCACTTTTACATTTTACATCACACAGAGTTATGGGTGCCTTACTGGATCAGAAGTTGTGGAGGACCAGTCGACACTTGGAGGAACTTGGCGGCTGCTCAGACCTCAACAGGACCACAACAAGGAAGCAGGTTCAGGCCCAGTGTCCATTGAGAGTCAAAGGTCAGCGTTCCGTCCAAGGTCACCTGAGGAGCGGAGATGTTTGCAGAGGGTTGGCGAGGTGGCAGTATACAGTTTTCTCTTTCTTTATCTTTTGTCTGCTGGACTTAAAACACGGAGCAAAAATATTTTTTCTCAGGTTACAAAAACGACAAATCGAGGGGAAGGAGGTCTTCACACGACGAACACAAAACAAAGTACATAACGAACAGACTGCAAACAAACTGAACTGGAATCACCCGCCGAGGCTTTCATCAGTTTGTTATCAGGCTTTGTTCAATAACAATGAGAACATTCAGACACTGGGGCTGAGGAGAAAAGCTTTATCGCTCTCTGTCCAAAGATTCATTCACTCAGCTCTCCTGTAAGACAAAAGAGTAAAAGTTTGGTAAAACACCTGAATCATTTCTCATATTGAATATTTGCACACGAATAACAATCAACAATCATTTCTCATATTTCAAAATCTTAATAATCAAATAAACATATCTCATTTCAGCAAGGGCTTGTGTGTTTCTTCACAAGCCTCGGGAAAGCATGATTAGAAGTCTACAGTGTTTACACGTGTCCCAAAACAATCAAGATTCACTCCCGTCATAAGGAACTTCTCATAGAACAGTTGCTGAAAGATGACCCTAGGTCATGAAAAAGGGGTGCTTCTTCATGCTACAAATAAATGAAATAATTTGTTACTTGAAACTAGGTAAATCTTTGTAATCTGATAAATGATCATGGTTTTCCATCTGATAAATGGTACAAAGCCACAAATATTCAGTCAGAAATGTATTCTCATAGTGTGGCAAACAGCGCCCTCTCGTGGTGAGAAGAAAATATGTTTCTGCAGAAAAAGCTGGAAAGGCTTGACCTGTTTAATTTTCCATTTTCTTATTAATATATCTTCTTGTGCTTTATGTTTATCAATATCACAATGCCTGCTATAAATTTGAAACACCGACATACAGTAAATGATCAGAAGACCAAGAGCAGCACGTTAAATCACCTTTGTACAACAGTATTCCTTTCTTGTGCTTTAGATCCTTTTGTTTTTTTAAATGCTTAATTATGTTCAAAGTTTACTTTTTTGATGACTTTTCAGTTTCTTAAGAACCACGGAACACATCATTTGGATGTCTTTTACATGTGGGAAAACAGCAAATGTAAGTGTATTTATACACCTCCATACACTGTAATATATATTTTAAAAAGATGCACATTGTCAGATTATTTCAGTGCTCCTCTGTGGCTGGGCTCTAAAATGTTAAATCTACATAATTTATTTGGTGTTTAAATGACTTAAATGAAAAATATAACCAAATTTAACAACCAGTTTAATAAATACAAATTATGAGTTCATTTCAGCTTTTGTTGTCTCAATATCATTTGCTATGCTTTTTATCAGGTTTTACTGCTCAAGAGCGCATGCGCCTTACATTAAAAAACGAACCTTTAAATCCATCTTTAATAGAAGATCTTTGTCAGCAAACAGTCGCCGCGGCTACGTCTGCTCGGGAGAAAAAACATCGACAAAAAAAGCGGTTTTTGATGATGTGGGTTTAATGTTATTTTACAAAATACAACTATTAAAGTACATGTATTCGTTTTTACGCTGTGCCTACAATTGAAAGCTGTAAAAACTGACTTTTTAGGCTATTTATTATCAAAATAATGCTAGTTTACGGATGAATTAGCTAAGAAGCTAAAAATGCTACATTTACTTTCGCCTAATAATTTAAAACTGAACCAATTTAACTGTCTAGACTGAAAACCTAGAGTTAAAATATCTGGTTTGACACCACAACATTGTTGTTTACCTTTAAAACGTACTTTATTGTGTGTATTTATGGCTTTTTTACAGGTGTGAAAAAAGCAGCTTTGGTCTGACTGAACTCTTCTCTCCTCTCAGATTTAAAGCTCTGGATTATGTCTTTGAGGTGAGTTTTTTCTTTACCTGGCAATATCCTAGGAATCTTAGTTATGGTGTTTTTCCTCTCGTGTTTCCTTCAGACCAGCACCACCCAGAAGGTAAGGCTGAACTTGCTGGCACTTCCGGAACCTTACCTGGCTGGTACCGGTGACCTTTACCCCCACGGTGGGAAGCTGCCGGATGTCACCTTCAGGACACCCTGGGTCAGAGGTACATCTGTTATGTCTGCACATAATGTTAAGGTTTGCAAAGAAACTTAGGCACCTGTAAACCCAAATATAATTTATTTTAAACAGTGTCGTGGGCTGGATTCATGTTTTATAACCAGCTCAATTTCTAAAAAAAAATAATCTAATTAACAATCAGGGAAGTAACTCCAGACATTATAAACAGTAGTGCAAAGTGTTGAACTACCCCTCGTTTTTTTTAGTCTTTCAAATTTAAATTTTTTTAAAAGGTTGGCTCATTTTTTGAAGCCATAATTGCTGTCAAAATACAAGATTATTCAAAGTTTTTTTATGCT
The DNA here is from genome assembly GCF_001649575.2 of Kryptolebias marmoratus. Taxonomy (NCBI): domain Eukaryota; kingdom Metazoa; phylum Chordata; class Actinopteri; order Cyprinodontiformes; family Rivulidae; genus Kryptolebias; species Kryptolebias marmoratus. The sequence goes on along the minus strand of NC_051430.1, from coordinate 26,634,695 downwards.
TTTAACAATTTCTGCATCACTAAATGATTGAGGGTTAATGTGATTAAAACTCATCAGGCTTTTTGCAAAAAATTGCGTTAGACAACAAATATTCCTCACCTTTCGTTTACGACTAAATTCGGTGATCAGTTTTAGAATATCTCAGCTCATCGGCGTCTGATCTTTGCCCCGTTTGCTTTAACGCTCTCTGCCGCTCCCCCAAATTACCCTGCTTCTGTCGACTCTCATCCTCACAGCTTTTAGTCTCCATTTTCTTTTCAGAGAGGAGAAGATCTTCACCTGGTGCCCCTGATTCCATCCGTTTACATCCGGGGTTATTTTACCAACTTGTTGTCCAGATTGTCCGAAGTGAATGTAAACAAACAACATTGTTGGCAACAAAGCATAATTCTACTAATTTCTCCTATGCGGTAGAGTTTCAGTAGTGAATGATGCATACATATTTAGTGGTTATTTGTATCCTTGATAATACACATATACAATCCAAAAACACAGAAAAATCATGTATTTTGGCAGCTATTATGTCTTTAAAGCCAGTACTTATCAGTGTGTCAGTCCCAAGTTACTTCCTGCAATCCAAACTTTTTGAAAATGGTCGTTGTGTTGAATTAAAAAAAAACCTACATAAGTAACTGTGTTTATGATATATTTGTTTATGCAATGATGTTTTTATAGGAAAGGTGATCTCTTCCTGCAAACTCTTCGTTGGTGGTTCAGTGTTTGATGAACTGGGAGGAAAAAATCAACCAGTTATTTCTCTAGAAAGGTTATACCACCTCCAAATGCAATGAAGTCAGCATGTTAGTGTTTCTGGAGAGATTAAACAAACAATCGTGTCATATTTCAGCTTTTGTGTGGAAAACAATGCAGGGCTGATACCCAGCTCTAATCCGGACTCACTGAAGGATTTTGACGAAGATCAGTTTATTCTTTTAAAAGAGCCGCAGATCAGCGATTTGTCTCGGGAATCATTTCTCAAGTGGACAAACGAGAGCGAAGGTAAGTTCTTCTTGTACTTTTTTTCTACAGTGTTATGAAAGAAATATTAGATTCATCTTGAGGAAGCTTGTTTCATTCAACAAACCACGTTCATGTCTGCAGATCTGTTCATCCCTGAGGAGCTCGTAGCTCCGGATTACCTGCCACAGTTAAAGAGACATTTACCCTCGCTGAAAGCCAAACTGTCCAGACTGAAGACGCTTCCTGTGGCTGACCCTCTGCTGAGCTCAGCAGGACTTCCTGTCTCTGAGGACGCCATGATCAGGTGTTTTTTCTGATTCTTTTTGCGATCACAGATGTCGCTGCTACTTGATACCTGCTCGTTATTGTCAAAAGGGACGTTTTAGTTTTGTTTTCAAAGCTCTGTTTTTGGACTACAGCTGTTTTAGGCGATGTGCTTCCTATCAAAAGCCTCCAGATGTGAACTCCGTTAACAATCAGACTTGTGCACATGCTCAGGAGGAGTTTCTTAAAGAACCACTCCCGGCGGGAGAGGTAATTAACTTTCTTAAATGCCAGATTATTGTTTTAAGTTTTACTGATTGTTTCTCGTCTGCAGTTGCTGCTGTTACCTGCTGTGATCGACACTCTTCAGCTGAACCCACAAAATCGCAGCACCTTTTATAACATCTCTGGCTTGATGAATGTTTCTCCTGAAGCACTGAACGAGCAACGTCCTGTCCTGGATGTGCTTCATCATGATAAGAAAAGTATGGAAATATTTTTAGGTCAAACAAAAAAAAAAATACAAACCAACACTAATTAGAAAGTGAAGCACAAGTTGTTGTTGTTGTGTTTTAGCTTCTCTTCCGAAAACTTCAGTGGATATTTCTCAGTTCGATGTCCCACAGAAGCATGAAAAGGAAAGCAAGCTGAATGAAAGCCTGACTGAGTTTTCAGGTAAAGCTCATAAAAACGATACACAAATCTTACTTCTTAAGACTTCTGGTGATAATAACTCCAGCTAAGACTCAAACAATGACAAGAGTTTTAAATGTAATGTTTTTCTCAGGTCATGTTCTGCCTCCAGCTGAAATAGAGTTGGACTTAATTCTGAGCCCGATTCCTAAAAGGAGCCTGAACGCCTTCTGTCTGTCCAGCTCTCATCTCCAGGAGGAAGACCTGTATCCTTGTGGCACAATGTGAGCGATGGCTTCAGTTTTCAGTTTTAATCCTAAATCACCCGAACGTTTCACAGATCTTTGTTTGCTGGTGCATGTAGTGAAACTCTTGTGTCGTTAATGGTCGTCCTGCAGGTCTCTGGTGGCGGCGAGGACTCAGAAAATCATGGAGGCGGCAGTTTGGAAGGCAGAGAAGCATCTGACTTGTGTGGCCAGGTTTTTACTGTCAGGTAACTGCTTGTTCAGCTTTAGTTTTTGTAGATATCATTCCACCAATTTATCTCACCAACAAACATGTGTTACCAGGTAAGAAGGACATAAATATAATATTTGAAATAATTCAACACAAACACAAGGATGTTCTTACCTTGTACTAGAATTGCATCCAGAGTTTTTGCTGAATGTATTTATCAGATTCCTGTGATTGTGTTGCACACACATTTAAAATCAGCAAGACAGTGCAGTGGCCTCAGGTTTAAAGGACTGCTGTAGTTTCTGTTTAGGCCACTAGATGTCGCCATGCTTCTTGAGTTTAAAGCAACCGGCTGATGTTCTGCAGGAAGATTTTCAAGATCTTGGAGTGGATGTGGAAAAATTGAAGTCTGTTTAACAAACCTGTGGCAGGAGTTTCAGAAATGATGAGTTTAAGAAGGTTGCATCCTGGGAACTGTAGGCCACAGTAGTTTTGATACTAAATGAGAAAGAAAGTCAGGACATTTGTGTTTCTGCCACATTATTAATTAGTATTATGAAGACAATCAGTTTATTGAAAAATTGTATTCTTGTGCACTTTTTTAATTATTATTTTCTTTGTATTTCATATACCTGTCTGTCTTTTATTCAGTCTTTTGTCAAATTATTCAGGAAGTCCTGGCCTCATGTTAACATATCTGACCATAAATTTAAAACTGGACTGTGTGAGCTGCTGTTCTGTCACATTTAGACGTATCATACTCTTTAATCGACTGCGACACTAAACCCTGCTGTCTTTTCCCACAGAGCCTGATGAACATAAACCAGCCGATGACTTCCAGCCTCTGAGTGGAGCCTTGGCTGCTTTTAAATTAGAGAATCAAAGTTTCAGTGGCACTGAACTGGAGTTACAGGCCGAGCTGGAAATCCCACGGGTATTTTTGGGCCACAGTCGTGAGTTCACTGAGAAAATGAGGTTTGAGCCTCTCACAGCCAGGGAAGATGAGATGGAGGACTTCAAGAAACTGTTACCTGAAGATTTAGATGGTGAGGGTCTGCATCAGAGGCTGTGTGGCTCATTGAACAATGAATCAGAGTTGCAACTCAAGAACAACATGAATCACTCTTTGCAATTGTCAGATTTTCCTTTTTTTTTCTAAACACACGCAAAAAATTATACAGGTTACAAATTCGTATTTGTTTTGTTTTTCTTCTCTGTTTTCAGTTGGATCCATTTCTCTGGATTTTCAAAATAAAGCTCTACTCCACAAAGAAACCAGTGTGGATTCGTCTCAGAGCTCCTCCTTGATGCAAGCTGAGAGCACAAATAAGAAGGAAGAAAAACCTGCTGCTGTCTTCAGCACAGACGCAGGCAAGTTTCCAGGAGCTGCGGTCGGATCGTCTGCTCAAACAAACACGATCAACGCAGCTGAGGTTGTCTTTAAAACCACACAGAGCTCCCAAAAACCCGAGCTGAATCCGTCCTCCAGATCAAATCTAAACAATAACCCAAAGAGTCTGGTGTTTACAAGACGTCAACCAGAGAGGAACCATGACCCTCTGTCTGACTTCATAACACTGAGGTCCCTGCAGGCGCCTCCAGCTGATTCAGCACCTCCAAACTCAGCCGACACTGAAGGTATACTCCGATAATTAGGTTCTCCTTGAAAAAAGATTTATTTGGCTGAATTTTATGCATTTTTTTCCTCAAATTGTACAGCTGAGACAGGTTAACTCACTCAAAGGTTGGAGGTAGATTGAAATAGAAATACTTCTGAAAATAATCATTTAAAATTATATTTCAATTACTTGTACACAACCGTTAGTAAGTTTTGAGTCAACTTTAAAATGTTTTATAGTTCTGTACTGCGTTTTCATCTCTTTCTCCTCACACCAGCATTAGAGATGAACCAACAAACACAACAGGAGGAGCTGCGTCCTCCCCTGGAGGAGATGAGGACACCTGACAGGAGGCCAGAGTACACGAGTGCTGCTGTGTCAGGAGACGCCAGCAGAGAGCAGAAACCTGCTGCTCAGAGGACGAGTCGGATCATTGGTCGTCCCGTCAGTCAGTCAGACCCTCAGGACAAACCTTACAGCCGAGTCGTGCAAATTCAGGCTACAGGTGTGACGCATTCACCACACTTTAATCACATCATTCCCATTTTTAGCACCACCAGTGTCTTTAAAAACAAAGTTTAGTGGGATTGTGTTTTTAAACGTCTGTGCTCCTCTGCAGACAGCCAGCAGCGTGCCTACTCTGAGCTGCTGGCCTTCGCTCAGCCTCGTTTGACTTCTGCCAGACAAATGGGGCTGAACTTCCCTTCATGGGGAGATTTCAGCTGCTTGGCTCCGGATCAAACGCATTTCCTCCTCAAACAGCAGGAGAGGGCCCTCTGCAGGGCTCCGGCAGAGAGCGCAGAGCTGGTCAAAGGTATAAAATGCCTTTTGTTTTATTTATGGTTTAACCTGTTTATTCTAACCAGTTAAAGCTTTAAATTCATATTTTGCCTGCAGATGAGGAGGTGCTCTTCAACCAGGCTGCTCTGGTCCATGTGTTAGTGACATTCAAAGAGCTGCTGCTGAAGTGTGACCTGACTACGGCTCTGGGTCAGCAAGAACTGCTGTTTCTCCTGAAATTAAATTTTAAAGCTCCCTAAAACCCAAATGCTTACACTGTGTACATTAGTTAAACTGTGCTTTAGTTGCTGTAATTTGATTACATCACAGTAAAAGTGCTGGAAACGTAAAGACGGCTGCTTTTACATGTTATATCAAATTTGTAAATAAATTTCTTTTAGTGCTTTAATTTGTACAACTTTTACGCTGCTCTCCTAACTAAAGAGTACCTGACCAAGGCAGCCACGGTGTGTGCCGAGCAGAGTCTGAGGCAGCTGCTGAAGAGGCTACAGATCCTCCTCTTCCTCAGTGGCAAGAAACAAGAAGCCAACTTCAAACTGCTGGAGCTGCAGCAGCTGCTGGCTGATTGGCTCCACAACAAAAAAGGAAACAGCTCTGCAGAAAAGGTCCGTTTTCACAGCACAAGATGAAATACACGTTTTAGGTGTCTGCGACATATTTTAATTTTGGCTTCCGATGATAAATCCTGTTTGTCTTTCTGTAGATTCTCGTTATGCTATCAGTTGGTTCTGATGAAAGCAGATCTTTGATCTTTAGCAGCTTGAGCCAAGTGACCGGTGAGCTGCTCTTTGGATCCTACAGACATTTAATTGTACAGTTAGCAGCACGACTCATTGGTTGAAATGTTGGACAGATAATAAATCATATATTATAGAGTTGAGCTTGCTTGTGTTGCAGGTGCTGCTGTGACTTCAGTTTGTCCCGATGAAGACATGAAGAGGCTGAACGGTGCCGGTGTGGTCAGTCGGTAAAATAAACATTTGTTCATCTGGATCAGTGTGCCCAGTTTGTCATTTATTCTCAGACTTGTGGCTTTTATTAATGTATTTTTTGCACTACAACAAGTAAAATATTTATTTTTATATTAGGGTTGCACAGTATAAAATAAAATAAATAAAATTCCATCATCTTCCTATCTACCATAACATAATTAAAATATTATTTGTATTTTATTGGATGGCTGAAAGTTAGTATATTAGAGAAAACACACATAATACATACATTTTTCTTTATTTGCATGCATTTTGAGTAAAACTGTGGACTTTATCCTACTTTAAGAACCAGGATATGAGCTTCAGTTCTGAAATCAGCAACCAGGCCACATTTTTCTGTCCAATATTTATGGTATACTAATAATATTGTACTTCTCCAGTTTATAGTACTACTTATTTATGAACATAAAGTAAAAACATGTTCAGTCCTGTAGTCTTTTTAGCTACAGGACTGAATGTCTTGTTGAAGGAGCAGGTTGCTGTTGCCATTTTGAGATGTTGTCATGTTTTTGTCTCCTTCCTGTGTACCTAGCGTGCACGACAGTGATTGTGTGGTGGTGTTTGAGCAACACGTCGGCCCGGACTTCCCCTGGAGTTGTTTCTCTCTGGTGGTTGAGTTCGACCATCCGGGCCCGTCTCCGTGGTCCTCGGTCTGCAGAGAGAGGAGCATCAACCACCTCACTTTCAACACCAGCATCTCTGAGGCAGGTCTGCTGCCAAAGTAGAAATTAGTCTTTTTTTTTTTTTTAACAGGATGTTCCGTTCTCCTCTGAATGTCTGGATTTCATTTTTTTTCCTCTAAAGATGCAGAGAAATCCTTGTATCTGGAGGACAATGTTCCCTTCACGGTTTTAGTGACTGAGGGGCTCCTTAACTGTCTGCTGCTGCTACAGACACTCGAGTCAGGGTGAGCTTTTTGTTTTAAATAAAAACGCTCACGCAGAGTTAAATTTCTATATTTAAATTCCCTGACTAAAGTGATCAACATGAACGTCATAATCAAGTATGGCTGAATGGAGTTGAAGTGTTTTTTAGATTAATAATTTAATGTTTTAGGGCTGGACGAAGAGTTTGTTTCCTCAGTTAGGAAGTGAGTGCTGCTAGATTTATGACTGTACGTGTTTTTCTGTAGAGAAATCTGCATTCCTCTCCTCAGACAACAAAAATAATAGCATTAAAAATGTGAGCCAGTGTTTTTGATGCTTTACATTTTTTTCCTGAGTCCAAGTCTTTAAAGCAGGTGTTTTTAACCCACATGCTGCTGATGCAGAGTGGGTTTTTTTTCACAGTATTGTGGTTCAATGTGTCTGTGTTTCAGCTTCAATGTAAATGTGCTGGAAAGAAGCCACAGTCCATCCCTGCAGATGCTCGGAGGGATCCACAACTACGCTGTGATCACAGTGGATGAAAGCACGGCTATTGTTATTCAGGTACACGTGCTTTATAGGGACCTAATCTGTCAAAAAATATTCACTTAGCTGCGTTTGTAACCTGATGATTATTCTGACTCGACCCCTAAAAATCAAACGGCTCTTTGAAGGTCTTAAAGAGAGAACTGGCTAAAATGTCCTCTCTCCTGAAATCTGAAATTTAAATTGGGAAAGATAGACTTAAACACCCATAAAACACACATCGTTCTCCTCTCCCTCTGAGAAGTAGAACGGGTGAACAAAATCACAAATGACTTATTTTCTGTGCCGGCAGAATATAAGTCTGACTTTCTAAACACCCAGGGTGGTGTTTGTCTCCAGTTCCCACAAACAGCTCTGATTGTGACGTACCAGCATAACAAAAGAACAGTGTTCAAAAGAAAAAAAACTTAATTCTGTCACCATGGTTGAGCTTTCTGTCATAAGAAAAAAAATGACAGAAAACCCAGAAGAAGTCTGGTTTCTTTATCTGGATTAGGGTTTCTCAAATTTGAAACTTATTCAAAAAAAAATTATATTTTACACTATGCTGCTTTTTAATGGCACTTTAATTCCTTTAATTCACTCTATGTTTCCATGTTTTTTACTGGAAAGCCACAAACAATTTCATTGTATTACTTTATTAAAATACAAACATGCTTTTTTTAATTTAACTACGAAACCCCTTTCTGCTTCCTGGTCCCAACTGATCTTAACGCTTACTCTGACTTTCCACTTCCGAGGTATTACTGATGCAGGATGACTGTGCTCTGAAGGGTGTGGGAGACAGACTGAGTTTAATTCAGTGACAGTGTGTTTTTTTGTCACGTCTGAATAGGAGCAGGATGAACTGTGTGAAGATCGAGCCAGCGAGGGACTGGTGATGAGGCTGACTGCGCTCTCTCTGCAGTACAGCTGCTGCTGGCTCATCCTGCACTGTCCTGACAGCCAGGGTGGAGGGTCTGCATCCACACGCCCTTCATTACACTCACACACCTGAAATCAAGCCCTCACATTAACAGTTTTTAACATTTAGGAACTTTGGGTCACAGGACCCCGACGTGTGAGAAAGCACAAATTCAGAACAGAGAAATTTTACAGTGAAACTTTCTGTGTGTCAGATTTTCCAGCGAAGCCTTCAACAACTTGGTGTTACTTTATTCATCCCTGGTGCTGTTCGGCATGAAGTCCGAGGAACTGGATGTGAAGGTAGAACGTGTAGCACAGATGTTAGGTCGTTTTTCAGCCTGAAGCAGCTCGCGATGTTCAAAAAAAAATTTATCACTGATCAAAGGCTGGAAAAGCTTCAACGTTATCTCTTAGTTGTTTATCATCTAGATTTCAACCAAGCAACAACTATAATTAACCCTACCCTTAACAAAGGTTCTTATATTAAATTATTTTCATCACTAATTCATGTAAAGACATCTTTTTCATTAAATATTTGGTCTGTAACATGCCAGAAAAAAAGAAAAAGGCAGATTGAACATTTTTTTTAAGGTCATAGCTTTTAGTTTCAGGTTACTGGCAGACTCTGTTATTTATTTTCTGTACAAGATTGTGCCCAACATTTCAATTTGTAAAATTGTACCACATTAGTCACCTTTTAGTTTTCCTTTTACAGGTTCTGATTGTGTCAGAAGTGTTGGAAATGGCCAAGTTGATCAAGCAGATCTGCTTCACCACCCTGATGTCGAGCGACAGGGATCCTCTCAGCTACCTGAACAGAGACTGGCTCACCGCGATGCCGTCTCAGGTGATCAGTTTGATCTGGGGAAGATTGGTTTAGGTTTTCTTTTATTTTTCCTTCCAGGATAATTCCACAGTAAAAATCTAAAATGTAATTTATTGGTCGTTCAGTCTGTTATGGTTCCTGAGTTTTGAGGTTAATATTCTTTTAGCTATGTCTGATAAACTATTTTATGTTTTTATTTATCAAAATGTTTTACTGTAGAAGTATAAGAATAGCATTCAGTGTGTTCTTACAGTTTTTTCTCTCCCTGTAGGAGGAAGTGTGTCTGTCTCAGTTCCCGTGTATTAATCCTCTGGTCGGGCAGCTGATGTTGGACAGAGCGCCGTCCCTGCAGTGGCTCCTGGGGGCCCCTCTGCCCCACCTGAAGGAGCTGTTCCCTGAGGTGCCACATAAAGTCCTGAAGGTGAACAAACATGACAGGCAGATACTGTGGGGTTTTTCAGCCATTTTTAGTTTCTGTTAGACAGTTAGTTAAAACAGTAAAAATATGTGCTTTAAAGCCCGTTAAAGTTTCCCACTTCCAGGCTCCTGGTTCTGCTCGTCTCAGATGACGCAGTCATGGGTTACAGCGCAGCTGTTTGAGAGGCTCAATGAGTCACGATCAGATCTTTGTCTGCAAATTTAACACCAGGATTATTAAAGTGTGATTTTTTGTTTTTCTGTAGCTCTTTAACATTTTTTTACCAATAATCTTTTGGACTGAAGATGAAAGTTTAGTTTCATGTAGATAAAAACCACAAACATCATCCAACATTTTGTTGTGAGTAAATATAAATCAGGCTTTTGCTACTTTCCGCATTTAAAAGAAGTGATCTGTAAACCAAAACCAAATCCTGTTTTCGTCTTGTTCCAGATGTTCAGTGACACCATCCTCCTGTACTCGAGTAATGCAGATTCCAAACAGCCTGAAACAGTCACTACTGAGACAAACCTGGAAACAAGCCCTTCACGAGGCCCTCACACCCTCTTTGATCAGTGTGAACACATGAACTCTTTGCATTCAGAGCCATTCTGCAGGGAACACACCAGCTTCCTTCATGAAGCCACGGGAGCTCAGGGCCCCTTCAGTGAACCAGACGCTGAATACTCCGATTTTAGACTTGACCTGAATCGCTCCTTCGGCAGCCCGAACGTTGACCTTCGGAGAAGCTGGACCAGAAATAATCTGTGGAAAGAGGAGGAGAAGCTTCCTTTGTGGAGTCACAGAGCTGCAGGGAGAGTTGTTGGAAGGGTGAATGACGACTGGACTCCGAGGGCCTCCCCATATCTGCAGACCGACGACAGTCCTCTCAAACTGAGCTCCGTGTTCAGCTGCAGCCCCGTTCTGCAGAATTCAGCCAACAGTCGAGCGTCGCCACGCCCTGTCATCCACAATGACCTCCAGCTTCCCGAGAGCGATCACATCATCTACGGTCTGAGTCCACCTCCGGATGTCCTCTGGGGTCAGAGTGCGACCAAGTGTCTCTCCAGCAGCGGAGGTCCGGCCTCGCTCGGCTCCAGATGCTGGAAAGGTTTGGAGAGGAAGAGGAGCGGAGAGGCAGCCGGCCTGTTTGAATCAGGTCATTCCTGAAACAAGAACAAAACAAATCTACTTATATAATGAGTTTAATGAACTATTCCTGCTATGTGTTTGTTTTGCAGTGCTGGAGCCGTCGAAAAGGGGGAGGCTGAGCTTTGAGAGGGTCCCTGGCAGGAGAGATGGACAGACCAGGCTGAAATTATTTTAAGGCTTAATAGAAGATCAGAAAAACAGTTCACATTCAAGAAATACACGTTTCATTCACCTCTAAATAGTTCTGTTGTAAATCTCCACTTTTTTTTGTAAATGTTTTATATTGCAAAGTTTTACCCAGTTCCAGTTTTTCTTACAAATTGTCAAAAAAAAACATTAAATTTACTTGATTCAAAGTTCAAAATATGAACAAAAACTGTTTGAATAGAGCTAATTATTTGAATGTACAGCATGAAGTTAAATTGGAATATAATGATTGTAATTAAAACATTTTTACAGGATAAACAATTTTTTTTTCTAATTCATTAGTATTTTGTAACTTCTTGTGTTATCCTCTTTATAGATTGTTTAGCTGATAACGTTTAATGCTTTTGTGTTAAGCAGTTAGAGTAAATAATTAGGCAAAATGTATCTTTTGTTTTTCCACATTAAATAAAGAGCTACTTTTACGACCAAATGAAATTTGCCATAATTATATCTTTTTCTAAATTTGGTTTCAGATTTCTCTCCGTACTGAGCGCGCTCAGTAGTGGAAAAACAAGACGTGATTTATGTGCGAAGGAGTGGAATTGAGGGTCTTTCCTATCTGCACTGATAAAGTCTCTCATTTTAGCAGCTCCATTGGTGGGGCTTCTTTTTTATATATAATTTTGTGAAGCAATCCCCTTATCGTGGTCTCTCAGCGTGTGAAGAGAGTGCTTATCTTCACGAGCCAGCAGAGTGAAGCCAGTTCCCCCAGGAATGATCCCCAGACAAAGACGACCCCGGGGACATGGACTCCACACCTCCCCGCCTCCGGCCAGCCACATCCAGCACTGAGTCGCCACCATCAATAACCTGACAGTCTTTTTTTTTTTTTATTGTCTCAGTCTTTCTTGGCCCTGCCTTCTAAGAGTCGGTGGACAAAGAGAGAGAAATGGTTTGTTTTTTTACTGCCACAGGAACAAAAGCTGGTCAGCGGAGTCTCTACACGAGGGCGAAGGAAACAGCAACCTAATGGGGCAGTAATGGTTCCTGACTACACTTGAGCTCTGAACTGAAAGGAACGGGAGAGATAATGTGGGAATTAACAGGCTGTTTAAAGCAAAGCATCTTTCAGGCTGGATCCTTCTCAGGCTTCAGCTGTAAAGGTCACACTCTTATCTGCCATCGCAGGCGGCAATTAACTGTCACCTGTGTGTTTTCCATCGTCCGTAAGTAAGACCCCAAAAAACAAGATTTTTACATGACAAGAAAACACAGATATGTGATTTCTTTCTGCTGCAAAAGCTAAGTAAGACAATGTTTAAATTAAATTAAATACTGAAACTCATCTAACACTGAAAACAATTCATAATCCCTGATTTGATAAACTGGAGAAAAAAGTCTCAACATGAACGAGGTTTAAACAGTTATTTAACGGAATATATCTGCAGAAACCTCATTACAAAAAAAAAGTTCATAAATTATAAAACAGCTGTTAGTTTCCAATAGACTGTGTTGAACATTAGGTTAGAAGATCCTCTCAATTAATTTCGGTTTGCTCATATTTCTTATGTTGCATTAAACTTTAAGTATAGCCTTCAAGGTGATCATTTTGGTTCTAAAGGGAACTTAATGGGAACAAATCCAACAGGTGTTGCTTCAGAAAAGGGAAGAAATGTGTCCTGTAACCATAAATGTCTGGAAAACGCAACAATCATTCATGGAAATATTTCACTGGATACATTAAATCACTAACCTGGGCTGACGCATGAGGCTGGGAACAACCAAAGTTTTTAGGTTTATACTTTTGAAAACATGGAAAATGTTCCAAAGATTTTTGGTTTGAAGCAAAGTGGTGGAGCAACCGCTGGATATGAGCTACCACCATGAGATAAAACCCAATAAAGAAAAGAAATAAAGCACAAAACTCATTATTGGTGCACTACTTCAAGTTGCAAAGAAGCACAGAAACAAGTCGAGCAAATTTCTTTCTTAGTTACCCAGATCATTTTAAATTTTTAGAACAAATGAAGTTACGATGGCGGCTTTTCTTTAAAGGTTTTTAGTCAGGGACAGTAATCACCTGGTCCAGGAGGTGTAAAGAACATCAACCTGTCCGAGCCGCCCAGCGCTGAGAGCGTCTGCAGACCTGGAGTGCAGGCTGATGGAGGCTGATGGAGGCAGAGAGCGGTGGCGCCTGGCCTGCAGGTGCAGCCTCTTGGACATGCAGCAGGACCCATGAATGGCCGATTCAGAAAGCGGCCCCCATCAGGCTTGTTCTCCAGGCCCAGGGCTAATCCCAGCCCCTAATCAGATTATGTAAATTCCTACTCCACACACGGAGTTTTATGGAAGGCTGTATCTTTGAAACAACACTTGAAGGGTGTAAAAGGAATGGTAACAATTGGCTAAACTAGACTTGTTATTTTATCTGAACGGAGGTTGAAAGTGGGAGGCAGAGGAGGGGGGGAGGCAGAGGAGTGAGGAGTGGCTGAGGAGAAGTGAGACAGACCCTGTGCCCTCCATGTTTCCTCTGTAATTTATGTGTGGCCCCTTGGAATTGCTCAACAAGATTACCGTAGTCATAACAAAACCCATATTGTTCGACTGTCAATCTGGATATGGTATTTTTACCTTTTGTGGCCCAATCAGCCTGGATTCAAAAGCAGAGCAGCAGTGACATCAAGGTCTTTTCCCTTGGTCGAGGGGACGGTGGGTTGTCCATGCCTAATGTCAGAGTAACAGAAAGGAATAAGTGTCCATGGCAGTAAGAGAAGGATCAGAGAGACGAATGTCTCAGTTTCACTTCAATGGGAATTTATCACCTTCAGTGGAAACCTTCGAGGATTAAATGAGCAATGAATCATAAAAGCAGCACAAATAGTCACTTAAAAAGCTGTTGAGTCTTGGAAGCTGCAGAAACCACCTTCAACTCTTGCAAATGTTGGACACAAAAACCTGCCGAAAACATTTCAGTCATATAAAGTGATGACCTTTAAGAAGCATCATCAATTATTCGCACCCTGTTATTTTAAATGATAGAAAGGAGGGGCGGGGGCCGCAGTCACACAATGAAAACACAAGCTCCACGACAACACACGTCACACAATGGGGCTCACCCTGCTATAAAATGTGGGATGGAAGCATGCAGCATTCTCACTCCTGCTCTCTCTCTCTGCTCCCCATCTCTCCCTGCCTGACTCTCCTCCTCCGTCGCTTGTTTTGGATCCCAGCGAGGATGAGAAGACGCAGCTGAGCGGACACCAACACCGGAGACACTGATGACCTGTGGACGACATCTCTGCCTCTGAGATTTCTGCATTTCTACACAAACAGGTGAGACATTTGCGTCACACTGCAGGGGTTTGCTCCCTGACAGCCAGCTTGGTCAATAAATTATTTATCAAGCCATGCATGGAAAAAATGTCTTTGCTTGTAGCTGCCATTTGGAAAATAGTAAATAAGTGTAAATGAACACTATCAGTTTCATGTCATTACAGCATTATTTAACTGGAAACATTTGTATTTAACATGTATTATCATCATATAAACATTAACAAATGTTTTATAGTTAAGTAGAAAGAATATTAAATCATTTCAAGCTGTCAAACATTTACAGCTATTATAAAATATCTGTGCAAAGTTTATAAACTGATTTTAAGAATTGAGGAATGTAGGCAGATAAAAAATGTTGCTACCTCAATATAAAAGCAATATAAAGGCTTTTTTAATCTGTAAAGCCTATAGTGATCATTGTAAAATTATAATTTCTACATTTGACTGAAATAAATTATAAACATGACAGAAAAAAAATGAAACAAGCAGCTTTAAGAATCTGAAAAATCAATCAATCCTCACCCCAACCGTTTGACTCATTTTCCATCCCTGTGCTCAGCACCATGACCAGGAAGGTGTTCACCAACACCAGGGAGCGCTGGCGCCAACACAACGTCAACACTGCCTTCGCAGAACTCCGCAAGCTCATCCCGACCCATCCTCCGGAGAAGAAGCTGAGCAAGAACGAGATCCTGCGCCTGGCCATGCGCTACATCAACTTCCTGGTGCAGCTGCTGGAGAGCCAGAGCGGACAGCCGGCGAGCCACTCCCCCGCCGCTCTGCTCACCTTTCTGAGGGGAAACATGGAGCAGCTGCACTCGCCCCCCCACCCCTGGACCACGACGAGCGACACCGACGCTCCGTCACCTGGATCCAGCTGTGGCAGCTCCGAGGCCTGGTAGAACCGCAGTGCTGAGCTCAAAAGAAGGGACTAATGAGACTTTTGGAGCCTCCTGCGGGTAAAACAGCAGATTGTGTTGCATTGTGACAGATCATTGTGTGCTTATTGTGGACTCCAGACATGACTGATAAGAAGATGCCACCAACAGATTCCTTTAAGTTCTGCATGGGACATTTCCTCCATGTTTTCGTAGTATTACTCCTCATTGCTGGTCTGCCTGGAACTAATTTATTTACCATGGAGGGGAATTTTGCCAATGAGGAAAAGGCAGAGGATTATGGATTTCTCATTTTAGGTCAAAGATTGAGGAAAGCACTTGAACAGATTAAAGCTCAGCCAATTCTCCAAACTGCAGTCGTCTCTAAATAGCTGAGGGCACTCTTTTTTTTCTTATCTGTTTTTATATCCCATGCTGTTTTTCTTCTTAAAATCTATGTCTGACCTTTTTTTTATTAATTATAAAAGTTGAAGAGTCAGTTAAATACCTTTTCTGTTTCTCCTTCTTCTTAAACAGAAAAAATCCCCATCAATTGATCACCGATATTTAAATTAGGCTGAACGATTCCGACAATCTTCTCTGAGTAATTTTACACAAATATCATCTCCTTTCAAAGATTATCCATCTGACTTCTTTGTAATATAAACGCATGTCATAGCCAAAGATCATGAACTGATTGTCAATTGTGATGAGTGTTATTATGAGTCTTATACCTCTTTTCTAATTTATTTTGTTTACCTGTAAAAACATATTATGTTATTTATTTCAATTATTTATTTAATTAATAAATTGTTAATTATGCACTTTTCTGAGTTTTGTCAAACATATTTACATCACGCTTCACTAAAAAACACTGCATGTGAATATGAGCAACATTTTGAATATCATCATACTCTGAAACTAAACTAATGTGTCTGTAATATCTCACTTTTAAAGTATGTTAACTTCTGAACTGATAGAATCCAGCATTTCCTCTTTGCACAGGATGATTTTGGGAGGATTAGACAGTAAAATAAACTCTCAGTGTGAAAATGTACAATTACACAAAGGATATAGTAGTTACAGATAGTACTAAATGTGTTAACATTTGAGGAAAAAGCTTCAGAAATACTAAAGAAAATATTCAGGAATTAGAACATTACATTTTAGAACATGTAAGTGTTCAATAAAATAAAAACATAATTTAAAAAAACTGATTATTTGAGAACAAATAAGTACAAAAACACTTGCAGTTTCACATTAGGGCTGATAAGTGAAATTAAGAGCAGAGAAGACGCCTCTTTGTGCCTAAAAAGCGCAGGGATTTTCTCCCTCTCTGCTCCTCTGATGACCATGTGGACACAAAGCCGACCTCTGACCCCAGGCCTGAGAGAAGAGCGTTCAGTGTGACCGCTTAACTTGCAACCCCTGAGGGTCAGAGGTCGCCCTGGAGTCAAACACTGTCCAGTTGACCAATGTGCAAACAGAGGTCTTTAAAGGGGAAAAAGGCACTGCGTTGCTGAAGGCAGCATTTTGTGCAGCTGAAGTTAAAAATCCCATCATGTAAAAGCAGGAGCTGAGTCAGGAAGCAGACCAGTCAGTCCTGTGAAGACTGAATCATCTTTGATAATGTTACTTTAAAAACTAATGCTACAAATGTAATCTGATTATAACAAACATAATAGAAAACTGAATATAATTATAAAATCTTAATCCTAATTTCAAGGGAAAATTCTTGAAGTACCAGGTGAAAACAGAGTAGTAACATTTAACATTTTATTTCTTTTTGTGAAATGATATCAGTAACAGACTCATGTGAGGAATTAACGGCAGCAGTTTTGTTCACAGCCATTTAAACTGGAGGTCAGGTATTTAAAAAGCTTAAAGGTTTACTGTGGTTGTAGAAAACGTGTCCAGTTTTCAGGCAAAAAGCTACATCCAACTGAGCCGAAGAGTAAACACTGTTTGTTCTGAGCGCTTTAACTGTGGCCGTTAAACTCTGACTAATAGTTGGCAAACGAAGAAGAGGGCAGCTGGACACAATGACTGTGGGAGCTGACAGGTGACTCTTTGTCATCCGACTAAAAATACTAAATAAAATCACGTTTTATTGGCAGAATTATTCCTGCACAACAACAGCAGTACGACCCCTCCCACAGCATGAATTTAGGGGTTTTACTCATTTATTTTATGAGTAAACCTGAAGTAAATTAACTAATTTCACAGTAACCTAAACAGTATATACTGGGACGACTGGCTAATAATAATACGAGGAACCATCTTAAAAACCGTACATCTTTGTAAGATGACTGTGAAAATAATCAATCTAAACTGGATAGAAGAGAAGTGACAGCTACTGTGTCATCGCTGTCAGGTTGTCTCACACTTTATTTACTGACACCACCAAATCACGTATGAGCATTACTTTAACTTATGTTTCCTGCTGAATTAGGAAAAACTGCATTAAAAATAAAAACAAATCTGTATGCCTCTCACTCCCTCCGCCGAGTGTGTTTTCCTGATTGACTATTCTGTTCCAAGCATGCGGGTAATCGTCTATTGAGAGCACATTTCCTTATCAGCGTCTAGCACACTGTCTGAATCCGTTATCACAATGGACCAGATCAGTGCAGGCAGCCCCTCGCTCTCCCGGCTGAGGCGCCCGTAAAAAAGAATTTCTGGAGTTGGGTGCCAGCCGATAGGCCCTGAGCTCTTTATCCCCTTAAAGCCAATTCGTCCTCTGCATGTTTAAATATCTCAGCTCAACCCCCTGCCCTTCCACTCCCATCACAGCACTCCAGCCCCCTCCTCCTCCTCCTCCTCGCTGCAGAGGTCCAAGCCTAAACTCACGCAGTAATCGACCTGCGACGTGGGAGTATGGGATGCAGGTGCAGGGCTGGTTGGATGGTGACAGAGGAGGGGAGTCCTCCATTGTTGGGCTGGACAGCACCCTCTCTCCTCTGGAGCACCCTCTGATGGGGGAGCACACAGACAATCACACATCCTAATCTGATTATGCAAATGTCTACTTCAAAAAGCAATTCTCTGTAACCCTCACCAAGAGGTGGGAGACACTGCGAGGAAGAGGAGGAAGCAGCAGGAATGTAGGAAGTAAATTTCGGACAGAATTAAATATAAAAGGGGAAACAAAACACAGATGCTCAAAGATTTTACCGCACAAATCAAAGATTTTGCCAATTTTATCATCTGGCGATGTGAGTCACTCACAGCCCCTGCTTCACCAGGGGAGGGCTGAGAATGGAAACACTTCTACGCTCTGAAAGGCCACTGGTTCCCTAAACGGGGATTGAACCCAATATTCAAATGCTTATTGTTTTTCCAGCCACTCCTGAATCCAGCCTCAAAGAGAATCTACAATGTTAATGAGGGGGACAAAGTGCCCAGAATTAAGGCTTAGACCCCCGAACAGTCAGAGGTGACATTTCTCAAGAAGACTGATTCTTGAAAGCAAGATTTATCCCCCCCAGCTGAAGAATTACAGAGAGATGATGCTTCTGACCCCAGTCGTTTCTAAAAATCAGCTGGCTGTATGTGTTGATGCACAACCAACTCGAGAAATAAGTCCTTTTAACTATGAGAAGTCAGGGGTTTCATATATACTTAGCACATTTGCATTTGATCAATTATTTATTTGTTTTAACAATGCTTCTTGGATATAAATCTCATACCATTGGAAAGCCTGTTTAATTTTTCTTGGTGCCACACTTGTTAGGAAAACGTATTTGTGGGTTGAGCATTAGGGTTGCACCCATGAAGACTTCGCCAAATCTTCTCTGCCAATGCCAAACAGCTTATTCTGCTACTTACTTTTGTTTGGTGTTGTTTATTGGATTGGAAAATGAAGGTCTGGAGAAACAAGGTACAAGATTTGTTTGCCAAGAAACCAAAATAATCCACCCGAACACAAATTTCCTTACTTCCTGTGCTGTGTTTATTTGTATACAACTGAAATCCTGGTTTATCAAGTTCACATTTATTTCTGCTGCGAGACAAAGCTGCATGTATTCTTCAACCAGTTTGGTCTTTAAAAAAACATCCCGTGTCAATCAACTAAGAGGCATGATAATACCACCATCGTGCTTTACAGTGGAAAAGCAGTTGCAGGGTAAAGCATTTGTGAAAAATTTGACATTCTCCTTTACAATGTCAAGTATAAACCTAAACTGTTTAGCTCAGTCTCTTCTAACCAGAATACTTTCTTTAAAAAGGTCGGGCAGATCCAGAACCTGCCCACCTTGTTCCTGACAGCTCTACTGGAATGAAACTAAACTCCCAACAAGGGTTTTCTTTTTGTTTTCCAACAATCAGCAACTTTCCACAAATTACTTTTTAAACATTTTACTGGCTTCTTGCAATTTGCAGTCAATCTTTAACATTTTTTAAATTTCAACATTTTGTTTTTGTTCTATAAAGGACTTAAACAAAGTGCCATTATGACAAAGCAGAGTTGAGCTGCATTCACTGAAATGCAAAAAAAACGTTTAGGTTTGCTTTTGTAGTAACAATCAGACAAACCTGGATCATATAACATCCTCTTTTAATGAAAATAATTTATAAAATCAAATGTTTTCTTCAAAAATAAAGGGATATAAACAAATAAGGAGATAAAAAAGTGCTGTTTAACTCATCTTATGCTCCACCAAGGGAGGTCTGATGAAAACAGTGTTCATTGTACGCTCTGAAAGGCCACGACTCCATCATCAGGGATTAAAACCAATATTCAAATGCTTTTTGTTTTTTCAGACACCCCTGAGTCCAGCATTAAAAGTAATCTACAATGTTAATGAAGGAGATAAAGTGTCCAGAGTTAAGGCGTAGATGCTCAAACAATCACAAGTGACATTTTAGAAAAAAAACACTAAATCCTGAAGGCCTGGTCCAACAAACTCCCCCCTCACACACACACACACACACCCGACCTGAGCTGAGCTGAGTCTTTATTCTGTACACACATTTCTACAGAACCTCATGGCAGCTATGAAAACTGATTAGTAATAAATCTATTTTCATGTAAATATTTTTTGTGCACATTTCAGTTTATTATTAGGAAAGATTTGCTGTTTAAAGAAGAACAGCTGAGGCAGAAGGGATTGTCGGTTTTGCCAGCATGTGGAAAGGAACCTAAAAGTAAAATTTAACTCTCTCCGTAGGATCATAAAAGTTATTACAGCTACAAATCAAGATCATAACAGTGCACTAAATTCATTTGTCTAACTGTAGTGAGATTTATTCATCAAAAAGTGGTAAATTGAAAGCGGTGCTTCCAGAGCACTCAAAAGCAAACAATATGGATGAACCAAATAACATTTTGTACAAATGACAATTAAAAGATACTTTACTGCTAACAAAAATAATAATGACTGAGCTTCAAAAAGTGTGATTTAAGAGGAACAAAAAAACAAACAAAACAAATAGAAAACTGTAATTTGGGAATCATATGATTACTCATATTATCACAAAGTGTGCCAAGTATATCACAAAAGAAAGTACAATAGTTCTGACAATTATTAAGAATAAATAAATGTATTTTTTTAAGAAATAGCACTGGTGCAGTTATTTAGTGGAAAGAAAAGGATTTGACTTAACATTCTCCACATTTTCAGATACCACAATGAAACTACCAATGAAGAGAAACACTAAAAACTCCTGAAACTCCACTTTATTTCTTCTATACCTAAAGTAAAACACCTGCTCTTTGCTTTTACTTTAATGACTTCTTGTAAGTTAAAGATTTGTCTTTATAAATGCAGCCATTACCTTTGACCTCTATCAGCTCTCCTGTTATCTTGTCATTCAACACAAAGAGAACCGGAAGAGTTCATTTAGTTAATAAGTATCTTAAGGGTGCAGCTAAGAAGAAAGCTGCAACAAATATTCTGCTGACAAACAGCCACCATGAATCTACTGAACTAGACATTTCTTTTCTTTGTAGAAATTGAGAAATGATCAAAGTTACATTTCTGTAACTTAGACCCTAAAGTCCATCTGTAGCCAAAACCAGAATCTAATAAACACGATCTTTCTGTCTTTCTCTCTTTTCACAGCTGTGTACATTCTGTTCTGTTCTTATAGTTACATATGTATGATGTCATGTAAATGTTAATAGTTGCAACAGTGGATTTTTTTCCATTAATCAAATCTACATTTGCTGTTTATTGTTGTTGGAAAGGATCCTTTTTGTAGTAATTCCAATAATGAGATAAAACTTCAATTGTTTTTTTTTGTTTGATTTGCAACTGGTAGCACTGGTGCTACTAAATGTTTTTGTTTATTCTTTGCTTCGCTGAGGTTGAGGGTTTACAGGAAGATGAGTTGAGCTATAATGACGTTAAAATAAAAAGAGCTATTTTTATAATACAAAAACGGCACACATGATGTACCTTAAAAGGACTAATATTTTTTATAAAACATTTCCAAAGGTACAAATACTAAATCTCGCACAATGTCTTAGTTATTCCCACAATTTGTAAGGCTAAAATGATCTTCATAGCATATAACTAGTTTCTGTTTCCAGAGATGTTGTGGCAGAAAAAAGACTTTGAGAAAAACTGAATGACAGACTCAACTCAGATTTACTGCAGGCGGCTAAGGACTGGATAAAATAAATTAAATGTAGACAAGAAAATGTGAATTTGAAGTGCACATCTCAAAATCCTCTCTTTTGGGCTGGTTTACTTTATCTTTTCAAACTATCCACAAGACAAAAACTGTCTGACTGTTACCTTTGCAGCCATAAACCTTTACCTCTCTAACAGCTCTACTGTTATGTCATACAGTACAAAGAGGACAGAGTCAGAGTTCACTGAGTTAATAAGTATCTGTAAGGTGCACCTAATAAAAAACGCTGCAGATTTTTTTGCAGACAAACAGCCACCATGGAGCTGCGTCTCTCCGTCTGCGTCCTGCTGGTACTTTGTGTAACAGGGAGTGTAAATGGAGGAAGGATTTTGGTGTGGTACACTGAGGCCAGCCACTGGATTAACATGAAGCCAATGCTGGAGACGCTGGTCGACAGAGGACACCAGGTGACGGTCCTGGTCCCGAGCGCGTCGATGTTCATGAACAGCAGTGAACCTTCTCGCTTTCAGTATGAACCTTTCAACGTCTCTCTTTCCCTGGAGTCTATGGAAAAGTTTGTTGAAGAGTTCCTTCAATTTTTCATGTACGAGATGGAACACATGAACTACATTCAGGTTTACTTCAGATTTATAGAAATTATGAAAAAGAACTTTCAAACTACTCTTACACTTTTGGAAGGCGTAGTGAAATCAGACACCATCATGAAGAAACTGAAGGAAGGAAACTATGATTTACTCTTTTCTGATCCCATTTATCCTGGGAGTGAATTAATTGCAGACATTCTGGGGATCCCTCTGGTCTTTTCCTTGCGCTTTTCCATAGTTAATAACTGGGAAAGACTGTGTGGTCAGATACCTGCTCCACCTTCCTTTGTCCCAGCTTCTGTGAGCAAACTGACCGACAAGATGGATTTCTCAGAGAGAGTTTTTAACTTTCTTTTCTACGCGCTGCAAGACATTATATTCGACCAGTTTATTTGGAAAGAGGTGGATAAATATTACTCAGAAGTCAAAGGTAAGCAACTAAGCAGAAATTCCTGTCTAGCCAAACACTTTATAAGTGTCACGAAGTCCAATTATGTTTTTAAACTAATAAAAACAAATGTCTGTTTTCAACAACTTATTTGTAACAGGAACCCCCACCAGTGCCTGCGAGTTGGTAGGTAAGACAAACATCTGGCTGATGAGAACATACTGGGATTTTGATTTTCCTCGTCCGTTTCTTCCTAATTTTAAATTTGTTGGTGGGATTCACTGCAGACCTGCAAAACCTTTACCAAAGGTGAGGTTTTATCAACTAATATATACAAAATAATAGGTGATATTGTTACATTTTCTCTGTTGTAAACAGCAAGATCAGCAAAAAAAAAAAAACCTTGAGGAAAGGGAAAGCCCAACTGGATGGTTCATTGACTCTAAAATATTCTTTTCTTGCAGGACATGGAAGAATTTGTCCAAACCTCTGGAGATGATGGCATTGTGATCTTCTCTTTGGGATCCATGGTCAAAAATGTTTCCTCAGATAAAGCAAACACAATAGCCTCAGCCCTCGCCCAGATTCCACAAAAGGTCAGGAAAAATCTACAAATGTTACTTCACATCAGATAAAATATGTTTATGTATGTTTTATGGTTGCAAAAGTAATCCACCATAAAACAGTGTGGTAGCTTTAGTCAACTTTAAAATGTAGATTGTCCTCAACCTCCAGATTTGATTTCAGATGACTTCTACAAATTGTTTAAATACATAAAACCACTTCAGTAAACCTTCCGTACAACACTACAGATCACAAATTTATGATTTTCTATTTCATCATTTTGTAATTGTTCACAAAACTGACAAAAAGGTCACTGTCTTTTTACTATTTGTAGGTGCTGTGGAGATACAGTGGGAAGAAACCAGACACTTTAGGTCCCAACACTAAACTTTACGACTGGATTCCACAGAATGATTTACTTGGTGAATAAAGATAAGCATTCAGATTTCAACATGAACGGAAGAACATTTTTTTTCAAATAACACACTGTCAAAGAACATAAAATATTAGCTTTAATCAAACTTTAATCAAGCTAAATAGTCAACTATAGATACATTTATTTATGTTGTTTTAGCTTGCTCAGATATGTCAGTTCAAAAACAATTCATGAATGTTTAATATCTTTTGCTCACATCAGGTCACCCTAAAGCGAGAGCTTTTATCACTCATGGCGGTGCAAACGGCGTTTATGAGGCCATCTACCACGGTGTTCCCATGGTGGGAATCCCAATGTTTGCTGAACAGCCAGACAACATGATGCATATAAAGGCCAAAGGAGCTGCAGCTATTGTTGACTTTAAATCCATAACAACGGAGGACCTTAGAAATGCAATCAAAACCGTCATCAATGACAAATCGTAAGTTCTTTTACTTATTTACACCAAGTCTGTGTGAAGGTTTAAAAGCCTTTAAAACATTTATTCTTGCCTTTTGATAAATTCATACAGAGACGTGGTTTAAATGTAGCATTGTTAAAATTGTAGCAATGCTACAGTTTAAATGGTCAAAAATAAAGTAAACAATGTCCTTTTTCATAATATGTGTGTATGACTGTTAATATTTCAAAAGAACAGTCTATGATGACTTCTAGAATGACTTTTTAAATTATCATTGGCAATATAAAAGTGGTGTTTTAAAGGAATTAGGACGTGTGTGTGTCCGTTATGTAAAATAAATCTTTACATGGATAGTCCTCCACTGCTGATTAAATCCCAGTGCATAACAGTGTTTAGTGTTTAGCCAAACAGTTAAATAAATACAACTTCCATTTGGGCTCAACTAGAACTTGATGGCAGCATAAGGAAACATGGAAGAGGTTAGTGGAAAAGATGCAAAAAATCATGGATGTGAGAGGGGACCAAACCGTGTTGTGTTTGTGTGACAAATGCCTTTGATTGTTGATGGATGAGTTCCATTAACCAGTAGTTCAAAGTCAACTTAATGTCATAATCCAAGGGGGGTGGACACATCAATGTAATATACAGACACCACATTGGTTGTCTATTTTGTTTTGTTTTTCGACACCACACACACACACACAAACACGAGGCTCCACTGGCTAAAAGAGGAGAACTTAAAGAGAACTGAAGGAACATCTTTTATGTGAATTCTAACCTTTTTAAAACCAGAAAATAAAAACATTGATTCTGTTTTTTAATAAAATTGACTTTTTTTTTGTTGTTTTTGTTTCATTTTGGTTTTTTCAAGGAAGTTGCAGGTCTACGAGGGGATAAGTGTTATAATAACTAGGAGATGGGGGCTGGGGGCGTTTTCATAATGTAAAAACAGCACATATGATGTACATTGAAAATGGAAAAATATTCATTTATAAAAATTTATTTCTTAAAAAAATACAAAAACACACAGTCTACGTCATTGGCACAAACTGTAAGATGAATAATATATTCATAGCTTTTTTATATAACTTCTCATTTTTACTTTTACATTCACAGCTTTAAAGAAAACGCCATGCGCCTGTCCAGAATCCACCACGACAGACCCATGAGTCCTCTGGATGAGGCGGTTTTCTGGATCGAGTTCACCATGAGAAACAAAGGAGCAAAGCACCTGAGGGTCCAGGCCCACGAGCTCACCTGGTACCAGTACCACAGCCTGGATGTGCTGACCTTCATCCTCACTATAGTTCTGCTTCTCACGTTCATCTTCATCAAGACGTGCAGTTTCTGTTTCCAGAGGTGCTGTGGCAGAAAAAAGACAAAGACAAAGGCTGAATAACAGACTGAGCTCAGATTTACTGCAGGTGGCTAATGAATGGATAAAAATAATTATTATATTATGGGACCAGTAAAGTCTACACCTAGATGTTTACTTTTATTAATGTGAATATCTCCATTGTTTTTCTCATTTAAAAACAACTTAAGTTGCAAATAAGGATTTTGTTAATTAATTTTAGTTTTTAAATCAAAAAGCCAAAACATCCTTTCTGAGGAATTCTAATCTAACTGTGGTTCTATTACTATTGCAAACATTTCTATCAACTACTATAAAAGAATGCTGCCATCAACAATATTCAAGTATTTTATGATTCTTCTTCTTTTGGCTGTTCCCTAATCAGGGGTTGCCGCAGCGAGTCAATGTCCTCCATCTAACTCTGTCTTCTGTCCTCACTCCAACTATCTCCATGTCCTTGTCAACTGCATCCATATATCTCCTTTTTGACCACCTTCTTTGTCTTTTTTCAGGCAGCTGCATCTCTAACATCCTTTTACCAATATCCCCACTGTCCGCCCTCTGCACATGTCCAAACCATCTTAGTGTGCCCTCTGTAACTTTGTCTCACAGTCATTTGACCTGTTTACTACAGCCATTTCCATTCTGTTGGCATCATCTTTCCTGGTTCGTTTCCTATATACCAAACCTAACCATTTTTTCATCATCTTCTATTTCGTTCACCAACATGTCCATTCAGGTCTAGTCTGATCACCCCTCTCTCCTCATGGGAACACTCTCTATCACTTCATCTAGATCCTTTTTTTTCTATCTTACCTCACAGTCAACCTGTGAAGCATAACTGCTGACATTTTTCAACATCAGATCTTTTACTTTTAACTTCAGGCACATCACCGTATCTGACACTCTTTTCTTCTTCTCTACATTCTTGCAAACTTCTCCATCAAAACCACCCTACTCCATTTCTCTTCCTATCCTAACCATAGTAAAACAGCTAAAACACTGCACCAATGCTGCAAGTCTTGCACACATAAACCATCTACCTTCCTCCTCTACAGAATGTCAGCCAGCTCTTTACATTTGCCAGTCATCCTCCTTACGTTTAGAGTTTCTACATTAAGTCCTACATTCTTGACATTCTTCTTCTGTCTCCTAGCACATGTCCCTCCTCGTGGTCTTTGATTAACAGTAGAACAGTTTCAGCTGGCACCCTCTTTGTCAACAGTACCAGTATGTTGTTGTTTAGACAAACTTGCATGTTTGTTCTGGCAGGCAAAGTGTTTTACGCCAAATGCCAATCCTTACACAATCCTCACTTTTTACTCAGGATGCCCTCCCGGACACTACCCTCACCAGTTACCCATTGATTGCATTGATTTCTGCTCCCTAGTGGCTGGATTAACCTCCAAGTATTTTATGAAATAGTGTCTACAATTTAAAATGTTTTGTTTTGAGCTGCTTCATTACACTTCTTCAAACTGACAGAAGAATACTACGGAAACTGGGGTTTTTTAAAGTGTAAGGATTTCTTGTACAAGTTACAGATTTGCCTTTTACACAAAAATATTACCTTTGCAGTCATTACCTTTCACCTCTATAGCAGCTCTACGGTTATCTTATGTCATACAGTACAAAGAAGACTGAGTCAGAGTTCACTGAGTTAATAAGTATCTGTTTAAAAAGCTGCAGATGGATTTTCTGCAGACAAACCACCACCATGGAGCTGCGTCTCTCCGTCTGCGTCCTGCTGGTACTTTGTGTAACGGGGAATGTAAATGGAGGAAGGATTTTGGTGTGGTACACTGAGGCCAGCCACTGGATTAACATGAAGCCAATGTTGGAGACGCTGGTCGACAGAGGACACCAGGTGACGGTCCTGGTCCCGAGCTCCTCCATGTTCATGAACAGCAGTGAACCTTCTCGCTTTCAGTATGAACCTTTCAACGTCTCTCTCCCTGTAGAGTTTATAGAACAGCTTGTTGAAGAGTTCCTTCACTTTTCTCTTTATGAGATGGACTACCTGAATATCTTTCAAATTCATAGCAGATTGATTAAATTACTCAAAAAAACAACAAATTTTAGTCTTACAATTTTGGATGGCGTAGTGAAATCAGAAACCATCATGAAGAAGTTGAAGGAAGGAAACTATGACTTGATCCTGGCTGATCCCATTTATCCTGGGAGTGAATTAATTGCAGACATTCTGGGGATCCCTCTGGTCTTTTCCTTGCGCTTTTCCATAGTTAATAACTGGGAAAGACTGTGTGGTCAGATACCTGCTCCACCTTCCTTTGTCCCAGCTTCTGTGAGCAAACTGACCGACAAGATGGATTTCTCAGAGAGAGTGTTTAACTTTATCTTCTACGCTCTGCAAGACACTGTGTTAGATTATTCTATGTGGAAATATGTTGATAAATATTATTCTGAGGTCAGAGGTGAGAAACTCAACACAAATCCCACATTAACAAACCATTTGTGGATCAAAATAAATTCAATTATTGTTTAAATTTCTTTTCTTTTACTGAAACAGGAACCCCCACCAGTGCCTGTAAAATGATGGGTAATGCAGACATCTGGCTGATGAGAACATACTGGGATTTTGATTTCCCTCGTCCATTCCTTCCCAACTTTAAACTTATTGGTGGGATTCACTGCAGACCTGCAAAATCTTTACCAAAGGTGGGGTTTTCTTCACTACTATCTCATTTTGTCTTTAGAAGATTCCAGATGTAAACAAAAAAAAAAGACAGCAAATGAAAATGTTAAGCAAAGAAGAAACAACTAGCTGGCTCAATGGCTTTTGAAATTATTTTGTTCTTGCAGGACATGGAAGAATTCGTCCAAACCTCTGGAGATGATGGCATTGTGATCTTCTCTTTGGGATCCATGCTCAAAAACATGAGCACAGAGAGGGCAAATATAATAGCTTCAGCTCTCGCTCAGATTCCACAAAAGGTAAGGAAAATTTACAAAATAGTAGCTCAAATCAATTCAAATATTCTCAAAGTCACATTTCATGGATTTACTATAGGATAGTCAACTTCAGACTGTAAAATTAGACTGATATACAGATTTGATAT